>NW_026646884.1:352208-704416 GCF_950005125.1 Chionomys nivalis | reverse complement strand
TTTTTAGGATGTTAAAGACTCACAGCTCTATCACCATGAGACATCGTGCTTCAGAGACAACACTAAGGAGAGTAAGGCAAGATGGCTAGGAGAAGAAAACACTGGCATGTTCATGTGCCTTAAAGAGAACTCACATCCAAGACAATCAAAGGACAACAAACACCAGCAAAATGTTAACCAATTTAAAGCCTGAGAAACAATTTATGCTGACTTCCTCTATCAGGTACATGAACAGCCAATAGGTCCATGGAGACCCCTGTACTCCACATGTTAGGGAATGCAGATGTGATCCACACACCACATTGAGTAAACCTGGTTTAGTTAAAGAAGTTGAAAACCGGGTCGGAGAGATGGCTCAGTGGTTAAGAGCATTGCCTGCTCTTCCAAAGATCAGAAGTTCGATTCCTGGACATCACATAATTGCTTCAAAATGAGGTTTGGTGCCCTCTACTGGAAGCAGAAGGAAGAGGCAGGAGAGATGTCTTGGTGGTTAAGAGCATGCCTGCTGAGTTTGATGAGGCCAAGTGCAGACATACAGCCAGGACCCAGGTTGTTGGGACTGAATCAGGCAAAACAATTGTTAGGATAATAAAGACTCACAGCTCTATCACCATGAGCCAGCATGCTTCAGAGCCACCACCAAGCAGAGTAAGGCAGGATGGTTAGAAGAAGAAAATACTAGCATGTTCATGTGCCTGAAGAAGAACTCACATCCAGGACATACAAAGGAACAAACACCAACAAAAGCTTAACCAATTTAAAGCCAGTGAAACAATTTGTCTAGACCTCCTCTATGAGGTACACGAATGGCCAACAGATCCATGGAGACCCCTGTACTTCAAATGTTAGGAAAATGCAGATGTGATCCACACATCACTGAGTACATCTGGTTTAGGTAAAGAAGTAGAAAAACGGGTTGGAGAGATGGCTCAGTGTTTAAGAGCATTTCGTGGTCTTTCTTCCTCCTGTATCCAATTTAAAGCAACCACATAATGGCTCACAACCATCTGCACTGAGGTCTTGTGCCCTCTTTTGCGTGCAGAAAGAAGCGCTCGAGAGATAGCTCAGTGGTTAAGAATCCTGGCTGCTCTTCTAAAGGTCAGAAGTTCGATTCCTGGCAACCACAGTTTTGCTCTCAAATGAGATTTGGTGCCATCTACTGGCAACAGAAGGAAGAGGCAGGAGAGATGGCTCAGTGCTTAAGAGCATTGGCTGCTGAGTTGGATGAGCCCAAGTGCAGACATAGAGTCAGGGCAAAGGCCAGGGCCCACGTTATTGTGACTGAATTGGGCAAACGGTTTTTTAGGATGTTAAAGACTCACAGCTCTATCACCATGAGACATCGTGCTTCAGAGACAACACTAAGGAGAGTAAGGCAAGATGGCTAGGAGAAGAAAACACTGGCATGTTCATGTGCCTTAAAGAGAACTCACATCCAAGACAATCAAAGGACAACAAACACCAGCAAAATGTTAACCAATTTAAAGCCTGAGAAACAATTTATGCTGACTTCCTCTATCAGGTACATGAACAGCCAATAGGTCCATGGAGACCCCTGTACTCCACATGTTAGGGAATGCAGATGTGATCCACACACCACATTGAGTAAACCTGGTTTAGTTAAAGAAGTTGAAAACCGGGTCGGAGAGATGGCTCAGTGGTTAAGAGCATTGCCTGCTCTTCCAAAGATCAGAAGTTCGATTCCTGGACATCACATAATTGCTTCAAAATGAGGTTTGGTGCCCTCTACTGGAAGCAGAAGGAAGAGGCAGGAGAGATGTCTTGGTGGTTAAGAGCATGCCTGCTGAGTTTGATGAGGCCAAGTGCAGACATACAGCCAGGACCCAGGTTGTTGGGACTGAATCAGGCAAAACAATTGTTAGGATAATAAAGACTCACAGCTCTATCACCATGAGCCAGCATGCTTCAGAGACACCACCAAGCAGAGTAAGGCAGGATGGTTAGAAGAAGAAAATACTAGCATGTTCATGTGCCTGAAGAAGAACTCACATCCAGGACATACAAAGGAACAAACACCAACAAAAGCTTAACCAATTTAAAGCCAGTGAAACAATTTGTCTAGACCTCCTCTATGAGGTACACGAATGGCCAACAGATCCATGGAGACCCCTGTACTTCAAATGTTAGGAACATGCAGATGTGATCCACACATCATTGAGTACATCTGGTTTAGGTAAAGAAGTAGAAAAACGGGTTGGAGAGATGGCTCAGTGTTTAAGAGCATTTCGTGGTCTTTCTTCCTCCTGTATCCAATTTCAAGCAACCACATAATGGCTCACAACCATCTGCACTGAGGTCTTGTGCCCTCTTTTGCATGCAGAAAGAAGCGCACGAGAGATAGCTCAGTGGTTAAGAATCCTGGCTGCCCTTCTAAAGGTCAGAAGTTCGATTCCTGGCAACCACAGTTTTGCTCTCAAAATGAGATTTGGTGCCATCTACTGGCAACAGAAGGAAGAGGCAGGAGAGATGGCTCAGTGCTTAAGAGCATTGGCTGCTGAGGTGGATGAGCCCAAGTGCAGACAGAGAGTCAGGGCAAAGGCCAGGGCCCACGTTACTGTGACTGAATTGGGCAAACGTTTTTTTAGGATGTTAAAGACTCACAGCTCTATCACCATGAGACATCGTGCTTCAGAGACAACACTAAGGAGAGTAAGGCAAGATGGCTAGAAGAAGAAAACACTGGCATGTTCATGTGCCTTAAAGAGAACTCACATCCAAGACAATCAAAGGACAACAAACACCAGCAAAATGTTAACCAATTTAAAGCCTGAGAAACAATTTATACTGACCTCCTCTATCAGGTACATGAACAGCCAATAGGTCCATGGAGACCCCTGGACTCCACATGTTAGGGGAATGCAGATGTGATCCACACACCACATTGAGTAAACCTGGTTTAGTTAAAGAAGTTGAAAACCGGGTCGGAGAGATGGCTCAGTGGTTAAGAGCATTGCCTGCTCTTCCAAAGATCAGAAGTTCGATTCCTGGACATCACATAATTGCTTCAAAATGAGGTTTGGTGCCCTCTACTGGAAGCAGAAGGAAGAGGCAGGAGAGATGTCTTGGTGGTTAAGAGCATGCCTGCTGAGTTTGATGAGGCCAAGTGCAGACATACAGCCAGGACTCAGGTTGTTGGGACTGAATCAGGCAAAACAATTGTTAGGATAATAAAGACTCACAGCTCTATCACCATGAGCCAGCATGCTTCAGAGACACCACCAAGCAGAGTAAGGCAGGATGGTTAGAAGAAGAAAATACTAGCATGTTCATGTGCCTGAAGAAGAACTCACATCCAAGACAAAGAAAGGAACAAACACCAACAAAAGCTTAACCAATTTAAAGCCAGTGAAACAATTTGTCTAGACCTCCTCTATGAGGTACACGAATGGCCATCAGATCCATGGAGACCCCTGTACTTCAAATGTTAGGAAAATGCAGATGTGATCCACACATCATTGAGTACATCTGGTTTAGGTAAAGAAGTAGAAAAACGGGTTGGAGAGATGGCTCAGTGTTTAAGAGCATTTCGTGCTCTTTCTTCCTCCTGTATCCAATTTAAAGCAACCACATAATGGCTCACAACCATCTGCACTGAGGTCTTGTGCCCTCTTTTGCGTGCAGAAAGAAGCGCTCGAGAGATAGCTCAGTGGTTAAGAATCCTGGCTGCCCTTCTAAAGGTCAGAAGTTCGATTCCTGGCAACCACAGTTTTGCTCTCAAAATGAGATTTGGTGCCATCTACTGGCAACAGAAGGAAGAGGCAGGAGAGATGGCTCAGTGCTTAAGAGCATTGGCTGCTGAGTTGGATGAGGCCAAGTGCAGACATAGAGTCAGGGCAAAGGCCAGGGCCCACGTTATTGTGACTGAATTGGGCAAACGTTTTTTTGGATGTTAAAGACTCACAGCTCTATCACCATGAGACATCGTGCATCAGAGACAACACTAAGGAGAGTAAGGCAAGATGGCTAGAAGAAGAAAACACTGGCATGTTCATGTGCCTTAAAGAGAACTCACATCCAAGACAATCAAAGGACTACAAACACCAGCAAAATGTTAACCAATTTAAAGCCAGAGAAACAATTTATCCTGACCTCCTCTATGAGGTACATGAACAGCCAATAGGTCCATGGAGACCCCTGTACTCCACATGTTAGGGGAATGCACATGTGATCCACACACCACATTGAGTAAACCTGGTTTAGTTAAAGAAGTTGAAAACCGGGTCGGAGAGATGGCTCAGTGGTTAAGAGCATTGCCTGCTCTTCCAAAGATCAGAAGTTCGATTCCTGGACATCACATAATTGCTTCAAAATGAGGTTTGGTGCCCTCTACTGGAAGCAGAAGGAAGAGGCAGGAGAGATGTCTTGGTGCTTAAGAGCATGCCTGCTGAGTTTGATGAGGCCAAGTGCAGACATACAGCCAGGACCCAGGTTGTTGGGACTGAATCAGGCAAAACAATTGTTAGGATAATAAAGACTCACAGCTCTATCACCATGAGCCAGCATGCTTCAGAGACACCACCAAGCAGAGTAAGGCAGGATGGTTAGAAGAAGAAAATACTAGCATGTTCATGTGCCTGAAGAAGAACTCACATCCAGGACATACAAAGGAACAAACACCAACAAAAGCTTAACCAATTTAAAGCCAGTGAAACAATTTGTCTAGACCTCCTCTATGAGGTACACGAATGGCCAACAGATCCATGGAGACCCCTGTACTTCAAATGTTAGGAAAATGCAGATGTGATCCACACATCATTGAGTACATCTGGTTTAGGTAAAGAAGTAGAAAAACGGGTTGGAGAGATGGCTCAGTGTTTAAGAGCATTTCGTGGTCTTTCTTCCTCCTGTATCCAATTTCAAGCAACCACATAATGGCTCACAACCATCTGCACTGAGGTCTTGTGCCCTCTTTTGCGTGCAGAAAGAAGCGCTCGAGAGATAGCTCAGTGGTTAAGAATCCTGGCTGCCCTTCTAAAGGTCAGAAGTTCGATTCCTGGCAACCACAGTTTTGCTCTCAAAATGAGATTTGGTGCCATCTACTGGCAACAGAAGGAAGAGGCAGGAGAGATGGCTCAGTGCTTAAGAGCATTGGCTGCTGAGTTGGATGAGCCCAAGTGCAGACATAGAGTCAGGGCAAAGGCCAGGGCCCACGTTATTGTGACTGAATTGGGCAAACGGTTTTTTAGGATGTTAAAGACTCACAGCTCTATCACCATGAGACATCGTGCTTCAGAGACAACACTAAGGAGAGTAAGGCAAGATGGCTAGGAGAAGAAAACACTGGCATGTTCATGTGCCTTAAAGAGAACTCACATCCAAGACAATCAAAGGACAACAAACACCAGCAAAATGTTAACCAATTTAAAGCCTGAGAAACAATTTATGCTGACCTCCTCTATCAGGTACATGAACAGCCAATAGGTCCATGGAGACCCCTGTACTCCACATGTTAGGGAATGCAGATGTGATCCACACACCACATTGAGTAAACCTGGTTTAGTTAAAGAAGTTGAAAACCGGGTCGGAGAGATGGCTCAGTGGTTAAGAGCATTGCCTGCTCTTCCAAAGAACAGAAGTTCGATTCCTGGACATCACAAAATTGCTTCAAAATGAGGTTTGGTGCCCTCTACTGGAAGCAGAAGGAAGAGGCAGGAGAGATGTCTTGGTGGTTAAGAGCATGCCTGCTGAGTTTGATGAGGCCAAGTGCAGACATACAGCCAGGACCCAGGTTGTTGGGACTGAATCAGGCAAAACAATTGTTAGGATAATAAAGACTCACAGCTCTATCACCATGAGCCAGCATGCTTCAGAGACACCACCAAGCAGAGTAAGGCAGGATGGTTAGAAGAAGAAAATACTAGCATGTTCATGTGCCTGAAGAAGAACTCACATCCAGGACATACATAGGAACAAACACCAACAAAAGCTTAACCAATTTAAAGCCAGTGAAACAATTTGTCTAGACCTCCTCTATGAGGTACACGAATGGCCAACAGATCCATGGAGACCCCTGTACTTCAAATGTTAGGAAAATGCAGATGTGATCCTCACATCATTGAGTACATCTGGTTTAGGTAAAGAAGTAGAAAAACGGGTTGGAGAGATGGCTCAGTGTTTAAGAGCATTTCGTACTCTTTCTTCCTCCTGTATCCAATTTCAAGCAACCACATAATGGCTCACAACCATCTGCACTGAGGTCTTGTGCCCTCTTTTGCATGGTGAAAGAAGCGCTCGAGAGATAGCTCAGTGGTTAAGAATCCTGGCTGCCCTTCTAAAGGTCAGAAGTTCGATTCCTGGCAACCACAGTTTTGCTCTCAAAATGAGATTTGGTGCCATCTACTGGCAACAGAAGGAAGAGGCAGGAGAGATGGCTCAGGGCTTAAGAGCATTGGCTGCTGAGTTGGATGAGGCCAAGTGCAGACATAGAGTCAGGGCAAAGGCCAGGGCCCACGTTATTGTGACTGAATTGGGCAAACGTTTTTTTGGATGTTAAAGACTCACAGCTCTATCACCATGAGACATCGTGCATCAGAGACAACACTAAGGAGAGTAAGGCAAGATGGCTAGAAGAAGAAAACACTGGCATGTTCATGTGCCTTAAAGAGAACTCACATCCAAGACAATCAAAGGACTACAAACACCAGCAAAATGTTAACCAATTTAAAGCCAGAGAAACAATTTATCCTGACCTCCTCTATGAGGTACATGAACAGCCAATAGGTCCATGGAGACCCCTGTACTCCACATGTTAGGGGAATGCACATGTGATCCACACACCACATTGAGTAAACCTGGTTTAGTTAAAGAAGTTGAAAAACGGGTCGGAGAGATGGCTCAGTGGTTAAGAGCATTGCCTGCTCTTCCAAAGATCAGAAGTTCGATTCCTGGACATCACATAATTGCTTCAAAATGAGGTTTGGTGCCCTCTACTGGAAGCAGAAGGAAGAGGCAAGAGAGATGTCTTGGTGCTTAAGAGCATGCCTGCTGAGATTGATGAGGCCAAGTGCAGACATACAGCCAGGACCCAGGTTGTTGGGACTGAATCAGGCAAAACAATTGTTAGGATAATAAAGACTCGCAACTCTATCACCATGAGCCAGCATTCTTCAGAGACACCACCAAGCAGAGTAAGGCAGGATGGTTAGAAGAAGAAAATACTAGCATGTTCATGTGCCTGAAGAAGAACTCACATCCAGGACATACAAAGGAACAAACACCAACAAAAGCTTAACCAATTTAAAGCCAGTGAAACAATTTGTCTAGACCTCCTCTATGAGGTACACGAATGGCCAACAGATCCATGGAGACCCCTGTACTTCAAATGTTAGGAAAATGCAGATGTGATCCACACATCACTGAGTACATCTGGTTTAGGTAAAGAAGTAGAAAAACGGGTTGGAGAGATGGCTCAGTGTTTAAGAGCATTTCGTGGTCTTTCTTCCTCCTGTATCCAATTTAAAGCAACCACATAATGGCTCACAACCATCTGCACTGAGGTCTTGTGCCCTCTTTTGCGTGCAGAAAGAAGCGCTCGAGAGATAGCTCAGTGGTTAAGAATCCTGGCTGCTCTTCTAAAGGTCAGAAGTTCGATTCCTGGCAACCACAGTTTTGCTCTCAAATGAGATTTGGTGCCATCTACTGGCAACAGAAGGAAGAGGCAGGAGAGATGGCTCAGTGCTTAAGAGCATTGGCTGCTGAGTTGGATGAGCCCAAGTGCAGACATAGAGTCAGGGCAAAGGCCAGGGCCCACGTTATTGTGACTGAATTGGGCAAACGGTTTTTTAGGATGTTAAAGACTCACAGCTCTATCACCATGAGACATCGTGCTTCAGAGACAACACTAAGGAGAGTAAGGCAAGATGGCTAGGAGAAGAAAACACTGGCATGTTCATGTGCCTTAAAGAGAACTCACATCCAAGACAATCAAAGGACAACAAACACCAGCAAAATGTTAACCAATTTAAAGCCTGAGAAACAATTTATGCTGACTTCCTCTATCAGGTACATGAACAGCCAATAGGTCCATGGAGACCCCTGTACTCCACCTGTTAGGGAATGCAGATGTGATCCACACACCACATTGAGTAAACCTGGTTTAGTTAAAGAAGTTGAAAACCGGGTCGGAGAGATGGCTCAGTGGTTAAGAGCATTGCCTGCTCTTCCAAAGATCAGAAGTTCGATTCCTGGACATCACATAATTGCTTCAAAATGAGGTTTGGTGCCCTCTACTGGAAGCAGAAGGAAGAGGCAGGAGAGATGTCTTGGTGGTTAAGAGCATGCCTGCTGAGTTTGATGAGGCCAAGTGCAGACATACAGCCAGGACCCAGGTTGTTGGGACTGAATCAGGCAAAACAATTGTTAGGATAATAAAGACTCACAGCTCTATCACCATGAGCCAGCATGCTTCAGAGACACCACCAAGCAGAGTAAGGCAGGATGGTTAGAAGAAGAAAATACTAGCATGTTCATGTGCCTGAAGAAGAACTCACATCCAGGACATACAAAGGAACAAACACCAACAAAAGCTTAACCAATTTAAAGCCAGTGAAACAATTTGTCTAGACCTCCTCTATGAGGTACACGAATGGCCAACAGATCCATGGAGACCCCTGTACTTCAAATGTTAGGAACATGCAGATGTGATCCACACATCATTGAGTACATCTGGTTTAGGTAAAGAAGTAGAAAAACGGGTTGGAGAGATGGCTCAGTGTTTAAGAGCATTTCGTGGTCTTTCTTCCTCCTGTATCCAATTTCAAGCAACCACATAATGGCTCACAACCATCTGCACTGAGGTCTTGTGCCCTCTTTTGCATGCAGAAAGAAGCGCTCGAGAGATAGCTCAGTGGTTAAGAATCCTGGCTGCCCTTCTAAAGGTCAGAAGTTCGATTCCTGGCAACCACAGTTTTGCTCTCAAAATGAGATTTGGTGCCATCTACTGGCAACAGAAGGAAGAGGCAGGAGAGATGGATCAAGGCTTAAGAGCATTGGCTGCTGAGTTGGGTGAGGCCAAGTGCAGACATAGAGTCAGGACAAAGGCCAGGGCCCACGTTATTGTGACTGAATTGGGCAAACGTTTTTTTGGATGTTAAAGACTCACAGCTCTATCACCATGAGACATCGTGCATCAGAGACAACACTAAGGAGAGTAAGGCAAGATGGCTAGAAGAAGAAAACACTGGCATGTACATGTGCCTTAAAGAGAACTCACATCCAAGACAATCAAAGGACTACAAACACCAGCAAAATGTTAACCAATTTAAAGCCAGAGAAACAAATTATCCTGAGCTCCTCTATGAGGTACATGAACAGCCAATAGGTCCATGGAGACCCCTGTACTCCACATGTTAGGGGAATGCAGATGTGATCCACACACCACATTGAGTAAACCTGGTTTAGTTAAAGAAGTTGAAAAACGGGTCGGAGAGATGGCTCAGTGTTTAAGAGCATTGCCTGCTCTTCCAAAGATCAGAAGTTCGATTCCTGGACATCACATAATTGCTTCAAAATGAGGTTTGGTGCCCTCTACTGGAAGCAGAAGGAAGAGTCAGGAGAGATGTGTTGGTGGTTAAGAGCATGCCTGCTGAGTTTGATGAGGCCAAGTGCAGACATACAGCCAGGACCCAGGTTGTTGGGACTGAATCAGGCAAAACATTTTGTTAGGATAATAAAGACTCACAGCTCTATCACCATGAGCCAGCATGCTTCAGAGACACCACCAAGCAGAGTAAGGCAGGATGGTTAGAAGAAGAAAATACTAGCATGTTCATGTGCCTGAAGAAGAACTCACATCCAAGACATACAAAGGAACAAACACCAACAAAAGCTTAACCAATTTAAAGCTAGTGAAACAATTTGTCTAGACCTCCTCTATGAGGTACACGAATAGCCAACAGATCCATGGAGACCCCTGTACTTCAAATGTTAGGAACATGCAGATGTGATCCACACATAATTGAGTACATCTGGTTTAGGTAAAGAAGTAGAAAAAGGGGTTGGAGAGATGGCTCAGTGTTTAAGAGCACTTCGTGCTCTTTCTTCCTCCTGTATCCATTTTCAAGCAACCACATAATGGCTCACAACCATCTGCACTGAGGTCTTGTGCCCTCTTTTGCATGCAGAAAGAAGCGCTCGAGAGATAGCTCAGTGGTTAAGAATCCTGGCTGCCCTTCTAAAGTTCAGAAGTACTATTCCTGGCAACCACAGTTTTGCTCTCAAAATGAGATTTGTTGCCATCTACTGGCAACAGAAGGAAGAGGCAGGAGAGATGGCTCAGTGCTTAAGAGCATTGGCTGCTGAGTTTGATGAGGCCAGGTGCAGACATAGAGTCAGGGCAAACGCCAGGGCCCAAGTTATTGTGACTGAATTGGGCAAACGTTTTTTTAGGATGTTAAAGACTCACAGCTCTATCACCATGAGACATCGTGCTTCAGAGACAACACTAAGGAGAGTAAGGCAAGATGGCTAGAAGAAGAAAACACTGGCATGTTCATGTGCCTTAAAGAGAACTCACATCCAAGACAATCAAAGGACCACAAACACCAGCAAAATGTTAACCAATTTAAAGCCAGAGAAACAATTTATCCTGACCTCATCTATGAGGTACATGAACAGCCAATAGGTCCATGGAGACCCCTGTACTCCACATGTTAGGGGAATGCAGATGTGATCCACACACCACATTGAGTAAACCTGGTTTAGTTAAAGAAGTTGAAAAACGGGTCGGAGAGATGGCTCAGTGGTTAAGAGCATTGCCTGCTCTTCCAAGGATCAGAAGATCGATTCCTGGACATCACATAATTGCTTCAAAATGAGGTTTGGTGCCCTCTACTGGAAGCAGAAGGAAGAGTCAGGAAGGATGTCTTGGTGGTTAAGAGCATGCATGCTGAATTTGATGAGGCCAAGTGCAGACAAACAGCCAGAACCCAGGTTGTTGGGACTGAATCAGGCAAAACATTTTGTTAGGATAATAAAGACTCACAGCTCTATCACCATGAGCCAGCATGCTTCAGAGCCACCACCAAGCAGAGTAAGGCAGGATGGTTAGAAGAAGAAAATACTAGCATGTTCATGTGCCTGAAGAAGAACTCACATCCAAGACATACAAAGGAACAAACACCAACAAAAGCTTAACCAATTAAAAGCCAGTGAAACAATTTGTCTAGACCTCCTCTGGAGGTACACGAATGGCCAACAGATCCATGGAGACCCCTGTACTTCAAATGTTAGGAACATGCAGATGTGATCCACACATCAGTGAGTACATCTGGTTTAGGTAAAGAAGTAGAAAAACGGGTTGGAGAGATGGCTCAGTGTTTAAGAGCATTTCGTGCTCTTTCTTCCTCCTGTATCCAAATTCAAGCAACCACATAATGGCTCACAACCATCTGCACTGAGTTCTTGTGCCCTCTTTTGCATGCAGAAAGAAGCGCTCGAGATAGCTCAGTGGTTAAGAATCCTGGCTGCCCTTCTAAAGGTCAGAAGTTCGATTCCTGGCAACCACAGTTTTGCTCTCAAAATGAGATTTGGTGCCATCTACTGGCAACAGAAGGAAGAGGCAGGAGAGATGGCTCAGTGCTTAAGAGCATTGGCTGCTGAGTTGGATGAGGCCAAGTGCAGACATAGAGTCAGGGCAAAGGCCAGGGCCCACGTTATTGTGACTGAATTGTGCAAAAGTTTTTTTAGGATGTTAAAGACTCACAGCTCTATCACCATGAGACATCGTGCTTCAGAGACAACACTAAGGAGAGTAAGGCAAGATGGCTAGAAGAAGAAAACACTGGCAGGTTCATGTGCCTTAAAGAGAACTCACATCCAAGACAATCAAAGGACTACAAACACCAGCAAAATGTTAACCAATTTAAAGCCAGAGAAACAATTTATCCTGACTTCTTCTATGAGGTACATGAACAGGGAATAGGTCCATGGAGACCCCTGTACTCCACATGTTAGGGGAATGCAGATGTGATCCACACACCATATTGAGTAAACCTGGTTTAGTTAAAGAAGTTGAAAAACGGGTCGGAGAGATGGCTCAGTGGTTAAGAGCATTGCCTGCTCTTCCAAAGATCAGAAGTTCGATTCCTGGACATCACATAATTGCTTCAAAATGAGGTTTGGTGCCCTCTACTGGAAGCAGAAGGAAGAGGCAGGAGAGATGTCTTGGTGGTTAAGAGCATGCCTGCTGAGTTTGATGAGGCCAAGTGCAGACATACAGCCAGGACCCAGGTTGTTGGGACTGAATTAGGCAAAACATTTTGTTAGGATAATAAAGACTCGCAGCTCTATCACCATGAGCCAGCATGCTTCAGAGCCACCACCAAGCAGAGTAAGGCAGGATTGTTAGAAGAAGAAAATACTAGCATGTTCATGTGCCTGAAGGAGAACTCACATCCAAGACATACAAAGGAACAAACACCAACAAAAGCTTAACCAATTTAAAGCCAGTGAAACAATTTGTCTAGACCTCCTCTATGAGGTACAAGAATGGCCAAAAGATCCATGGAGACCCCTGTACTTCAAATGTTAGGAACATGCAGATGTGATCCACACATCATTGAGTACATCTGGTTTAGGTAAAGAAGTAGAAAAACGGGTTGGAGAGATAGCTCAGTGTTTAAGAGCATTTCGTGCTCATTCTTAATCCTGTATCCATTTTCAAGCAACCACATAATGGCTCACAACCATCTGCACTGAGGTCTTGTGCCCTCTTTTGCATGCAGAAAGAAGCGCTCGAGAGATAGCTCAGTGGTTAAGAATCCTGGCTGCCCTTCTAAAGTTCAGAATTTCGATTCCTGGCAACCACAGTTTTGCTCTCAAAATGAGATTTGGTGCCATCTACTGGCAACAGAAGGAAGAGGCAGGAGAGATGGCTCAGTGCTTAAGAGCATTGGCTGCTGAGGTGGATGAGGCCAAGTGCAGACATAGAGTCAGGGCAAAGGACAGGGCCCACGTTATTGTGACTGAATTGGGCAAACTTTTTTTTAGGATGTTAAAGACTCACAGCTCTATCACCATGAGACATCGTGCTTCAGAGACAACACTAAGGAGAGTAAGGCAAGAAGGCTAGAAGAAGAAAACACTGGCATGTTCATGTGCCTTAAAGGGAACTCACATCCAAGACAATCAAAGGACTACAAACAAGAGCAAAATGTTAACCAATTTAAAGCCAGAGAAACAATTTATCCTGACCTCCTCTATGAGGTACATGAACAGCCAATAGGTCCATGGAGACCCCTGTACTCCACATGTTAGGGGAATGCAGATGTGATCCCCACACCACATTGAGTAAACCTGGTTTAGTTAAAGAAGTTGAAAAACGGGTAGGAGAGATGGTACAATTTATCATGACCTCCTCTATGAGGTACATGAACAGCCAATAGGTCCATGGAGACCCCTGTACTCCACATGTTAGGGGAATGCAGATGTGATCCACACACCACATTGAGTAAACCTGGTTTAGTTAAAGAAGTTGAAAAACGGGTCGGAGAGATGGCTCAGTGGTTAAGAGCATTGCCTGCTCTTCCAAGGATCAGAAGATCGATTCCTGGACATCACATAATTGCTTCAAAATGAGGTTTGGTGCCCTCTACTGGAAGCAGAAGGAAGAGTCAGGAGAGATGTCTTGGTGGTTAAGAGCATGCATGCTGAATTTGATGAGGCCAAGTGCAGACAAACAGCCAGAACCCAGGTTGTTGGGACTGAATCAGGCAAAACATTTTGTTAGGATAATAAAGACTCACAGCTCTATCACCATGAGCCAGCATGCTTCAGAGCCACCACCAAGCAGAGTAAGGCAGGATGGTTAGAAGAAGAAAATACTAGCATGTTCATGTGCCTGAAGAAGAACTCACATCCAAGACATACAAAGGAACAAACACCAACAAAAGCTTAACCAATTAAAAGCCAGTGAAACAATTTGTCTAGACCTCCTCTGGAGGTACACGAATGGCCAACAGATCCATGGAGACCCCTGTACTTCAAATGTTAGGAACATGCAGATGTGATCCACACATCAGTGAGTACATCTGGTTTAGGTAAAGAAGTAGAAAAACGGGTTGGAGAGATGGCTCAGTGTTTAAGAGCATTTCGTGCTCTTTCTTCCTCCTGTATCCAATTTCAAGCAACCACATAATGGCTCACAACCATCTGCACTGAGGTCTTGTGCCCTCTTTTGCATGCAGAAAGAAGCGCTCGAGATAGCTCAGTGTTAAGAATCCTGGCTGCCCTTCTAAAGGTCAGAAGTTCGATTCCTGGCAACCACAGTTTTGCTCTCAAAATGAGATTTGGTGCCATCTACTGGCAACAGAAGGAAGAGGCAGGAGAGATGGCTCAGTGCTTAAGAGCATTGGCTGCTGAGTTGGATGAGGCCAAGTGCAGACATAGAGTCAGGGCAAAGGCCAGGGCCCACGTTATTGTGACTGAATTGTGCAAAAGTTTTTTTAGGATGTTAAAGACTCACAGCTCTATCACCATGAGACATCGTGCTTCAGAGACAACACTAAGGAGAGTAAGGCAAGATGGCTAGAAGAAGAAAACACTGGCAGGTTCATGTGCCTTAAAGAGAACTCACATCCAAGACAATCAAAGGACTACAAACACCAGCAAAATGTTAACCAATTTAAAGCCAGAGAAACAATTTATCCTGACCTCCTCTATGAGGTACATGAACAGCCAATAGGTCCATGGAGACCCCTGTACTCCACATGTTAGGGGAATGCAGATGTGATCCACACACCACATTGAGTAAACCTGGTTTAGTTAAAGAAGTTGAAAAACGGGTCGGAGAGATGGCTCAGTGGTTAAGAGCATTGCCTGCTCTTCCAAAGATCAGAAGTTCGATTCCTGGACATCACATAATTGCTTCAAAATGAGGTTTGGTGCCCTCTACTGGAAGCAGAAGGAAGAGTCAGGAGAGATGTCTTGGTGGTTAAGAGCATGCATGCTGAATTTGATGAGGCCAAGTGCAGACAAACAGCCAGAACCCAGGTTGTTGGGACTGAATCAGGCAAAACATTTTGTTAGGATAATAAAGACTCACAGCTCTATCACCATGAGCCAGCATGCTTCAGAGCCACCACCAAGCAGAGTAAGGCAGGATGGTTAGAAGAAGAAAATACTAGCATGTTCATGTGCCTGAAGAAGAACTCACATCCAAGACATACAAAGGAACAAACACCAACAAAAGCTTAACCAATTAAAAGCCAGTGAAACAATTTGTCTAGACCTCCTCTGGAGGTACACGAATGGCCAACAGATCCATGGAGACCCCTGTACTTCAAATGTTAGGAACATGCAGATGTGATCCACACATCATTGAGTACATCTGGTTTAGGTAAAGAAGTAGAAAAACGGGTTGGAGAGATGGCTCAGTGTTTAAGAGCATTTCGTGCTCTTTCTTCCTCCTGTATCCAATTTCAAGCAACCACATAATGGCTCACAACCATCTGCACTGAGGTCTTGTGCCCTCTTTTGCATGCAGAAAGAAGCGCTCGAGAGATAGCTCAGTGGTTAAGAATCGGGCTGCCCTTCTAAAAGTCAGAAGTTCGATTCCTGGCAACCACAGTTTTGCTGTCAAAATGAGATTTGGTGCCATCTACTGGCAACAGAAGGAAGAGGCAGGAGAGATGGCTCAGTGCTTAAAAGCATTGCCTGCTGAGTTTGATGAGGCCAAGTGGAGACATAGTCTGGGCAAAGGCCAGGACCCACGTTATTGTGACTGAATTAGGCAAACGTTTTTTTAGGATGTTAAAGACTCACAGCTCTGTCACCATGAGACATCGTGCTTCAGAGACAACACTAAGGAGAGTCAAGCAAGATGACTAGAAGAAGAAAACACTGGCATGTTCATGTGCCTTAAAGAGAACTCACATCCAAGACAATCAAAGGACTACAAACACCAGCAAAATGTTAACAAATTTAAAGCAAGAGAAACAATTGATCCTGACCTCCTCTATGAGGTACATGAACAGCCAATAGGTCCATGGAGATCCCTGTACTCCACATGTTAGGGGAATGCAGATGTAATCCACAACCACATTGAGTAACCATGGTTTAGTTAAAGAAGTTGTAAAACGGGTCGGAGAGATGGCTCAGTGGTTAAGAGCATTGCCTGCTCTTCCAAAGATCAGAATTTCGATTCCTGGACATCACATATTTGCTTCAAAATGAGGTTTGGTGCCCTCTACTGGAAGCAGAATGAAGAGGTAGGGGAGATGTGTTGGTGGTTAAGAGCATGCCTGCTGAGTTTGATGACGCCAAGTGCAGAAATACAGCCAGGGCCCAGGTTGTTGGGACTGAATCAGGCAAAATATTTTGTTAGGATAATAAAGACTCACAGCTCTATCACCATGAGCCAGCATGCTTCAGAGACACCAGCAAGCAGAGTAAGGCAAGATGTTTAGAATAAGAAAATACTAGCATGTTCACGTGCCTGAAAAAGAACTCACATCCAAGACATACAAAGGAACAAACACCAACAAAAGCTTAACCAATTTAAAGCCAGTGAAACAATTTGTCTAGATCTCCTCTATGAGGTACAAGAATGGCCAACAGATCCATGGAGACCCCTGTACTTCAAATGTTAGGAAAATGCAGATGTGATCCACACATCATTGAGTACATCTGGTTTAGGTAAAGAAGTAGAAAAACGGGTCGGAGAGATGGCTCAGTGTTTAAGAGCATTTCGTGCTCTTTCATCCTCCTTTATCCAATTTCAAGCAACCACATAATGGCTCACAACCATCTGCACTGAGGTCTTGTGCCCTCTTTTGGATGCAGAAAGAAGCGCTCGAGAGATAGCTCAGTGGTTAAGAATACTGGCTGCCCTTCTAGAGGTCAGAAGGTCGATTCCTGGCAACCACAGTTTTGCCCTCAAAATGAGATTTGGTGCCATCTACTGGCAATAGAAGGAAGAGGTAGGAGAGATGTCTTGGTGGTTAAGAGAATTCCTGCTTAGTTTGATGAGGCCAGGACAGATATACAGCCAGGGCCCAGGTTGTTGGGACTGAATCAGTCAAAACATTTTGTTAGGATAATAAAGACTCACAGCTCTATCACCATGATCCAGCGTGCTTCAGAGACACCACTAAGCAGAGTAAGGCAGGATGGGGAGAAGAATAAAATACTAGCATGTTCATGTGCCTGAAGAAGAACTCACATCCAGTACATACAAAGGAACAAACACCAACAAAATCTTAACCAATTTAAAGCCAGTGAAACAATTTTTCTAGACCTCCTCTATGAGGTACATGAATGGCCAACAGATCCACGGAGACCCCTGTAATTCAAATTTTAGGAAAATGCAGATGTGATCCTCAACCCATATTGAGTATATCTGGTTTAGGTAAAGAAGTAGAAAAACGGGTTGGAGAGATGGCTTAGTGGTTAAGAGCATTGCCTGCTCTTCCAAAGATCAGGAGTTTGATTCCTGGACATCACATAATTGTTTCAAAATGAGGTTTGGTGCCCTCTACTGAAAGCAGAAGGAAGAGGCAGGAGAGATGTCTTGGTGGTTAAGAGCATGCCTGCTGAGTTTAATGAGGCCAAGTGCAGACATACAGCCAGGGCCCAGGTTGTTGGGACTGAATCAGGCAAAACTTTTTGTTAGTATAATAAAGACTCACAGCTCTATCACCATGAGCCAGCATGCTTCAGAGACACCACCAAGCAGAGTGAGGCAAGATGGTTAGAAGATGAAAATACTAGCATGTTCATGTGCCTGAAGAAGAACTCACATCCAAGACATACAAAGGAACAAACACCAACAAAAGCTTAACCAATTTAAAGCCAGTGAAACAATTTGTCTAGACCTCCTCTATGAGGTACACGAATGGCAACCAGATCCATGGAGACACCTGTACTTCAAATGTTAGGAAACTGCAGATTTGATCTACACATCATTGAGTACATCTGGTTTAGGAAAAGTAGTAGAAAAACGGGTGTGAGAAATGGCTCATTGTTTAAGAGCATTTCGTGCTCTTTCATCCTCCTGTATTCAATTTCAAGCAACCACGTAATGGCTCACAACCATCTGCAATGAGGTCTTGTGCCCTCTTTTGGATGCAGAGAGAAGCGCTCGAGAGATAACTCAGTGGCTAAGAATACTGGCTGCCCTTTTAAAGGTCAGAAGTTGGATTCCTGGCAACCACAGTTTTGCTCTCAAAATGAGATTTGGTGCCATCTACTGGCAACAGAAGGAAGAGGCAGGAGAGATGGCTCAGTGCTTAAGAGCATTGCCTGCTGAGTTTGATGAGGCCAAGTGCAGACATAGAGTCAGGGCAAAGGCCAGGGCCCACGTTATTGTGACTGAATTAGACAAACATTTATTTAGGATGTAAAAGACTCACAGCTCTATCACCATGAGACAGCGTGCTTCAGAGACAACACTAAAGAGAGTAAGGCAAGATGGCTAGAAGAAGAAAACACTGGCATGTTCATGTGCCTTAAAGAGAACTCACATCCAAGACAATCAAAGGACTACAAACACCAGCAAAATGTTAACCAATTTAAAGCCAATGAAACAATTTATCCTGACCTCCTCTATGAGGTACATGAACAGCCAATAGGTCCATGGAGACCCCTGTACTCCACATGTTAGGGGAATGCAGATGTGATCCCCACACCACATTGAGTAAACCTGGATTAGTTAAAGATTTTGAAAAACGGGTCGGAGAAACGGCTCAGTGGGTAAGAGCATTGCCTGCTCTTCCAAAGATCAGAAGTTCGATTCCTGGACATCACATAGTTGCTTCAAAATGAGGTTTGGTGCCCTCTACTGGAAGCAGAAGGAAGAGGCAGGAGAGATGTCTTGGTGGTTAAGAGCATGCCTGCTGAGTTTGATGAGGAAAAGTGCAGACATACTGCCAGGGCCCAGGTTGTTGGGACTGAATCAGGAAAAAGACTTTGTTAGGATAATAAAGACTCACAGTTCTATCACCATGAGCCAGCATGCTTCAGAGCCACCACCAAGCAGAGTAAGGCAAGATGGTTAGAAGAAGAAAATACTAGCATGTTCATGTGCCTGAAGAAGAACTCACATCCAAGACATACAAAGGAACAAACACCAACAAAAGCTTAACCAATTTAAAGCCAGTGAAACAATTTGTCTAGACCTCCTCTATGAGGTACACGAATGGCCAACAGATCCATGGAGACCCCTGCACTTCAAATGTTAGGAAAATGCAGATGTGATCCACACATCATTGAGTACATCTGGTTTAGGTAAAGAAGTAGAAAAACGGGTTGGAGAGATGGCTTGGGGTTTAAGAGCATTTTGTGAGCTTTCATCCTCCTGTATCCAATTTCAAGCAACCAAATAATGGCTCACAACCATCTGCACTGACGTCTTGTGCCCTCTTTTGGATGCAGAAAGAAGCGCTCGAGAGATAGCTCAGTGGTTAAGAATCCTGGCTGCCCTTCTAAAGGTCAGAAGTTCGATTCCTAGCATCCACAGTTTTGTTCTCAAAATGAGATTTTCTGCCAGCTACTGGCAACAGAAGGAAGAGGCAGGAGAGATGGCTCAGTGCTTAAGAGCATTGCCTGCTGAGTTTGATGAGACCAAGTGCAGACATATAGTCAGGGCAAAGGCCAGGGCCCACGTTATTGTGACTGCTTTAGGCAAACTTTTTTTAAGGATGTTAAAGACTCACAGCTCTATCACCATGAGCCATCATGCTTCAGAGACAACACTAAGGAGAGTCAGGCAAGATGGCTAGAAGAAGAAAACACTGGCATGTTCATGTGCCTTAAAGAGAACTCACATCCAAGACAATCAAAGGACTACAAACAGCAGCAAAATGTTAACCAATTTAAAGCCAGAGAAACAATTTATCCTGACTTCCTCTATGAGGTACATGAACAGCCAATAGGTCCATAGAGACCCCTGTACTCCACATGATAGGGGAATGCAGATGTGATCCACACACCACATTGAGTTAACCTGGTTTAGTTAAAGAAGTTGAAAAACAGGTCGGAGAGATGGCTCAGTGGTTAAGAACATTGCCTGCTCTTCCAAAGATCAGAAGTTCGATTCCTGGACATCACATAATTGCTACAAAATGAGGTTTGGTGCCCTCTACTGGAAGCAGAACGAAGAGGCAGGAGAGATATCTTGGTGGTTAAGAGCATGCCTGCTGAGTTTGATGAGGAAAAGTGCAGACATACTGCCAGGGCCCAGGTTGTTGGGACTGAATCAGGAAAAAGACTTTGTTAGGATAATAAAGACTCACAGCTCTATCACCATGAGCCAGCATGCTTCAGAGCCACCACCAAGCAGAGTAAGGCAATATGATTAGAAGAAGAAAATACCAGCATGTTCATGTGCCTAAGAAGAACTCACATCCAAGACATACACAGGAACAAACACCAACAAAAGCTTAACCAATTTAAAGCCAGTGAAACAATTTGTCTAGACCTCCTCTATGAGCTACACGAATGGCCAACAGATCCGTGGAGACCCCTGTACTTCAAATGTTAGGAAAATGCAGATGTGATCCACACGTCATTGAGTACATCTGGTCTAGGAAAAGAAGTAGAAAAACGGGTGTGAGAAATGGCTCATTCTTTAAGAGCATTTCGTGCTCTTTCATCCTCCTGTATACAATTTCAAGCAACCACATAATGGCTCACAACCATCTGCACTGAGGTCTTGTGCCCTCTTTTGGATGCACAAAGAAGCGCTCGAGAGATAGCTCAGTGGTTAAGAATCCTGGCTGCCCTTCTAAAGGTCAGAAGTTCGATTCCTGGCAACCACAGTTTTGCTGTCAAAATGAGATTGGTGCCATCTACTGGCAAGAGAAGGAAGAGGCAGGAGAGATGGCTCAGTGCTTAAGAGCATTGGCTGCTGAGTTTGATGAGACCAAGTGCAGACATAGAGTCAGGGCAAAGGCCAGGGCCCACGTGATTGTGACTGAATTAGGCAAACGTTTTTGTAGGATGTTAAAGACTCACAGCTCTATCACCATGAGCCATCGTGCTTCAGAGACAACACTAAGGAGAGTAAGGCAAGATGGCTGGAAGAAGAAAACACAGGCATGTTCATATGCCTTAAAGAGAACTCACATCCAAGACAATCGTTGGACTACAAACACCAGCAAAATGTTAACCTATTTAAAGCCAGAGAAACAATTTATCTAGACCTCCTCTATGAGGTACATGAATGGCCAATAGGTCCATGCAGACCCCTGTACTCCACATGTCAGGGAAATGGAGATGTGATCCACACACCACATTGACTAAAGCTGGTTTAGTAAAAGAAGTTGAAAAACGGGTTGGAGAGATGGCTCAGTGGTTAAGAGCATTGCCTGCTCTTCCAAAGGTCAGATGTTCGATTCCTGGAAATCACATAATTGCTCTCAAAATGAGGTTTGGTGCCCTCTACTGGCAACATAAGGAAGAGGCATGAGAGATGGCTCCGTGGTTAAGATCATTGCCTCCTCTTCCAACCTCCTGATTTCAATTCCAGGCAACCACATAATGGCTCACAACCATCTGCAATGATGTCTTGTGCCCTCTTTTGAATACAAAAATAAGAGCTGGGGTGTTAGCTCAGTGGATAAGAGCTTTGGCTGCCCTTCCAAAGGTCAGAAATTCCATTCCTGGCAATCCCATAATTGCTCTCAAAAGGTAGATTTGGTGCCCTTTACTGGCAAAAAAGAAGAGGCATGAGAGATGGTTAAGTGCTTAAGAGCATTGCCTGCTCTTAGAACCTCCTGAAATCAATTGCAGGCAACCACATAATGATTCACAACCATCTGCCATGAGGTCTTGTGCCCTCTTTTGGCTACAGTAAGAAAAGCTGGAGAGATAGGTCAGTGGTTAAGAACATTGGCTGCCCTTCCAAAGGTCAGAAGTTCGATTCCTGGCTACCAAATAATTGCTCTCAAAAGGAGGTTTGGCGCCCTCTATTGGCACCACAAGGAAGAGGCAAGAGAGATGGCTCTGTGGTAAAGAGCATTGCCTGCTGAGTTTGATGAGACCACATACAGACATAGAGTCAGGGCCAAGGGCCAGGGCCCGCGTTGTTGTGACTGAATGAGGCAAAAGCTTTTGTTAGGATGTTAAAGGCTCACAGCCCTATCACCACGAGCCAGCGTGCTTCAGAGACAACACCAAGGAGAGTAAGGCAAGATGACTCGAAAAAGAAAATACAGGCATGTTCATGTTCCTGAAGAAGAACTCACATCCAAGACATCCAAAGGACGACAAACACCAGCAAAAGGTGTACCAATTTTAAGCCAGAGAAACAATTTATCTAGACCTCCTCTATGAGGTACACGAACGGCCAATAGGTCCACGGAGACCCCTGTACTCCACATGTTAGGGAAATGGAGATGTGATCAAAACACCACATTGAGTAAACCTGGTTTAGTAAAAGAAGTTGAAAAACGGGTTGGAGAGATGGCTCAGTGGTTAAGAGCATTGCCTGCTCTTCCAAAGTTCAGAAGTTCGATTCCTGGGAATCACATAGTTGCTCTCAAAATGAGGTTTGGTGCCCTCTACTGGCAACAGAGGGGAGAGGCAGGAGAGATGGCTCAGTGGTTAAGAGCATTGCCTGCTCTTCCAAAGTTCAGAAGTTCGATTCCTGGAAATCACATAATTGCTCTCAAAATGAGGTTTAGTGCCCTCTACTGGCAACAGAAGGAAGAGGCAGGAGAGATGGCTCACTGGTTAAGAGCATTGCCTGCTGAGGTTGATGAGGCCAAGTGGACACATACAGCCAGGGCCCCCGTTGTTGTCTCAGAATCAGGCAACACATTTTGTTAGTATAATAAAGACTCACAGCTCTATCAGCATGAGCCTGCATGCTTCAGGGACACCACCAAGCAGAATGAGGAAAGATGGTTAGAAGAAGAAAATACAGGCATGTTCATGTTCCTTAAGAAGAACTCACATCCAAGACATCCAAAGGACGACAAACACCTGCAAAAGGTTTACCAATTTAAAGCCAGACAAACAATTTATCTAGACTTCATCTATGAGGTACGCGAACGGCCAATATGTCCATGGAGACCCCTGTACTCCACATGTTATTGGAATGCAGATATGATCCACACACCACATTGAGTAAACCTGGTTTAGTTCAAGAAGTTGAAAAACGGGTTGGAGAGATGGCTCAGTGGTTAAGAACATTGCCTGCTCTTCCAACCTCCTGAACTGAATTCCAGGCAACCACATAATGGCTCACAACCATCTGCAATGAGGTCTTGTGCCCTCTTTTGGATACAGAAAGAAGAGCTGGGGAGATAGCTCAGTGGTTAAGAGCTTTGCCTGCCCTTCCAAAGGTCAGAAGTTCGATTCCTGGGAACCACATAATTGCTCTCAAAAGGAGGTTTGTTGCCCTCTACTGGCAACAGAAGGAAGATGCAAGAGAGATGGCTCAATGGTTAAGAGAATTGCCTGCTCTTCCAACCTCCTGAATTCAATTCCAGGCGACCACATAATGGGTCACAACCATCTGCCATGAGGTCTTGTGCCCTCTTTTGGCTACAGTAAGAAG
This sequence comes from Chionomys nivalis, assembly GCF_950005125.1. Lineage (NCBI taxonomy): Eukaryota > Metazoa > Chordata > Mammalia > Rodentia > Cricetidae > Chionomys > Chionomys nivalis. The sequence continues at coordinate 680,898 of NW_026646884.1, read as the reverse complement.
AGCTGGAGAGACAGCTCAGTGGTTAAGAGCATTGGTTGCCCTTCCAAAGGTCAGAAGTTCGATTCCTGAGAACCATGTAATTGATCTCAAAAGGAGGTTTGGCGCCCTCTAGTGGCACCACAAGGAAGAGGCAGGAAAGATGGCTCTGAGGTAAAGAGCTCTCCCTGCTGAGTTTGATGAGGCCAAGAACAGACATAGGGCCAGGTCCCACCTTGTTGTGACTGAATGAGGCAAAAGCTTTTGTTAGGATGTTAAAGACTCACAGCTCTATCACCATGAGCCAGCGTGCTTCAGAGACATCACCAAAGAGAGTAAGGTAAGATGGCTAGAAGAAGAAAATATTGGCATGTTCATGTGCCTGAGGAAGAACTCATATCCAAGACAATCAAAGGACTACAAACACCAGCAAAATGTTAACCTATTTAAAGCCAGAGAAACAATTTATCTAGACCTCCTCTATGAGGTACATGAATGGACAATAGGTCCATGCAGACCCCTGTACGCCACACGTCAGGGAAATGGAGATGTGATCCACACACCACATTGACTAATGCTGGTTTAGTAAAAGAAGTTGAAAAACGGGTTGGAGAGATGGCTCAGTGGTTAAGAGCATTGCCTGCTCTTCCAAAGGTCAGAAGTTCGATTCCTGGGAATCACATAGTTGCTCTCAAAATGAGGTTTGGTGCCCTCTACTGGCAACAGAGGGGAGAGGCAGGAGAGATGGCTCAGTGGTTAAGAGCATTGCCTGCTCTTCCAAAGTTCAGAAGTTCGATTCCTGGAAATCACATAATTGCTCTCAAAAGGAGGTTTGGTGCCCTCTACTGGCAACAGAAGGAAGAGGCAGGAGAGATGGCTCAGTGGTTAAGAGCATTGCCTGCTGAGGTTGATGAGGCCAAGTGGACACATACAGCCAGGGCCCACGTTGTTGTCTCAGAATCAGGTAAAACATTTTGTTAGGATAATAAAGACTCACAGCTCTATCAGCATGAGTCTGCATGATTCAGGGACACCACCAAGCAGAATGAGGAAAGATGGTTAGAAGAAGCAAATACAGGCATGTTCATGTTCCTTAAGAAGAACTCACATCCAAGACATCCAAAGGACGACAAACACCAGCAAAAGGTTTACCAATTTAAAGCCAGACAAACAATTTATCTAGACTTCATCTATGAGGTACGCGAACGGCCAATATGTCCATGGAGACCCCTGTACTCCACATGTTAGTGGAATGCAGATATGATCCACACACCACATTGAGTAAACCTGGTTTAGTTCAAGAAGTTGAAAAACGGGTTGGAGAGATGGCTCAGTGGTTAAGAACATTGCCTGCTCTTCCAACCTCCTGAACTGAATTCCAGGCAACCACATAATGGCTCACAACCATCTGCAATGAGGTCTTGTGCCCTCTTTTGGATACAGAAAGAAGAGCTGGGGAGATAGCTCAGTGGTTAAGAGCTTTTCCTGCCCTTCCAAAGGTCATAAGTTCGATTCCTGGCAACCACATAATTGCTCTCAAAAGGAGGTTTGGTGCCCTCTACTGGCAACAGAAGGAAGATGCAAGAGAGATGGCTCAATGGTTAAGAGAATTGCCTGCTCTTGCAACCTCCTGAATTCAATTCCAGGCGACCACATAATGGGTCGCAACCATCTGCCATGAGGTCTTGTGCCCTCTTTTGGCTACAGTAAGAAGAGCTGGAGAGATAGCTCAGTGGTTAAGAGCATTGGTTGCCCTTCCAAAGGTCAGAAGTTCGATTCCTGGGAACCACGTAATTGCTCTCAAAAGGAGGTTTGGCGCCCTCTATTGGCAACAGAAGGAAGTTGCAGGAAAGATGGCTCTGTGGTAAAGAGCGTTGCCTGCTGAGTTTGATGAGGCCAAGAACAGACATAGAGTCGGGGCACAGGGCCAGGGCCCACGTTGTTCTGACTGAATGAGGCAAAAGCTCTTGTTAGGATGTTAAAGACTCACAGCTCTATCACCATGAGCCAGCGTGCTACAGAGCCAACACCAAGGAGAGTAAGGCAAGATGGCTAGAAGAAGAAAATATTGGCATGTTCATGTGCCTGAAGAAGAACTCATATCCAAGACAATCAAAGGACTACAAACACCAGCAAAATGTTAACCTATTTAAAGCCAGAGAAACAATTTACCTAGACCTCCTCTATGAGGTACATGAATGGCCAATAGGTCCATGCAGACCCCTGTACTCCACATGTCAGGGAAATGGAGATGTGATCCACACACCACATTGACAAAAGCTGGTTTAGTAAAAGAAGTTGAAAAACGGGTTGGAGAGATGGCTCAGTGGTTAAGAGCATTGCCTGCTCTTCCAAAGTTCAGAAGTTCGATTCCTTGAATCACGTAGTTGCTCTCAAAATGAGGTTTGGTGCCCTCTACTGGCAACAGAGGGGAGAGGCAGGAGAGATGGCTCAGTGGTTAAGAGCATTGCCTGCTCTTCCAAAGTTCAGAAGTTCGATTCATGGGAATCACATAATTGCTCTCAAAATGAGGTTTGGTGCCCTCTACTGGCAACAGAGGGGGAGGCAGGAGAGATGGCTCAGTGGTTAAGAGCATTGCCTGCTTTTCCAAAGTTCAGAAGTTCGATTCCTGGAAATCACATAATTGCTCTCAAAATGAGGTTTGGTGCCCTCTACTGGCCACAGAAGGAAGAGGCAGGAGAGATGGCTCAGTGGTTAAGCGCATTGCCTGCTGAGGTTGATGAGGCCAAGTGGACATATACAGCCAGGGCCCCCGTTGTTGTCTCAGAATCAGGCAAAACATTTTGTTAGGATAATAAAGACTCACAGCTCTATCAGCATGAGCCTGCATGCTTCAGGGACACCACCAAGCAGAATGAGGAAAGATGGTTAGAAGAAGAAAATACAGACATCTTCATGTTCCTTAAGAAGAACTCACATCCAAGACATCCAAAGGACGACAAACACCAGCAAAAGGTTTACCAATTTAAAGCCAGACAAACAATTTATCTAGACTTCATCTATGAGGTACGCCAACGGCCAATATGTCCATGGAGACCCCTGTACTCCACATGTTAGTGGAATGCAGATATGATCCACACACCACATTGAGTAAACCTGGTTTAGTTCAAGAAGTTGAAAAACGGGTTGGAGAGATGGCTCAGTGGTTAAGAACATTGTCTGCTCTTCCAACCTCCTGAACTGAATTCCAGGCAACCACATAATGGCTCACAACCATCTGCCATGAGGTCTTGTGCCCTCTTTTGGATACAGAAAGAAGAGCTGGGGAGATAGCTCAGTGGTTAAGAGCATTGGTTGCCCTTCCAAAGGTCAGAAGTTCGATTCCTGGGAACCACATAATTGCTCTCAAAAGGAGGTTTGGTGCCCTCTACTGACAACAGAGGGAAGATGCAAGAGAGATGGCTCAATGGTTAAGCGAATTGTCTGCTCTTCCAACCTCCTGAATTCAATTCCAGGCGACCACATAATGGGTCCCAACCATCTGCCATGAGGTCTTGTGCCCTCTTATGGCTACAGTAAGAAGAGATGGAGAGACAGCTCAGCGGTTAAGAGCATTGGTTGCCCTTCCAAAGGTCAGAAGTTCGATTCCGGGAACCATGTAATTGCTCTCAAAAGGAGGTTTGGCGCCCTCTAGTGGCACCAAAAGGAAGAGGCAGGAAAGATGGCTCTGTGGTAAAGAGCTCTGCCTGCTGAGTTTGTGAGGCCAAGTACAGACATAGAGTCGGGGCACAGGGCCAGGGCCCACGTTGTTGTGACTGAATGAGGCAAAAGCTCTTGTTAGGATGTTAAAGACTCACAGCTCTATCACCATGAGCCAGCGTGCTTCAGAGACAACACCAAGGAGAGTAAGGCAAGATGACTCGAAAAAGAAAATACAGGCATGTTCATGTTCCTGAAGAAGAACTCACATCCAAGACATCCAAAGGACGACAAACACCAGCAAAAGGTGTACCAATTTTAAGCCAGAGAAACAATTTATCTAGACCTCCTCTATGAGGTACACGAACGGCCAATAGGTCCACGGAGACCCCTGTACTCCACATGTTAGGGAAATGGAGATGTGATCAAAACACCACATTGAGTAAACCTGGTTTAGTAAAAGAAGTTGAAAAACGGGTTGGAGAGATGGCTCAGTGGTTAAGAGCATTGCCTGCTCTTCCAAAGTTCAGAAGTTCGATTCCTGGGAATCACATAGTTGCTCTCAAAATGAGGTTTGGTGCCCTCTACTGGCAACAGAGGGGAGAGGCAGGAGAGATGGCTCAGTGGTTAAGAGCATTGCCTGCTCTTCCAAAGTTCAGAAGTTCGATTCCTGGAAATCACATAATTGCTCTCAAAATGAGGTTTAGTGCCCTCTACTGGCAACAGAAGGAAGAGGCAGGAGAGATGGCTCAGTGGTTAAGAGCATTGCCTGCTGAGGTTGATGAGGCCAAGTGGACACATACAGCCAGGGCCCCCGTTGTTGTCTCAGAATCAGGCAACACATTTTGTTAGTATAATAAAGACTCACAGCTCTATCAGCATGAGCCTGCATGCTTCAGGGACACCACCAAGCAGAATGAGGAAAGATGGTTAGAAGAAGAAAATACAGGCATGTTCATGTTCCTTAAGAAGAACTCACATCCAAGACATCCAAAGGACGACAAACACCTGCAAAAGGTTTACCAATTTAAAGCCAGACAAACAATTTATCTAGACTTCATCTATGAGGTACGCGAACGGCCAATATGTCCATGGAGACCCCTGTACTCCACATGTTATTGGAATGCAGATATGATCCACACACCACATTGAGTAAACCTGGTTTAGTTCAAGAAGTTGAAAAACGGGTTGGAGAGATGGCTCAGTGGTTAAGAACATTGCCTGCTCTTCCAACCTCCTGAACTGAATTCCAGGCAACCACATAATGGCTCACAACCATCTGCAATGAGGTCTTGTGCCCTCTTTTGGATACAGAAAGAAGAGCTGGGGAGATAGCTCAGTGGTTAAGAGCTTTGCCTGCCCTTCCAAAGGTCAGAAGTTCGATTCCTGGGAACCACATAATTGCTCTCAAAAGGAGGTTTGTTGCCCTCTACTGGCAACAGAAGGAAGATGCAAGAGAGATGGCTCAATGGTTAAGAGAATTGCCTGCTCTTCCAACCTCCTGAATTCAATTCCAGGCGACCACATAATGGGTCACAACCATCTGCCATGAGGTCTTGTGCCCTCTTTTGGCTACAGTAAGAAGAGCTGGAGAGACAGCTCAGTGGTTAAGAGCATTGGTTGCCCTTCCAAAGGTCAGAAGTTCGATTCCTGAGAACCATGTAATTGATCTCAAAAGGAGGTTTGGCGCCCTCTAGTGGCACCACAAGGAAGAGGCAGGAAAGATGGCTCTGAGGTAAAGAGCTCTCCCTGCTGAGTTTGATGAGGCCAAGAACAGACATAGGGCCAGGTCCCACCTTGTTGTGACTGAATGAGGCAAAAGCTTTTGTTAGGATGTTAAAGACTCACAGCTCTATCACCATGAGCCAGCGTGCTTCAGAGACATCACCAAAGAGAGTAAGGTAAGATGGCTAGAAGAAGAAAATATTGGCATGTTCATGTGCCTGAGGAAGAACTCATATCCAAGACAATCAAAGGACTACAAACACCAGCAAAATGTTAACCTATTTAAAGCCAGAGAAACAATTTATCTAGACCTCCTCTATGAGGTACATGAATGGACAATAGGTCCATGCAGACCCCTGTACGCCACACGTCAGGGAAATGGAGATGTGATCCACACACCACATTGACTAATGCTGGTTTAGTAAAAGAAGTTGAAAAACGGGTTGGAGAGATGGCTCAGTGGTTAAGAGCATTGCCTGCTCTTCCAAAGGTCAGAAGTTCGATTCCTGGGAATCACATAGTTGCTCTCAAAATGAGGTTTGGTGCCCTCTACTGGCAACAGAGGGGAGAGGCAGGAGAGATGGCTCAGTGGTTAAGAGCATTGCCTGCTCTTCCAAAGTTCAGAAGTTCGATTCCTGGAAATCACATAATTGCTCTCAAAAGGAGGTTTGGTGCCCTCTACTGGCAACAGAAGGAAGAGGCAGGAGAGATGGCTCAGTGGTTAAGAGCATTGCCTGCTGAGGTTGATGAGGCCAAGTGGACACATACAGCCAGGGCCCACGTTGTTGTCTCAGAATCAGGTAAAACATTTTGTTAGGATAATAAAGACTCACAGCTCTATCAGCATGAGTCTGCATGATTCAGGGACACCACCAAGCAGAATGAGGAAAGATGGTTAGAAGAAGCAAATACAGGCATGTTCATGTTCCTTAAGAAGAACTCACATCCAAGACATCCAAAGGACGACAAACACCAGCAAAAGGTTTACCAATTTAAAGCCAGACAAACAATTTATCTAGACTTCATCTATGAGGTACGCGAACGTCCAATATGTCCATGGAGACCCCTGTACTCCACATGTTAGTGGAATGCAGATATGATCCACACACCACATTGAGTAAACCTGGTTTAGTTCAAGAAGTTGAAAAACGGGTTGGAGAGATGGCTCAGTGGTTAAGAACATTGCCTGCTCTTCCAACCTCCTGAACTGAATTCCAGGCAACCACATAATGGCTCACAACCATCTGCAATGAGGTCTTGTGCCCTCTTTTGGATACAGAAAGAAGAGCTGGGGAGATAGCTCAGTGGTTAAGAGCTTTTCCTGCCCTTCCAAAGGTCATAAGTTCGATTCCTGGCAACCACATAATTGCTCTCAAAAGGAGGTTTGGTGCCCTCTACTGGCAACAGAAGGAAGATGCAAGAGAGATGGCTCAATGGTTAAGAGAATTGCCTGCTCTTGCAACCTCCTGAATTCAATTCCAGGCGACCACATAATGGGTCGCAACCATCTGCCATGAGGTCTTGTGCCCTCTTTTGGCTACAGTAAGAAGAGCTGGAGAGATAGCTCAGTGGTTAAGAGCATCGGTTGCCCTTCCAAAGGTCAGAAGTTCGATTCCTGGGAACCACGTAATTGCTCTCAAAAGGAGGTTTGGCGCCCTCTATTGGCAACAGAAGGAAGTTGCAGGAAAGATGGCTCTGTGGTAAAGAGCGTTGCCTGCTGAGTTTGATGAGGCCAAGAACAGACATAGAGTCGGGGCACAGGGCCAGGGCCCACGTTGTTCTGACTGAATGAGGCAAAAGCTCTTGTTAGGATGTTAAAGACTCACAGCTCTATCACCATGAGCCAGCGTGCTACAGAGCCAACACCAAGGAGAGTAAGGCAAGATGGCTAGAAGAAGAAAATATTGGCATGTTCATGTGCCTGAAGAAGAACTCATATCCAAGACAATCAAAGGACTACAAACACCAGCAAAATGTTAACCTATTTAAAGCCAGAGAAACAATTTACCTAGACCTCCTCTATGAGGTACATGAATGGCCAATAGGTCCATGCAGACCCCTGTACTCCACATGTCAGGGAAATGGAGATGTGATCCACACACCACATTGACAAAAGCTGGTTTAGTAAAAGAAGTTGAAAAACGGGTTGGAGAGATGGCTCAGTGGTTAAGAGCATTGCCTGCTCTTCCAAAGTTCAGAAGTTCGATTCCTTGAATCACGTAGTTGCTCTCAAAATGAGGTTTGGTGCCCTCTACTGGCAACAGAGGGGAGAGGCAGGAGAGATGGCTCAGTGGTTAAGAGCATTGCCTGCTCTTCCAAAGTTCAGAAGTTCGATTCATGGGAATCACATAATTGCTCTCAAAATGAGGTTTGGTGCCCTCTACTGGCAACAGAGGGGGAGGCAGGAGAGATGGCTCAGTGGTTAAGAGCATTGCCTGCTTTTCCAAAGTTCAGAAGTTCGATTCCTGGAAATCACATAATTGCTCTCAAAATGAGGTTTGGTGCCCTCTACTGGCCACAGAAGGAAGAGGCAGGAGAGATGGCTCAGTGGTTAAGCGCATTGCCTGCTGAGGTTGATGAGGCCAAGTGGACATATACAGCCAGGGCCCCCGTTGTTGTCTCAGAATCAGGCAAAACATTTTGTTAGGATAATAAAGACTCACAGCTCTATCAGCATGAGCCTGCATGCTTCAGGGACACCACCAAGCAGAATGAGGAAAGATGGTTAGAAGAAGAAAATACAGACATCTTCATGTTCCTTAAGAAGAACTCACATCCAAGACATCCAAAGGACGACAAACACCAGCAAAAGGTTTACCAATTTAAAGCCAGACAAACAATTTATCTAGACTTCATCTATGAGGTACGCCAACGGCCAATATGTCCATGGAGACCCCTGTACTCCACATGTTAGTGGAATGCAGATATGATCCACACACCACATTGAGTAAACCTGGTTTAGTTCAAGAAGTTGAAAAACGGGTTGGAGAGATGGCTCAGTGGTTAAGAACATTGTCTGCTCTTCCAACCTCCTGAACTGAATTCCAGGCAACCACATAATGGCTCACAACCATCTGCCATGAGGTCTTGTGCCCTCTTTTGGATACAGAAAGAAGAGCTGGGGAGATAGCTCAGTGGTTAAGAGCATTGGTTGCCCTTCCAAAGGTCAGAAGTTCGATTCCTGGGAACCACATAATTGCTCTCAAAAGGAGGTTTGGTGCCCTCTACTGACAACAGAGGGAAGATGCAAGAGAGATGGCTCAATGGTTAAGCGAATTGTCTGCTCTTCCAACCTCCTGAATTCAATTCCAGGCGACCACATAATGGGTCCCAACCATCTGCCATGAGGTCTTTTGCCCTCTTATGGCTACAGTAAGAAGAGATGGAGAGACAGCTCAGCGGTTAAGAGCATTGGTTGCCCTTCCAAAGGTCAGAAGTTCGATTCCGGGAACCATGTAATTGCTCTCAAAAGGAGGTTTGGCGCCCTCTAGTGGCACCAAAAGGAAGAGGCAGGAAAGATGGCTCTGTGGTAAAGAGCTCTGCCTGCTGAGTTTGTGAGGCCAAGTACAGACATAGAGTCGGGGCACAGGGCCAGGGCCCACGTTGTTGTGACTGAATGAGGCAAAAGCTCTTGTTAGGATGTTAAAGACTCACAGCTCTATCACCATGAGCCAGCGTGCTTCAGAGACAACACCAAGGAGAGTAAGGCAAGATGGCTAGAAGAAGAAAATATTGGCATGTTCATGTGCCTGAAGAAGAACTCATATCCAAGACAATCAAAGGACTACAAACACCAGCAAAATGTTAACCTATTTAAAGCCAGAGAAACAATTTATCTAGACCTCCTCTATGAGGTACATGTATGGCCAATAGGTCCATGCAGACCCCTGTACTCCACATGTCAGGGAAATGGAGATGTGATCCACACACCACATTGACTAAAGCTGGTTTAGTAAAAGAAGTTGAAAAACGGGTTGGAGAGATGGCTCAGTGGTTAAGAGCATTGCCTGCTCTTCCAAAGGTCAGAAGTTCGATTCCTGGAAATCACATAATTGCTCTCAAAAGGAGGTTTGGTGCCCTCTACTGGCAACATAAGGAAGAGGCATGAGAGATGGCTCCGTGGTTAAGATCATTGCCTCCTCTACCAACCTCTTGAATTCAATTCCAGGCAACCACATAATGGCTCACAACCATCTGCAATGAGGTCTTGTGCCCTCTTTTGGATACAAAAATAAGAGCTGGGGTGTTAGCTCAGTGGATAAGAGCTTTGGCTGCCCTTCCAAAGGTCAGAAGTTCCATTCCTGGCAATCCCATAATTGCTCTCAAAAGGTAGATTTGGTGCCCTTTCCTGGCAAAAAAGAAGAGGCATGTGAGATGGTTCAGTGCTTAAGAGCATTGCCTGCTCTTAGAACCTCCTGAAATCAATTGCAGGCAACCACATAATGATTCACAACCATCTGCCATGAGGTCTTGTGCCCTCTTTTGGCTACAGTAAGAAAAGATGGAGAGATAGGTCAGTGGTTAAGAACATTGGCTGCCCTTCCGACGGTCAGAAGTTCGATTCCTGGCTACCAAATAATTGCTCTCAAAAGGAGGTTTGGCGCCCTCTAGTGGCACCACAAGGAAGAGGCAAGAGAGATGGCTCTGTGGTAAAGAGCATTGCCTGCTGAGTTTGATGAGACCACATACAGACATAGAGTCAGGGCCAAGGGCCAGGGCCCGCGTTGTTGTGACTGAATGAGGCAAAAGCTTTTGTTAGGATGTTAAAGGCTCACAGCTCTATCACCACGAGCCAGCGTTCTTCAGAGACAACACCAAGGAGAGTAAGGCAAGATGACTAGAAGAAGAAAATACAGGCATGTTCATGTTCCTGAAGAAGAACTCACATACAAGACATCCAAAGGAGGACAAACACCAGCAAAAGGTGTACCAATTTTAAGACAAAGAAACAATTTATCTAGACCTCCTCTTTGAGGTACACGAATGGCCAATATGTCCACGGAGACCCCTGTACACCACATGTTAGGGAAATGGAGATGTGATCCACACACCACATTGAGTAAACCTGGTTTAGTAAAAGAAGTTGAAAAACGGGTTGGAGAGATGGCTCAGTGGTTAAGAGCATTGCCTGCTCTTCCAAAGTTCAGAAGTTCGATTCCTGGAAATCACATAATTGCTCTCAAAATGAGGTTTGGTGCCCTCTACTGGCAACAGAAGGAAGAGGCAGGAGAGATGGCTCAGTGGTTAAGAGCATTGCCTGCTGAGGTTGATGAGGCCAAGTAGACACATACAGCCAGGGCCCCCGTTGTTGTCTCAGAATCAGGCAAAACATTTTGTTAGGATAATAAAGACTCACAGCTCCATCAGCATGAGCCTGCATGCTTCAGGGACACCACCTAGCAGAATGAGGAAAGATGGTTAGAAGAAGAAAATACAGGCATGTTCATGTTCCTAAAGAAGAACTCACATCCAAGACATCCGAAGGACGACAAACACCAGCAAAAGGTGTACCAATTTAAAGCCAGACAAACAATTTATCTAGACTTCATCTATGAGGTAAGTGAACGGCCAATATGTCCATGGAGACCCCTGTACTCCACATGTTAGTGGAATGCAGATATGATCCACACACCACATTGAGTAAACCTGGTTTAGTTCAAGAAGTTGAAAAACGGGTTGGAGAGATGGCTCAGTGGTTAAGAACATGGCCTGCTCTTCCAACCTCCTGAACTGAATTCCAGGCGACCACATAATGGGTCACAACCATCTGCCATGAGGTCTTGTGCATCTTTTGGCTACAGTAAGAAGAGCTGGAGAGATAGCTCAGTGGTTAAGAGCATTGGTTGCCCTTCCAAAGGTCAGAAGTTCGATTCCTGGGAACCACGTAATTGCTCTCAAAAGGAGGTTTGGCGCCCTCTATTGGCAACAGAAGGAAGAGGCAGAAAAGATGGCTCTGTGGTAAAGAGCTTTGCCTGCTGAGTTTGATGAGGCCAAGAACAGACATAGAGTCCGGGCACAGGGCCAGGGCCCACGTTGTTGTGACTGAATGAGGCAAAAGCTCTTGTTAGGATGTTAAAGACTCACAGCTCTATCACCATGAGCCAGCGTGCTTCAGAGACAACACCCAGGAGAGTAAGGCAAGATGGCTAGAAGAAGAAAATATTGGCATGTTCATGTTTTTGAAGAAGAACTGATATCCAAGACAATCAAAGGACTACAAACACCAGCAAAATGTTAACCTATTTAAAGCCAGAGAAACATTTTATCTAGACCTCCTCTATGAGCTACATGAATGGCCAATAGGTCCATGCAGACCCCTGTACTCCACATGTCAGGGAAATGGAGATGTGATCCACACACCACATTGACTAAAGCTGGTTTAGTAAAAGAAGTTGAAAAACGGGTTGGAGAGATGGCTCATTGGTTAAGAGCATTGCTTGCTCTTCCAAAGGTCAGAAGTTCGATTCCTGGGAACCACGTAATTGCTCTCAAAAGGAGGTTTGGCGCCCTCTAATGGCACCACAAGGAAGAGGCAAGAGAGATGGCTCTGAGGTAAAGAGCATTGCCTGCTGAGTTTGATGAGACCACATACAGACATAGAGTCAGGGCCAAGGGCCAGGGCCCGCGTTGTTGTGACTGAATGAGGCAAAAGCTTTTGTTAGGATGTTAAAGGCTCACAGCTCTATCACCACGAGCCAGCGTGCTTCAGAGACAACACCAAGGAGAGTAAGGCAAGATGACTAGAAGAAGAAAATACAGGCATGTTCATGTTCCTGAAGAAGAACTCACATCCAAGACATCCAAAGGACGACAAACACCAGCAAAAGGTGTACCAATTTTAAGACAGAGAAACAATTTATCTAGACCTCCTCTTGAGGTACACGAACGGCCAATATGTCCACGGAGACCCCTGTACTCCACATGTTAGGGAAATGGAGATGTGATCCACACACCACATTGAGTAAACCTGGTTTAGTAAAAGAAGTTGAAAAACGGGTTGGAGAGTTGGCTCAGTGGTTAAGAGCATTGCCTGCTCTTCCAAAGTTCAGAAGTTCGATTCCTGGAAATCACATAATTGCTCTCAAAAGGAGGTTTGGTGCCCTCTACTGGCAACAGAAGGAAGAGGCAGGAGAGATGGCTCAGTGGTTAAGAGCATTGCCTGCTGAGGTTGATGAGGCCAAGTAGACACATACAGCCAGGGCCCCCGTTGTTGTCTCAGAATCAGGCAAAACATTTTGTTAGGATAATAAAGACTCACAGCTCCATCAGCATGAGCCTGCATGCTTCAGGGACACCACCAAGCAGAATGAGGAAAGATGGTTAGAAGAAGAAAATACAGGCATGTTCATGTTCCTAAAGAAGAACTCACATCCAAGACATCCGAAGGACGACAAACACCAGCAAAAGGTGTACCAATTTAAAGCCAGACAAACAATTTATCTAGACTTCATCTATGAGGTAAGTGAACGGCCAATATGTCCATGGAGACCCCTGTACTCCACATGTTAGTGGAATGCAGATATGATCCACACACCACATTGAGTAAACCTGGTTTAGTTCAAGAAGTTGAAAAACGGGTTGGAGAGATGGCTCAGTGGTTAAGAACATGGCCTGCTCTTCCAACCTCCTGAACTGAATTCCAGGCGACCACATAATGGGTCACAACCATCTGCCATGAGGTCTTGTGCATCTTTTGGCTACAGTAAGAAGAGCTGGAGAGATAGCTCAGTGGTTAAGAGCATTGGTTGCCCTTCCAAAGGTCAGAAGTTCGATTCCTGGGAACCACGTAATTGCTCTCAAAAGGAGGTTTGGCGCCCTCTATTGGCAACAGAAGGAAGAGGCAGAAAAGATGGCTCTGTGGTAAAGAGCTTTGCCTGCTGAGTTTGATGAGGCCAAGAACAGACATAGAGTCCGGGCACAGGGCCAGGGCCCACGTTGTTGTGACTGAATGAGGCAAAAGCTCTTGTTAGGATGTTAAAGACTCACAGCTCTATCACCATGAGCCAGCGTGCTTCAGAGACAACACCAAGGAGAGTAAGGCAAGATGGCTAGAAGAAGAAATATTGGCATGTTCATGTTTTTGAAGAAGAACTGATATCCAAGACAATCAAAGGACTACAAACACCAGCAAAATGTTAACCTATTTAAAGCCAGAGAAACATTTTATCTAGACCTCCTCTATGAGCTACATGAATGGCCAATAGGTCCATGCAGACCCCTGTACTCCACATGTCAGGGAAATGGAGATGTGATCCACACACCACATTGACTAAAGCTGGTTTAGTAAAAGAAGTTGAAAAACGGGTTGGAGAGATGGCTCATTGGTTAAAGGCATTGCTTGCTCTTCCAAAGGTCAGAAGTTCGATTCCTGGGAACCACGTAATTGCTCTCAAAAGGAGGTTTGGCGCCCTCTAATGGCACCACAAGGAAGAGGCAAGAGAGATGGCTCTGAGGTAAAGAGCATTGCCTGCTGAGTTTGATGAGACCACATACAGACATAGAGTCAGGGCCAAGGGCCAGGGCCCGCGTTGTTGTGACTGAATGAGGCAAAAGCTTTTGTTAGGATGTTAAAGGCTCACAGCTCTATCACCACGAGCCAGCGTGCTTCAGAGACAACACCAAGGAGAGTAAGGCAAGATGACTAGAAGAAGAAAATACAGGCATGTTCATGTTCCTGAAGAAGAACTCACATCCAAGACATCCAAAGGACGACAAACAGCAGCAAAAGGTGTACCAATTTTAAGACAGAGAAACAATTTATCTAGACCTCCTCTATGAGGTACACGAACGGCCAATATGTCCACGGAGACCCCTGTACTCCACATGTTAGGGAAATGGAGATGTGATCCACACACCACATTGAGTAAACCTGGTTTAGTAAAAGAAGTTGAAAAACGGGTTGGAGAGTTGGCTCAGTGGTTAAGAGCATTGCCTGCTCTTCCAAAGTTCAGAAGTTCGATTCCTGGAAATCACATAATTGCTCTCAAAATGAGGTTTGGTGCCCTCTACTGGCAACAGAAGGAAGAGGCAGGAGAGATGGCTCAGTGGTTAAGAGCATTGCCTGCTGAGGTTGATGAGGCCAAGTAGACACATACAGCCAGGGCCCCCGTTGTTGTCTCAGAATCAGGCAAAACATTTTGTTAGGATAATAAAGACTCACAGCTCTATCAGCATGAGCCTGCATGCTTCAGGGACACCACCAAGCAGAATGAGGAAAGATGGTTAGAAGAAGAAAATACAGGCATGTTCATGTTCCTAAAGAAGAACTCACATCCAAGACATCCGAAGGACGACAAACACCAGCAAAAGTTTTACCAATTTAAAGCCAGACAAACAATTTATCTAGAATTCATCTATGAGGTACGCGAACGGCCAATATGTCCATGGAGACCCCTGTATTCCACATGTTAGTGGAATGCAGATATGATCCACACACCACATTGAGTAAACCTGGTTTAGTTCAAGAAGTTGAAAAACGGGTTGGAGAGATGGCTCAGTGGTTAAGAACATTGCCTGCTCTTCCAACCTCCTGAACTGAATTCCAGGCGACCACATAATGGGTCACAACCATCTGCCATGAGGTCTTGTGCATCTTTTGGCTACAGTAAGAAGAGCTGGAAAGATAGCTCAGTGGTTAAGAGCATTGGTTGCCCTTCCAAAGGTCAGAAGTTCGATTCCTGGCAACCACATAATTGCTCTCAAACGGAGGTTTGGTGCTCTCTACTGGCAACAGAAGGAAGATGCAAGAGAGATGGCTCAATGGTTAAGAGAATTGCCTGCTCTTCCAACCTCCTGAATTCAATTCCAGGCGACCACATAATGGGTCACAACCATCTGCCATGAGGTCTTGTGCCCTCTTATGGCTACAGTAAGAAGAGCTGGAGAGACAGCTCAGTGGATAAGAGCTTTGGCTGCCCTTCCAAAGGTCAGAAGTTCCATTCCTGGCAATCCCATAATTGCTCTCAAAAGGTAGATTTGGTGCCCTTTACTGGCAAAAAAGAAGAGGCATGAAATATGGTTCAGTGCTTAAGAGCATTGCCTGCTCTTAGAACCTCCTGAAATCAATTGCAGGCAAATACATAATGATTCACAACCATCTGTTATGAGGTCTTGTGCCCTCTTTTGGCTACAGTAAGAAAAGCTGGAGAGATAGGTCAGTGGTTAAGAACATTGGCTGCCCTTCCGAAGGTCAGAAGTTCGATTCCTGGCTACCAAATAATTGCTCTCAAAAGGAGGTTTGGCGCCCTCTAGTGGCACCACAAGGAAGAGGCAAGAGAGATGGCTCTGTGGTAAAGAGCATTGCCTGCTGAGTTTGATGAGACCACATACAGACATAGAGTCAGGGCCAAGGGCCAGGGCCCGCGTTGTTGTGACTGAATGAGGCAAAAGCTTTTGTTAGGATGTTAAAGGCTCACAGCTCTATCACCACGAGCCAGCGTGCTTCAGAGACAACACCAAGGAGAGTAAGGCAAGATGACTAGAAGAAGAAAATACAGGCATGTTCATGTTCCTGAAGAAGAACTCACATCCAAGACATCCAAAGGACGACAAACACCAGCAAAAGTTGTACCAATTTTAAGCCAGAGAAACAATTTATCTAGACCTCCTCTATGAGGTACACGAATGGCCAATAGGTCCACGGAGACCCCTGTACTCCACATGTTAGGGAAATGGAGATGTGATCCACACACCACATTGACTAAAGCTGGTTTAGTAAAAGAAGTTGAAAAACGGGTTGGAGTGATGGCTCAGTGGTTAAGAGCATTGCCTGCTCTTCCAAAGTTCAGAAGTTCGATTCCTGAGAATCACATAGTTGCTCTCAAAATGAGGTTTGTTGCCCTCTACTGGCAACAGAGGGAGAGGCAGGAGAGATGGCTCAGTGGTTAAGAGCATTGCCTGCTCTTCCAAAGTTCAGAAGTTCGATTCCTGGAAATCACATAATTGCTCTCAAAATGAGGTTTGGTGCCCTCTACTGGCAACAGAAGGAAGAGGCAGGAGAGATGGCTCAGTGGTTAAGAGCATTGCCTGCTGAGGTTGATGAGGCCAAGTGGACACATACAGCCAGGGCCCCCGTTGTTGTCTCAGAATCAGGCAAAACATTTTGTTAGGATCATGAAGCCTCACAACTCTATCAGCATGAGCCTGCATGCTTCAGGGACACCACCAAGCAGAATGAGGAAAGATGGTTAGAAGTAGAAAATACAGGCATGTTCATGTTCCTTAAGAAGAACTCACATCCAAGACATCCAAAGGACGACAAACACCAGCAAAAGGTTTACCAATTTAAAGCCAGACAAACAATTTATCTAGACTTCATCTATGAGGTACGCGAACGGCCAATATGTCCATGGAGACCCCTGTACTCCACATGTTAGTGGAATGCAGATATGATCCACACACCACATTGAGTAAACCTGGTTTAGTTCAAGAAGTTGAAAAACGGGTTGGAGAGATGGCTCAGTGGTTAAGAACATTGCCTGCTCTTCCAACCTCCTGAACTGAATTCCAGGCAACCACATAATGGCTCACAACCATCTGCAATGAGGTCTTGTGCCGTCTTTTGGATACAGAAAGAAGAGCTGGGGAGATAGCTCAGTGGTTAAGAGCATTGGTTGCCCTTCCAAAGGTCAGAATTTCGACTGCTGGCAACCACATAATTGCTCTCAAAAGGAGGTTTGGTGCCCTCTACTGGCAACAGAAGGAAGATGCAAGAGAGATGACTCAATGGTTAAGAGAATTGTCTGCTCTTCCAACCTCCTGCATTCAATTCCAGGCGACCACATAATGGGTCACAACCATCTGCCAAGAAGTCTTGTGCCCTCTTATGGCTAAAGTAAGAAGAGCTGGAGAGACAGCTCAGCGGTTAAGAGCATTGGATGCCCTTGCAAAGGTCAGAAGTTCGATTCCTGGGAACCACGTAATTGCTCTCAAAAGGAGGTTTGGCGCCCTCTAGTGGCACCAAAAGGAAGAGGCAGGAAAGATGGCTCTGTGGTAAAGAGCTCTGCCTGCTGAGTTTGAGGAGGCCAAGAACAGACATAGAGTCGGGGCAAGGGCCAGGGCCCACGTTGCTGTGACTGAATGAGGCAAAAGCACTTGTTAGGATGTTAAAGACTCACAGCTCTATCACCATGAGCCAGCGTGCTTCAGAGACAACACCAAGGAGAGTAAGGCAAGATGGCTAGAAGAAGAAAATATTGGCATGTTCATGTGCCTGAAGAAGAACTCATATCCAAGACAATCAAAGGACTACAAACACCAGCAAAATGTTAACCTATTTAAAGCCAGAGAAACAATTTATCTAGACCTCCTCTATGAGGTACATGATGGCCAATAGGTCCATGCAGACCCCTGTACTCCACATGTCAGGGAAATGGAGATGTGATCCACACACCACATTGACTAAAGCTGGTTTAGTAAAAGAAGTTGAAAAACGGGTTGGAGAGATGGCTCGGTGGTTAAGAGCATTGCCTGCTCTTCCAAAGGTCAGAAGTTCGATTCCTGGAAATCACATAATTGCTCTCAAAAGGAGGTTTGGTGCCCTCTACTGGCAACATAAGGAAGAGGCATGAGAGATGGCTCCGTGGTTAAGATCATTGCCTCCTCTTCCAAACTCCTGAATTCAATTCCAGGCAACCACATAATGGCTCACAACCATCTGCAATGAGGTCTTGTGCCCTCTTTTGGTTACAAAAATAAGAGCTGGCGTGTTAGCTCAGTGGATAAGAGCTTTGGCTGCCCTTCCAAAGGTCAGAAGTTCCATTCCTGGCAATCCCATAATTGCTCTCAAAAGGTAGATTTGGTGCCCTTTACTGGCAAAAAAGAAGAGGCATGAGAGATGGTTCAGTGCTTAAGAGCATTGCCTGCTCTTAGAACCTCCTGAAATCAATTGCAGGCAACCACATAATGATTCCCAACCATCTGCCATGAGGTCTTGTGCCCTCTTTTGGCTACAGTAAGAAAAGCTGGAGAGATAGGTCAGTGGTTAAGAACATTGGCTGCCCTTCCGAAGGTCAGAAGTTCGATTCCTGGCTACCAATTAATTGCTCTCAAAAAGAGGTTTGGCGCCCTCTATTGACAACAGAAGGAAGAGGCAGGAAAGATGGCTCTGTTGTAAAGAGCTCTGCCTGCTGAGTTTGATGAGGCCAAGAACAGACATAGAGTCGGGGCACAGGGCCAGGGCCCACGTTGTTGTGACTGAATGAGGAAAAAGCTCTTGTTAGGATGTTAAAGACTCACAGCTCTATCACCATGAGCCAGCGTGCTTCAGAGACAACACCAAGCAGCCTAAGGCAAGATGTCTAGAAGAAGAAAATATTGGCATGTTCATGTGCCTGAAGAAGAACTCATATCCAAGACAATCAAAGGACTACAAACACCAGCAAAATGTTAACCTATTTAAAGCCAGAGAAACAATTTATCTAGACTTCCTCTATGAGGTACATGAATGGCCAGTAGGTCCATGCAGACCCCTGTACTGCACATGTCAGGGAAATGGAGATGTGATCCACACACCAGATTGACTAAAGCTGGTTTAGTAAAAGAAGTTGAAAAACGGGTTGGAGAGATGTCTCAGTGGTTAAGAGCATTGCCTGCTCTTCCAAAGGTCAGAAGTTCGATTCCTGGAAATCACATAATTGCTCTCAAAAGGAGGTTTGGTGCCCTCTACTGGCAACATAAGGAAGAGGCATGAGAGATGGCTCCGTGGTTAAGACCATTGCCTCCTCTTCCAACCTCACGAATTCAATTCCAGGCAACCACATAATAGCTCAGTGGTTAAGAGCTTTGCCTGCCCTTCCAAAGGTCAGAAGTTCGATTCCTGGCAACCACATAATTGCTCTCAAAAGGAGGTTTGGTGCCCTCTACTGGCAACAGAAGGAAGATGCAAGAGAGATGGCTCAATGGTTAAGAGAATTGCCTGCTCTTCCAACCTCCTGAATTCAATTCCAGGCGACCACATAATGGGTCACAACGGTCTGCCATGAGGTCTTGTGCCCTCTTTTGTCTACAGTAAGAAGAGCTGGAGAGATAGCTCAGTGGTTAAGAGCATTGGTTGCCCTTCCAAAGGTCAGAAGTTCGATCCCTGGGAACCAGGTAATTGCTCTCAAAAGGAGGTTTGGCGCCCTCTTGTGGCACCACAAGGAAGAGGCAAGAGAGATGGCTCTGTGGTAAAGAGCATTGCCTGCTGAGTTTGATGAGACCACATACAGACATAGAGTCAGGGCCAAGGGCCAGGGCCCGCGTTGTTGTGACTGAATGAGGCAAAAGCTTTTGTTAGGATGTTAAAGGCTCACAGCTCTATCACCACGAGCCAGCGTGCTTCAGAGACAACACCAAGGAGAGTAAGGCAAGATGACTAGAAGAAGAAAATACAGGCATGTTCATGTTCCTGAAGAAGAACTCACATCCAAGACATCCAAAGGACGACAAACACCAGCAAAAGGTGTACCAATTTTGAGCCAGAGAAACAATTGATCTAGACCTCCTCTATGAGGTACACGAACGGCCAATATGTCCACGGAGACCCCTGTACTCCACATGTTAGGGAAATGGAGATGTGATCCACACAGCACATTGAGTAAACCTGGTTTAGTAAAAGAAGTTGAAAAACGGGTTGGAGAGATGGCTCAGTGGTTAAGAGCATTGCCTGCTCTTCCAAAGTTCAGAAGTTCCATTCCTGGGAATCACATAGTTGCTCTCAAAATGAGGTTTGGTGCCCTCTACTGGCAACAGAGGGGAGAGGCAGGAGAGATGGCTCAGTGGTTAAGAGCATTGCCTGCTCTTCCTAAGTTCAGAAGTTCGATTCCTGGAAATCACATAATTGCTCTCAAAATGAGGTTTGGTTCCCTCTACTGGCAACAGAAGGAAGAGGCAGGAGAGATGGCTCAGTGGTTAAGAGCATTGCCTGCTGAGGTTGATGAGGCCAAGTGGACACATACAGCCAGGGCCCACGTTGATGTCTCAGAATCAGGCAAAACATTTTGTTAGGATAATAAAGACTCACAGCTCTATCAGCATGAGCCTGCATGCTTCAGGGACACCACCAAGCAGAATGAGGAAAGATGGTTAGAAGAAGAAAATACAGGCATGTTCATGTTCCTTAAGAAGAACTCACATCCAAGACATCCAAAGGACGACAAACACCAGCAAAAGGTTTACCAATTTAAAGCCAGACAAACAATTTATCTAGACTTCATCTATGAGGTACGCGAACGGCCAATATGTCCATGGAGACCCCTGTACTCCACATGTTAGTGGAATGCAGATATGATCCATACACCACATTGAGTAAACCTGGTTTAGTTCAAGAAGTTGAAAAACGGGTTGGAGAGATGGCTCAGTGGTTAAGAACATTGCCTGCTCTTCCAACCTCCTGAACTGAATTCCAGGCAACCACATAATGGCTCACAACCATCTGCAATGAGGTCTTGTGCCCTCTTTGGGATACAGAAAGAAGAGCTGGGGAGATAGCTCAGTGGTTAAGAGCTTTGCCTGCCCTTGCAAAGGTCAGAAGTTCGATTCCTGGCAACCACATAATTGCACTCAAAAGGAGGTTTGGTGCCCTCTACTGGCAACAGAAGGAAGATGCAAGAGAGATGGCTCAATGCTTAAGATAATTGCCTGCTCTTCCAACCTCCTGAATTCAATTCCAGGCGACCACATAATGGGTCACAACCATCTGCCATGAGGTCTTGTGCCCTCTTTTGGCTACAGTAAGAAGAGCTGGAGAGATAGCTCAGTGGTTAAGAGCATTGGTTGCCCTTCCAAAGGTCAGAAGTTCGATCCCTGGGAACCAGGTAATTGCTCTCAAAAGGAGGTTTGGCGCCCTCTTGTGGCACCACAAGGAAGAGGCAAGAGAGATGGCTCTGTGGTAAAGAGCATTGCCTGCTGAGTTTGATGAGACCACATACAGACATAGAGTCAGGGCCAAGGGCCAGGGCCCGCGTTGTTGTGACTGAATGAGGCAAAAGCTTTTGTTAGGATGTTAAAGGCTCACAGCTCTATCACCACGAGCCAGCGTGCTTCAGAGACAACACCAAGGAGAGTAAGGCAAGATGACTAGAAGAAGAAAATACAGGCATGTTCATGTTCCTGAAGAAGAACTCACATCCAAGACATCCAAAGGACGACAAACACCAGCAAAAGGTGTACCAATTTTAAGCCAGAGAAACAATTTATCTAGACCTCCTCTATGAGGTACACGAACGGCCAATAGGTCCACGGAGACCCCTGTACTCCACATGTTAGGGAAATGGAGATGTGATCCACACACCACATTGAGTAAACCTGGTTTAGTAAAAGAAGTTGAAAAACGGGTTGGAGAGATGGCTCAGTGGTTAAGAGCATTGCCTGCTCTTCCAAAGTTCAGAAGTTCCATTCCTGGGAATCACATAGTTGATCTCAAAATGAGGTTTGGTGCCCTCTACTGGCAACAGAGGGGAGAGGCAGGAGAGATGGCTCAGTGGTTAAGAGCATTGCCTGCTCTTCCTAAGTTCAGAAGTTCGATTCCTGGAAATCACATAATTGCTCTCAAAATGAGGTTTGGTGCCCTCTACTGGCAACAGAAGGAAGAGGCAGGAGAGATGGCTCAGTGGTTAAGAGCATTGCCTGCTGAGGTTGATGAAGCCAAGTGGACACATACAGCCAGGGCCCACGTTGATGTCTCAGAATCAGGCAAAACATTTTGTTAGGATAATAAAGACTCACAGCTCTATCAGCATGAGCCTGCATGCTTCAGGGACACCACCAAGCAGAATGAGGAAAGATGGTTAGAAGAAGAAAATACAGGCATGTTCATGTTCCTTAAGAAGAACTCACATCCAAGACATCCAAAGGACGACAAACACCAGCAAAAGGTTTACCAATTTAAAGCCAGACAAACAATTTATCTAGACTTCATCTATGAGGTACGAGAACGGCCAATATGTCCATGGAGACCCCTGTACTCCACATGTTAGTGGAATGCAGATATGATCCATACACCACATTGAGTAAACCTGGTTTAGTTCAAGAAGTTGAAAAACGGGTTGGAGAGATGGCTCAGTGGTTAAGAACATTGCCTGCTCTTCCAACCTCCTGAACTGAATTCCAGGCAACCACATAATGGCTCACAACCATCTGCAATGAGGTCTTGTGCCCTCTTTGGGATACAGAAAGAAGAGCTGGGGAGATAGCTCAGTGGTTAAGAGCTTTGCCTGCCCTTGCAAAGGTCAGAAGTTCGATTCCTGGCAACCACATAATTGCTCTCAAAAGGAGGTTTGGTGCCCTCTACTGGCAACAGAAGGAAGATGCAAGAGAGATGGCTCAATGCTTAAGATAATTGCCTGCTCTTCCAACCTCCTGAATTCAATTCCAGGCGACCACATAATGGGTCACAACCATCTGCCATGAGGTCTTGTGCCCTCTTTTGGCTACAGTAAGAAGAGCTGGAGAGATAGCTCAGCGGTTAAGAGCATTGGTTGCCCTTACAAAGGTCAGAAGTTCGATTCCTGGGAACCACGTAATTGTTCTCAAAAGGAGGTTTGGCGCCCTCTACTGGCAACAGAAGGAAGAGGCAGGAAAGATGGCTCTGTGGTAAAGAGCTCTGCCTGCTGAGTTTGATGAGGCCAAGAACAGACATAGAGTCAGGGCACAGGGCCAGGGCCCACGTTGTTGTGACTGAATGAGGCAAAAGCTCTTGTTAGGATGTTAAAGACTCACAGCTCTATCACCATGAGCCAGCGTGCTTCAGAGACAACACCAAGGAGAGTAAGGCAAGATGGCTAGAAGAAGAAAATATTGGCATGTTCATGTGCCTGAAGAAGAACTCATATCCAAGACAATCAAAGGACTACAAACACCAGCAAAATGTTAACCTATTTAAAGCCAGAGAAACAATTTATCTAGACCTCCTCTATGAGGTACATGAATGGCCAATAGGTCCATGCAGACCCCTGTACTCCACATGTCAGGGAAATGGAGATGTGATCCACACACCACATTGACTAAAGCTGGTTTAGTAAAAGAAGTTGAAAAACGGGTTGGAGAGATGGCTCAGTGGTTAAGAGCATTGCCTGCTCTTCCAAAGGTCAGAAGTTCGATTCCTGGAAATCATATAATTGCTCTCAAAAGGAGGTTTGGTGCCCTCTACTGGCAACATAAGGAAGAGGCATGAGAGATGGCTCCGTGGTTAAGATCATTGCCTACTCTTCCAACCTCCCGAATTCAGTTCCAGGCAACCACATAATGGCTCACAACCATCTGCAATGAGGTCTTGTGCCCTCTTTTGGATACAGAAAGAAGAGCTGGGGAGATAGCTCAGTGGTTAAGAGCTTTGCCTGCCCTTCCAAAGGTCAGAGTTCGATTCCTGGCAACCACATAATTGCTCTCAAAAGGAGGTTTGGTGCCCTCTACTGGCAACAGAAGGAAGATGCAAGAGAGATGGCTCAATGTTTAAGAGAATTGCCTGCTCTTCCAACCTCCTGAATTCAATTCCAGGCGACCACATAATGGGTCACAACCATCTGCCATGATGTCTTGTGACCTCTTTTGTCTACAGTAAGAAGAGCTGGAGAGATAGCTCAGTGGTTAAGAGCATTGGTTGCCCTTCTAAAGGTCAGAAGTTCGATTCCGGGGAACCAGGTAATTGCTCTCAAAAGGAGGTTTGGCGCCCTCTAGTGGCACCACAAGGAAGAGGCAAGAGAGATGGCTCTGTGGTAAAGAGCATTGCCTGCTGAGTTTGATGAGACCACATACAGACATAGAGTCAGGGACAAGGGCCATGGCCCGCGTTGTTGTGACTGTATGAGGCAAAAGCTTTTGTTAGGATGTTAAAGGCTCACAGCTCTATCACCACGAGCCAGCGTGCTTCAGAGACAACACCAAGGAGAGTAAGGCAAGATGACTAGAAGAAGAAAATAAAGGCATGTTCATGTTCCTGAAGAAGAACTCACATCCAAGACATCCAAAGGACGACAAACACCAGCAAAAGTTGTACCAATTTTAAGCCAGAGAAACAATTTATCTAGACCTCCTCTATGAGGTACACAAACGGCCAATAGGTCCACGGAGACCCCTGTACTCCACATGTTAGGGAAATGGAGATGTGATCCACACACCACATTGAGGAAACCTGGTTTAGTAAAAGAAGTTGAAAAACGGGTTGGAGAGATGGCTCAGTGGTTAAGAGCATTGCCTGCTCTTCCAAAGTTCAGAAGTTCGATTCCTGAGAATCACATAGTTGCTCTCAAAATGAGGTTTGTTGCCCTCTACTGGCAACAGAGGGAGAGGCAGGAGAGATGGCTCAGTGGTTAAGAGCATTGCCTGCTCTTCCAAAGTTCAGAAGTTCGATTCCTGGAAATCACATAATTGCTCTCAAAATGAGGTTTGGTGCCCTCTACTGGCAACAGAAGGAAGAGGCAGGAGAGATGGCTCAGTGGTTAAGAGCATTGCCTGCTGAGGTTGATGAGGCCAAGTGGACACATACAGCCAGGGCCCCCGTTGTTGTCTCAGAATCAGGCAAAACATTTTGTTAGGATCATGAAGACTCACAGCTCTATCAGCATGAGCCTGCATGCTTCAGGGACACCACCAAGCAGAATGAGGAAAGATGGTTAGAAGTAGAAAATACAGGCATGTTCATGTTCCTTAAGAAGAACTCACATCCAAGACATCCAAAGGACGACAAACACCAGCAAAAGGTTTACCAATTTAAAGCCAGACAAACAATTTATCTAGACTTCATCTATGAGGTACGCGAACGGCCAATATGTCCATGGAGACCCCTGTACTCCACATGTTAGTGGAATGCAGATATGATCCACACACCACATTGAGTAAACCTGGTTTAGTTCAAGAAGTTGAAAAACGGGTTGGAGAGATGGCTCAGTGGTTAAGAACATTGCCTGCTCTTCCAACCTCCTGAACTGAATTCCAGGCAACCACATAATGGCTCACAACCATCTGCAATGAGGTCTTGTGCCGTCTTTTGGATACAGAAAGAAGAGCTGGGGAGATAGCTCAGTGGTTAAGAGCATTGGTTGCCCTTCCAAAGGTCAGAATTTCGACTGCTGGCAACCACATAATTGCTCTCAAAAGGAAGTTTGGTGCCCTCTACTGGCAACAGAATGAAGATGCAAGAGAGATGACTCAATGGTTAAGAGAATTGTCTGCTCTTCCAACCTCCTGCATTCAATTCCAGGCGACCACATAATGGGTCACAACCATCTGCCAAGAGGTCTTGTGCCCTCTTATGGCTAAAGTAAGAAGAGCTGGAGAGACAGCTCAGCGGTTAAGAGCATTGGATGCCCTTCCAAAGGTCAGAAGTTCGATTCCTGGGAACCACGTAATTGCTCTCAAAAGGAGGTTTGGCGCCCTCTAGTGGCACCAAAAGGAAGAGGCAGGAAAGATGGCTCTGTGGTAAAGAGCTCTGCCTGCTGAGTTTGAGGAGGCCAAGAGCAGACATAGAGTCGGGGCACAGGGCCAGGGCCCACGTTGCTGTGACTGAATGAGGCAAAAGCACTTGTTAGGATGTTAAAGACTCACAGCTCTATCACCATGAGCCAGCGTGCTTCAGAGACAACACCAAGGAGAGTAAGGCAAGATGGCTAGAAGAAGAAAATATTGGCATGTTCATGTGCCTGAAGAAGAACTCATATCCAAGACAATCAAAGGACTACAAACACCAGCAAAATGTTAACCTATTTAAAGCCAGAGAAACAATTTATCTAGACCTCCTCTATGAGGTACATGATGGCCAATAGGTCCATGCAGACCCCTGTCCTCCACATGTCAGGGAAATGGAGATGTGATCCACACACCACATTGACTAAAGCTGGTTTAGTAAAAGAAGTTGAAAAACGGGTTGGAGAGATGGCTCAGTGGTTAAGAGCATTGCCTGCTCTTCCAAAGGTCAGAAGTTCGATTCCTGGAAATCACATAATTGCTCTCAAAAGGAGGTTTGGTGCCTTCTACTGGCAACATAAGGAAGAGGCATGAGAGATGGCTCCGTGGTTAAGACCATTGCCTCCTCTTCCAACCTCCCGAATTCAATTCCAGGCAACCACATAATAGCTCAGTGGTTAAGAGCTTTGCCTGCCCTTCCAAAGGTCAGAAGTTCGATTCCTGGCAACCACATAATTGCTCTCAAAAGGAGGTTTGGTGCCCTCTACTGGCAACAGAAGGAAGATGCAAGAGAGATGGCTCAATGGTTAAGAGAATTGCCTGCTCTTCCAACCTCCTGAATTCAATTCCAGGCGACCACATAATGGGTCACAACCATCTGCCATGAGGTCTTGTGCCCTCTTTTGTCTACAGTAAGAAGAGCTGGAGAGAAAGCTCAGTGGTTAAGAGCATTGGTTGCCCTTCCAAAGGTCAGAAGTTCGATCCCTGGGAACCACGTAATTGCTCTCAAAAGGAGGTTTGGCGCCCTCTAGTGGCACCACAATGAAGAGGCAAGAGAGATGGCTCTGTGGTAAAGAGCATTGCCTGCTGAGTTTGATGAGACCACATACAGACATAGAGTCAGGGCCAAGGGCCAGGGCCCGAGTTGTTGTGACTGAATGAGGCAAAAGCTTTTGTTAGGATGTTAAAGGCTCACAGCTCTATCACCACGAGCCAGCGTGCTTCAGAGACAAAACCAAGGAGAGTAAGGCAAGATGACTAGAAGAAGAAAATACAGGCATGTTCATGTTCCTGAAGAAGAACTCACATCCAAGACATCCAAAGGACGACAAACACCAGCAAAAGGTGTACCAATTTTAAGCCAGAGAAACAATTCATCTAGACCTCCTCTATGAGGTACACGAACGGCCAATAGGTCCACGGAGACCCCTGTACTCCACATGTTAGGGAAATGGAGATGTGATCCACACACTACATTGAGTAAACCTGGTTTAGTAAAAGAAGTTGAAAAACGGGTTGGAGAGATGGCTCAGTGGTTAAGAGCATTGCCTGCTCTTCCAAAGTTCAGAAGTTCCATTCCTGGGAATCACATAGTTGATCTCAAAATGAGATTTGGTGCCCTCTACTGGCAACAGAGGGGAGAGGCAGGAGAGATGGCTCAGTGGTTAAGAGCATTGCCTGCTCTTCCTAAGTTCAGAAGTTCGATTCCTGGAAATCACATAATTGCTCTCAAAATGAGGTTTGGTGCCCTCTACTGGCAACAGAAGGAACAGGCAGGAGAGATGGCTCAGTGGTTAAGAGCATTGCCTGCTGAGGTTGATGAGGCCAAGTGGACACATACAGCCAGGGCCCACGTTGATGTCTCAGAATCAGGCAAAACATTTTGTTAGGATAATAAAGACTCACAGCTCTATCAGCATGAGCCTGCATGCTTCAGGGACACCACCAAGCAGAATGAGGAAAGATGGTTAGAAGTAGAAAATACAGGCATGTTCATGGTCCTTAAGAAGAACTCACATCCAAGACATCCAAAGGACGACAAACACCAGCAAAAGGTTTACCAATTTAAAGCCAGACAAACAATTTATCTAGACTTCATCTATGAGGTACGCGAACGGCCAATATGTCCATGGAGACCCCTGTACTCCACATGTTAGTGGAATGCAGATATGATCCATACACCACATTGAGTAAACCTGGTTTAGTTCAAGAAGTTGAAAAACGGGTTGGAGAGATGGCTCAGTGGTTAAGAACATTGCCTGCTCTTCCAACCTCCTGAACTGAATTCCAGG
Organism: Chionomys nivalis; assembly: GCF_950005125.1. NCBI lineage: Eukaryota > Metazoa > Chordata > Mammalia > Rodentia > Cricetidae > Chionomys > Chionomys nivalis. The sequence goes on along the minus strand of NW_026646884.1, from coordinate 652,867 downwards.
CAACCACATAATGGCTCACAACCATCTGCAATGAGGTCTTGTGCCCTCTTTGGGATACAGAAAGAAGAGCTGGGGAGATAGCTCAGTGGTTAAGAGCTTTGCCTGCCCTTGCAAAGGTCAGAAGTTCGATTCCTGGCAACCACATAATTGCACTCAAAAGGAGGTTTGGTGCCCTCTACTGGCAACAGAAGGAAGATGCAAGAGAGATGGCTCAATGCTTAAGATAATTGCCTGCTCTTCCAACCTCCTGAATTCAATTCCAGGCGACCACATAATGGGTCACAACCATCTGCCATGAGGTCTTGTGCCCTCTTTTGGCTACAGTAAGAAGAGCTGGAGAGATAGCTCAGTGGTTAAGAGCATTGGTTGCCCTTCCAAAGGTCAGAAGTTCGATCCCTGGGAACCAGGTAATTGCTCTCAAAAGGAGGTTTGGCGCCCTCTTGTGGCACCACAAGGAAGAGGTAAGAGAGATGGCTCTGTGGTAAAGAGCATTGCCTGCTGAGTTTGATGAGACCACATACAGACATAGAGTCAGGGCCAAGGGCCAGGGCCCGCGTTGTTGTGACTGAATGAGGCAAAAGCTTTTGTTAGGATGTTAAAGGCTCACAGCTCTATCACCACGAGCCAGCGTGCTTCAGAGACAACACCAAGGAGAGTAAGGCAAGATGACTAGAAGAAGAAAATACAGGCATGTTCATGTTCCTGAAGAAGAACTCACATCCAAGACATCCAAAGGACGACAAACACCAGCAAAAGTGTACCAATTTTAAGCCAGAGAAACAATTTATCTAGACCTCCTCTATGAGGTACACGAACGGCCAATAGGTCCACGGAGACCCCTGTACTCCACATGTTAGGGAAATGGAGATGTGATCCACACACCACATTGAGTAAACCTGGTTTAGTAAAAGAAGTTGAAAAACGGGTTGGAGAGATGGCTCAGTGGTTAAGAGCATTGCCTGCTCTTCCAAAGTTCAGAAGTTCCATTCCTGGGAATCACATAGTTGATCTCAAAATGAGGTTTGGTGCCCTCTACTGGCAACAGAGGGGAGAGGCAGGAGAGATGGCTCAGTGGTTAAGAGCATTGCCTGCTCTTCCTAAGTTCAGAAGTTCGATTCCTGGAAATCACATAATTGCTCTCAAAATGAGGTTTGGTGCCCTCTACTGGCAACAGAAGGAAGAGGCAGGAGAGATGGCTCAGTGGTTAAGAGCATTGCCTGCTGAGGTTGATGAGGCCAAGTGGACACATACAGCCAGGGCCCACGTTGATGTCTCAGAATCAGGCAAAACATTTTGTTAGGATAATAAAGACTCACAGCTCTATCAGCATGAGCCTGCATGCTTCAGGGACACCACCAAGCAGAATGAGGAAAGATGGTTAGAAGAAGAAAATACAGGCATGTTCATGTTCCTTAAGAAGAACTCACATCCAAGACATCCAAAGGACGACAAACACCAGCAAAAGGTTTACCAATTTAAAGCCAGACAAACAATTTATCTAGACTTCATCTATGAGGTACGCGAACGGCCAATATGTCCATGGAGACCCCTGTACTCCACATGTTAGTGGAATGCAGATATGATCCATACACCACATTGAGTAAACCTGGTTTAGTTCAAGAAGTTGAAAAACGGGTTGGAGAGATGGCTCAGTGGTTAAGAACATTGCCTGCTCTTCGAACCTCCTGAACTGAATTCCAGGCAACCACATAATGGCTCACAACCATCTGCAATGAGGTCTTGTGCCTTCTTTGGGATACAGAAAGAAGAGCTGGGGAGATAGCTCAGTGGTTAAGAGCTTTGCCTGCCCTTGCAAAGGTCAGAAGTTCGATTCCTGGCAACCACATAATTGCTCTCAAAAGGAGGTTTGGTGCCCTCTACTGGCAACAGAAGGAAGATGCAAGAGAGATGGCTCAATGGTTAAGAGAATTGCCTGCTCTTCCAACCTCCTGAATTCAATTCCAGGCGACCACATAATGGGTCACAACCATCTGCCATGAGGTCTTGTGCCCTCTATTGGCTACAGTAAGAAGAGCTGGAGAGATAGCTCAGTGGTTAAGAGCATTGGTTGCCCTTCCAAAGGTCAGAAGTTCGATTCCTGGGAACCACGTAATTGCTCTCAAAAGGAGATTTGGCGCCCTCTACTGGCAACAGAAGGAAGAGGCAGGAAAGATGGCTCTGTGGTAAAGAGCTCTGCCTGCTGAGTTTGATGAGGCCAAGAACAGACATAGAGTCAGGGCACAGGGACAGGGCCCACGTTGTTGTGACTGAATGAGGCAAAAGCTCTTGTTAGGATGTTAAAGACTCACAGCTCTATCACCATGAGCCAGCGCGCTTCAGAGACAACACCAAGGAGAGTAAGGCAAGATGGCTAGAAGAAGAAAATATAGGCATGTTCATGTGCCTGAAGAAGAACTCATATCCAAGACAATCAAAGGACTACAAACACCAGCAAAATGTTAACCTATTTAAAGCCAGAGAAACAATTTATCTAGACCTCCTCTATGAGGTACATGAATGGCCAATAGGTCCATGCAGACCCCTGTACTCCACATGTCAGGGAAATGGAGATGTGATCCACACACCACATTGACTAAAGCTGGTTTAGTAAAAGAAGTTGAAAAACGGGTTGGAGAGATGGCTCAGTGGTTAAGAGCATTGCCTGCTCTTCCAAAGGTCAGAAGTTCTATTCCTGGAAATCATATAATTGCTCTCAAAAGGAGGTTTGGTGCCCTCTACTGGCAACATAAGGAAGAATCATGAGAGATGGCTCCGTGGTTAATATCATTGCCTCCTCTTCCAACCTCCTGAATTCAATTCCAGGCAACCACATAATGGCTCACAACCATCTGCAATGAGGTCTTGTGCCCTCTTTTGGATACAAAAATAAGACCTTGGGTGTTAGCTCAGTGGATAAGAGCTTTGGCTGCCCTTCCAAAGGTCAGAAGTTCCATTCCTGGCAATCCCATAATTGCTCTCAAAAGGTAGATTTGGTGCCCTTTACTGGCAAAAAAGAAGAGGCATGAGAGATGGTTCAGTGCTTAAAAGCATTGCCTGCTCTTAGAACCTCCTGAAATCAATTGCAGGCAACCACATAATGATTCACAACCATCTGCCATGAGGTCTTGTGCCCTCTTTTGGCTACAGTAAGAAAAGCAGGAGAGATAGGTCAGTGGTTAAGAACATTGGCTGCCCTTCCGAAGGTCAGAAGTTCGATTACTGGCTACCAAATAATTGCTCTCAAAAGGAGGTTTGGCGCCCTCTAGTGGCACCACAAGGAAGAGGCAAGAGAGATGGCTCTGTGGTAAAGAGCATTGCCTGCTGAGTTTGATGAGACCACATACAGACATAGAGTCAGGGCCAAGGGCCAGGGCCCGCGTTGTTGTGACTGAATGAGGCAAAAGCTTTTGTTAGGATGTTAAAGGCTCACAGCTCTATCACCACGAGCCAGCGTGCTTCAGAGACAACACCAAGGAGAGTAAGGCAAGATGACTAGAAGAAGAAAATACAGGCATGTTCATGTTCCTGAAGAAGAACTCACATCCAAGACATCCAAAGGACGACAAACACCAGCAAAAGGTGTACCAATTTTAAGCCAGAGAAACAATTTATCTAGACCTCCTCTATGAGGTACACGAACGGCCAATAGGTCCACGGAGATCCCTGTACTCCACACGTTAGGGAAATGGAGATGTGATCCACACACCACATTGACTAAAGCTGGTTTAGTAAAAGAGGTTGAAAAACGGGTTGGAGAGATGGCTCAGTGGTTAAGAGCATTGCCTGCTCTTCCAAAGTTCAGAAGTTCGATTCCTGGGAATCACATAGTTGCTCTCAAAATGAGGTTTGGTGCCCTCTACTGGCAACAGAGGGGAGAGGCAGGAGAGATGGCTCAGTGGTTAAGAGCATTGCCTGCTCTTCCAAAGTTCAGAAGTTCGATTCCTGGAAATCACATAATTGCTCTCAAAAGGAGGTTTGGTGTCCTCTACTGCCAACAGAAGGAATAGGCAGGAGAGATGGCTCAGTGGTTAAGAGCATTGCCTGCTGAGGTTGATGAGGCCAAGTGGACACATACAGCCAGGGCCCCCGTTGTTGTCTCAGAATCAGGCAAAACATTTTGTTAGGATAATAAAGACTCACAGCTCTATCAGCATGAGCCTGCATGCTTCAGGGACACCACCAAGCAGAATGAGGAAAGATGGTTAGAAGAAGAAAATACAGGCATGTTCATGTTCCTTAAGAAGAACTCACATCCAAGACATCCAAAGGACGACAAACACCAGCAAAAGGTTTACCAATTTAAAGCCAGACAAACAATTTATCTAGACTTCATCTATGAGGTACGCGAACGGCCAATATGTCCATGGAGACCCCTGTACTCCACATGTTAGTGGAATGCAGATATGATCCACATACCACATTGAGTAAACCTGGTTTAGTTCAAGAAGTTGAAAAACGGGTTGGAGAGATGGCTCAGTGGTTAAGAACATTGCCTGCTCTTCCAACTTCCTGAACTGAATTCCAGGCAACCACATAATGGCTCACAACCATCTGCAATGAGGTCTTGTGCCCTCTTTTGGATACAGAAAGAAGAGCTGGGGAGATAGCTCAGTGTTTAAGAGCTTTGCCTGCCCTTCCAAAGGTCAGAAGTTCCATTCCTGGCAATCCCATAATTGCTCTCAAAAGGTAGATTTGGTGCCCTTTACTGGCAAAAAAGAAGAGGCATGAGAGATGGTTCAGTGCTTAAGAGCATTGCCTGCTCTTAGAACCTCCTGAAATCAATTGCAGGCAACCACATAATGATTCACAACCCTCTGCCATGACGTCTTGTGCCCTCTTTTGTCTACAGTAAGAAAAGCTGGAGAGATAGGTCAGTGGTTAAGAACATTGGCTGCCCTTCCGAAGGTCAGAAGTTCGATTACTGGGAACCATGTAATTGCTCTCAAAAGGAGGTTTGGCGCCCTCTAGTGGCACCACAAGGAAGAGGCAGGAAAGATGTCTCTGAGGTAAAGAGCTCTCCCTGCTGAGTTTGATGAGGCCAAGAACAGACATAGAGTCGGGGCACAGGGCCAGGGCCCACGTTGTTGTGACTGAATGAGGCAAAATCTCTTGTTAGGATGTTAAAGACTCACAGCTCTATCACCATGAGCCAGCGTGCTTCAGAGACAACACCAAGGAGAGTAAGGCAAGATGGCTAGAAGAAGAAAATATTGGCATGTTCATGTGACTGAAGAAGAACTCATATCCAAGACAATCAAAGGACTACAAACACCAGCAAAATGTTAACCTATTTAAAGCCAGAGAAACAATTTATCTAGACCTCCTCTATGAGCTACATGAATGGCCAATAGGTCCATGCAGACCCCTGTACTCCACATGTCAGGGAAATGGAGATGTGATCCACACACCACATTGACTAAAGCTGGTTTAGTAAAAGAAGTTAAAAAACGGGTTGGAGAGATGGCTCAGTGGTTAAGAGCATTGCCTGCTCTTCCAAAGGTCAGAAGTTCGATACCTGGAAATCACATAATTGCTCTCAAAAGGAGGTTTGGTGCCCTCTACGGCAACATAAGGAAGAGGCATGAGAGATGGCTCCGTGGTTAAGATCATTGCCTCCTCTTCCAAACTCCTGAATTCAATTCCAGGCAACCACATAATGGCTCACAACCATCTGCAATGAGGTCTTGTGCCCTCCTTTGGATACAAAAATAAGAGCTGGGGTGTTAGCTCAGTGGATAAGAGCTTTGGCTGCCCTTCCAAAGGTCAGAAGTTCCATTCCTGGCAATCCCATAATTGCTCTCAAAAGGTAGATTTGGTGCCCTTTACTGGCAAAAAAGAAGAGGCATGAGAGATGGTTCAGTGCTTAAGAGCATTGCCTGCTCTTAGAACCTCCTGAAATCAATTGCAGGCAACCACATAATGATTCACAACCATCTGCCATGAGGTCTTGTGCCCTCTTTTGGCTACAGTAAGAAAAGCTGGAGAGATAGGTCAGTGGTTAAGAACATTGGCTGCCCTTCCGAAGGTCAGAAGTTCGATTCCTGGCTACCAAATAATTGCTCTCAAAAGGAGGTTTGGCGCCCTCTAGTGGCACCACAAGGAAGAGGCAAGAGAGATGGCTCTGTGGTAAAGAGCATTGCCTGCTGAGTTTGATGAGACCACATACAGACATAGAGTCAGGGCCAAGGGCCAGGGCCCGCGTTGTTGTGACTGAATGAGGCAAAAGCTTTTGTTAGGATGTTAAAGGCTCACAGCTCTATCACCACGAGCCAGCGTGCTTCAGAGACAACACCAAGGAGAGTAAGGCAAGATGACTAGAAGAAGAAAATACAGGCATGTTCATGTTCCTTAAGAAGAACTCACATCCAAGACATCCAAAGGACGACAAACACCAGCAAAAGGTGTACCAATTTTAAGACAGACAAACAATTTATCTAGACCTCCTCTATGAGGTACACGAACGGCCAATATGTCCATGGAGACCCCTGTACTCCACATGTTAGTGGAATGCAGATATGATCCACACACCACATTGAGTAAACCTGGTTTAGTTCAAGAAGTTGAAAAACGGGTTGGAGAGATGGCTCAGTGGTTAAGAACATTGCCTGCTCTTCCAACCTCCTGAACTGAATTCCAGGCAACCACATAATGGCTCACATCCATCTGCAATGAGGTCTTGTGCCCTCTTTTGGATACAGAAAGAAGAGCTGGGGAGATAGCTCAGTGGTTAAGAGCTTTGCCTGCCCTTCCAAAGGTCAGAAGTTCGATTCCTGGCAACCACATAATTGCTCTCAAAAGGAGGTTTGGTGTCCTCTATTGGCAACAGAAGGAAGATGCAAGAGAGATGGCTCAATGGTTAAGAGAATTGCCTGCTCTTCCAACCTCCTGAATTCAATTCCAGGCGACCACATAATGGGTCACAACCATCTGCCGTGAGGTCTAGTGCCCTCTTTTGGCTACAGTAAGAAGAGCTGGAGAGACAGCTCAGTGGTTAAGAGCATTGGTTGCCCTTCCAAAGGTCAGAAGTTCGATTCCTGGGAACCACGTAATTGCTCTCAAAAGGAGGGTTGGCGCCCTCTAGTGGCACCACAAGGAAGAGCCAGAAAAGATGGCTCTGTGGTAAAGAGCTTTGCCTGCTGTGTTTGATGAGGCCAAGAACAGACATAGAGTCGGGGCACAGGGCCAGGGCCCACGTTGTTGTGACTGAACGAGGCAAAAGCTCTTGTTAGGATGTTAAAGACTCACAGCTCTATCACCATGAGCCTGCATGCTTCAGAGACAACATCAAGGAGAGTAAGGCAAGATCGCTAGAAGAAGAAAATATTGGCATGTTCATGTGCCTGAAGAAAAACTCATATCCAAGACAATAAAGGGACTACAAACACCAGCAAAATATTATCCTTTTTAAAGCCAGAAAAACAATTTATCTAGACCTCCTCTATGAGGTACATGAATGGCCAATAGGTCCATGCAGACCCCTGTACTCCACACGTTAGGGAAATGGAGATGTGATCCACACACCACATTGAGTAAACCTGGTTTAGTAAAAGAAGTTGAAAAACGGGTTGGAGAGATGGCTCAGTGGTTAAGAGCATTGCCTGCTCTTCCAAGGAGCTGAAGATCGATTCCTGGGAATCACATAGTTGCTCTCAAAATGAGGTTTGGTGCCCTCTACTGGCAACAGAGGGGAGAGGCAGGAGAGATGGCTCAGTGGTTAAGAGCATTGCCTGCTCTTCCAAAGTTCAGAAGTTCGATTCCTGGAAATCACATAATTGCTCTCAAAATGAGGTTTGGTGTCCTCTACTGGCAACAGAAGGAAGAGGCAGGAGAGATGGCTCAGTGGTTAAGAGCATTGCCTGCTGAGGTTGATGAGGCCAAGTGGACACATACAGCCAGGGCCCTTGTTGATGTCTCAGAATCAGGCAAAACATTTTGTTAGGATAATAAAGACTCACAGCTCTATCAGCATGAGCCTGCATGCTTCAGGGACACCACCAAGCAGAATGAGGAAAGATGGTTAGAAGAAGAAAATACAGGCATGTTCATGTTCCTTAAGAAGAACTCACATCCAAGACATCCAAAGGACGACAAACACCAGCAAAAGGTTTACCAATTTAAAGCCAGACAAACAATTTATCTAGAATTCATCTATGAGGTACGTGAACGGCCAATATGTCCATGGAGACCCCTGTACTCCACATGTTAGTGGAATGCAGATTTGATCCACACACCACATTGAGTAAACCTGGTTTAGTTCAAGAAGTTGAAAAACGGGTTGGAGAGATGGCTCAGTGGTTAAGAGCATTGCCTGCTCTTCCAAAGATCTGAAGATCGATTCCTGGGAATCACATAGTTGCTCTCAAAATGAGGTTTGGTGCCCTCTAGGGGCAACAGAGGGGAGAGGCAGGAGAGATGGCTCAGTGGTTAAGAGCATTGCCTGCTCTTCCAAGTTCGATTCCTGGAAATCACATAATTGCTCTCAAAATGAGGTTTGGTGTCCTCTACTGGCAACAGAAGGAAGAGGCAGGAGAGATGGCTCAGTGGTTAAGAGCATTGCCTGCTGAGGTTGATGAGGCCAAGTGGACACATACAGCCAGGGCCCCCGTTGATGTCTCAGAATCAGGCAAAACATTTTGTTAGGATAATAAAGACTCACAGCTCTATCAGCATGAGCCTGCATGCTTCAGGGACACCACCAAGCAGAATGAGGAAAGATGGTTAGAAGAAGAAAATACAGGCATGTTCATGTTCCTTAAGAAGAACTCACATCCAAGACATCCGAAGGACGACAAACACCAGCAAAAGGTTTACCAATTTAAAGCCAGACAAACAATTTATCTAGACTTCATCTATGAGGTACGCGAACGGCCAATATGTCCATGGAGACCCCTGTACTCCACATGTTAGTGGAATGCAGATATGATCCAAACACCACATTGAGTAAACCTGGTTTAGTTCAAGAAGTTGAAAAACGGGTTGGAGAGATGGCTCAGTGGTTAAGAACATTGCCTGCTCTTCCAACCTCCTGAACTGAATTCCAGGCAACCACATAATGGCTCACAACCATCTGCAATGAGGTTTTCTGCCCTCTTTTGGATACAGAAAGAAGAGCTGGGGAGATAGCTCAGTGGTTAAGAGCTTTGCCTGCCCTTCCAAAGGTCAGAAGTTTGATTCCTGGGAACCACGTAATTGCTCTTAAAAGGAGGTTTGGCGCCCTCTATTGGCAACAGAAGGAAGAGGCAGGAAAGATGGCTCTGTGGTAAAGAGCTCTGCCTGCTGAGTTTGATTAGGCCAAGAACAGACATAGATTCGGGGCACAGGGCCAGGGCCCACGTTGTTGTGACTGAATGAGGCAAAAGCTCTTGTTAGGATGTTAAAGACTCACAGCTCTATCACCATGAGCCAGCGTGCTTCAGAGACAACACCAAGGAGAGTAAGGCAAGATGGCTAGAAGAAGAAAATATTGGCATGTTCATGTGCCTGAAGAAGAACTCATATCCAAACAATCAATGGACTACAAACACCAGCAAAATGTTAACCTATTTAAAGCCAGAGAAACAATTTATCTAGACTTCCTCTATGAGGTACATGAATGGCCAATATGTCCATGCAGACCCCTGTACTCCACATGTCAGGGAAATGGAGATGTGATCCACACACCACATTGACTAAAGCTGGTTTAGTAAAAGAAGTTGAAAAACGGGTTGGAGAGATGGCTCAGTGGTTAAGAGCATTGCCTGCTCTTCCAAAGGTCAGAAGTTCGATTCCTGGAAATCACATAATTGCTCTCAAAAGGAGGTTTGGTGCCCTCTACTGGCAACATAAGGAAGAGGCATGAGAGATGGCTCCGTGGTTAAGATCATTGCCTCCTCTTCCAACCTCCCGAATTCAGTTCCAGGCAACCACATAATGGCTCACAACCATCTGCAATGAGGTCTTGTGCCCTCTTTTGGATACAGAAAGAAGAGCTGGGGAGATAGCTCAGTGGTTAAGAGCTTTGCCTGCCCTTCCAAAGGTCAGAGTTCGATTCCTGGCAACCACATAATTGCTCTCAAAAGGAGGTTTGGTGCCCTCTACTGGCAACAGAAGGAAGATGCAAGAGAGATGGCTCAATGGTTAAGAGAATTGCCTGCTCTTCCAACCTCCTGAATTCAATTCCAGGCGACCACATAATGGGTCACAACCATCTGCCATGATGTATTGTGCCCTCTTTTGTCTACAGTAAGAAGAGCTGGAGAGATAGTTCAGTGGTTAAGAGCATTGGTTGCCCTTCCAAAGGTCAGAAGTTCGATTCCTGGGAACCAGGTAATTGCTCTCAAAAGGAGGTTTGGCGCCCTCTAGTGGCACCACAAGGAAGAGGCAAGAGAGATGGCTCTGTGGTAAAGAGCATTGCCTGCTGAGTTTGATGAGACCACATACAGACATAGAGTCAGGGCCAAGGGCCAGGGCCCGCGTTGTTGTGACTGAATGAGGCAAAAGCTTTTGTTAGGATGTTAAAGGCTGACAGCTCTATCACCACGAGCCAGCGTGCTTCAGAGACAACACCAAGGAGAGTAAGGCAAGATGACTAGAAGAAGAAAATACAGGCATGTTCATGTTCCTGAAGAAGAACTCACATCCAAGACATGCAAAGGACGACAAACACCAGCAAAAGGTGTACCAAATTTAAGACAGACAAACAATTTATCTAGACCTCCTCTATGAGGTACACGAACGGCCAATATGTCCATGGAGACCCCTGTACTCCACATGTTAGTGGAATGCAGATATGATCCACACACCACATTGAGTAAACCTGGTTTAGTTCAAGAAGTTGAAAAACGGGTTGGAGAGATGGCTCAGTGGTTAAGAACATTGCCTGCTCTTCCAACCTCTGAACTGAATTCCAGGCAACCACATAATGGCTCACAACCATCTGCAATGAGGTCTTGTGCCCTCTTTTGGATACAGAAAGAAGAGCTGGGGAGATAGCTCAGTGGTTAAGAGCTTTGCCTGCCCTTCCAAAGGTCAGAAGTTCGATTCCTGGCAACCACGTAATTGCTCTCAAAAGGAGGTTTGGTGTCCTCTACTGGCAACAGAAGGAAGATGCAAGAGAGATGGCTCAATGGTTAAGAGAATTGCCTGCTCTTCCAACCTCCTGAATTCAATTCCAGGCGACCACATAATGGGTCACAACATTCTGCCATGAGGACTAGTGCCCTCTTTTGGCTACAGTAAGAAGAGCTGGAGAGACAGCTCAGTGGTTAAGAGCATTGGTTGCCCTTCCAAAGGTCAGAAGTTCGATTCCTGGGAACCACGTAATTGCTCTCAAAAGGAGGGTTGGCGCCCTCTAGTGGCACCACAAGGAAGAGGCAGGAAAGATGGCTCTGTGGTAAAGAGCTTTGCCTGCTGAGTTTGATGAGGCAAAGAACAGACATAGAGTCGGGGCACAGGGCCAGGGCCCACGTTGTTGTGACTGAATGAGGCAAAAGCTCTTGTTAGGATGTTAAAGACTCACAGCTCTATCACCATGAGCCTGCATGCTTCAGAGACAACATCAAGGAGAGTAAGGCAAGATCGCTAGAAGAAGAAAATATTGGCATGTTCATGTGCCTGAAGAAGAACTCATATCCAAGACAATCAAAGGACTACAAACACCAGCAAAATGTTAACCTATTTAAAGCCACAGAAACAATTTATCTAGACCTCCTCTATGAGGTACATGAATGGCCAATAGGTCCATGCAGACCCCTGTACTCCACACGTTAGGGAAATGGAGATGTGATCCACACACCACATTGACTAAAGCTGGTTTAGTAAAAGAAGTTGAAAAACGGGTTGGAGAGATGGCTCAGTGGTTAAGAGCATTGCCTGCTCTTCCAAAGATCTGAAGATCGATTTCTGGGAATCACATAGTTGCTCTCAAAATGAGGTTTGGTGCCCTCTACTGGCAACAGAGGGGAGAGGCAGGAGAGATGGCTCAGTGGTTAAGAGCATTGCCTGCTCTTCCAAGTTCGATTCCTGGAAATCACATAATTGCTCTCAAAATGAGGTTTGGTGTCCTCTACTGGCAACAGAAGGAAGAGGCAGGAGAGATGGCTCAGTGGTTAAGAGCATTGCCTGCTGAGGTTGATGAGGCCAAGTGGACACATACAGCCAGGGCCCCTGTTGATGTCTCAGAATCAGGCAAAACATTTTGTTAGGATAATAAAGACTCACAGCTCTATCAGCATGAGCCTGCATGCTTCAGGGACACCACCAAGCAGAATGAGGAAAGATGGTTAGAAGAAGAAAATACAGGCATGTTCATGTTCCTTAAGAAGAACTCACATCCAAGACATCCAAAGGACGACAAACACCAGCAAAAGGTTTACCAATTTAAAGCCAGACAAACAATTTATCTAGACTTCATCTATGAGGTACGCGAACGGCCAATATGTCCATGGAGACCCCTGTACTCCACATGTTAGTGGAATGCAGATTTGATCCACACACCACATTGAGTAAACCTGGTTTAGTTCAAGAAGTTGAAAAACGGGTTGGAGAGATGGCTCAGTGGTTAAGAGCATTGCCTGCTCTTCCAAAGATCTGAAGATCGATTCCTGGGAATCACATAGTTGCTCTCAAAATGAGGTTTGGTGCCCTCTAGTGGCAACAGAGGGGAGAGGCAGGAGAGATGGCTCAGTGGTTAAGAGCATTGCCTGCTCTTCCAAGTTCGATTCCTGGAAATCACAAAATTGCTCTCAAAATGAGGTTTGGTGTCCTCTACTGGCAACAGAAGGAAGAGGCAGGAGAGATGGCTCAGTGGTTAAGAGCATTGCCTGCTGAGGTTGATGAGGCCAAGTGGACACATACAGCCAGGGCCCCCGTTGATGTCTCAGAATCAGGCAAAACATTTTGTTAGGATAATAAAGACTCACAGCTCTATCAGCATGAGCCTGCATGCTTCAGGGACACCACCAAGCAGAATGAGGAAAGATGGTTAGAAGAAGAAAATACAGGCATGTTCATGTTCCTTAAGAAGAACTCACATCCAAGACATGCAAAGGACGACAAACACCAGCAAAAGGTTTATCAATTTAAAGCCAGACAAACAATTTATCTAGACTTCATCTATGAGGTACGTGAACGGCCAATATGTTTATGGAGAACACTGTACTCCACATCTTCGTGGAATGCAGATATGATCCACACACCACATTGAGTAAACCTGGTTTAGTTCAAGAAGTTGAAAAACGGGTTGGAGAGATGGCTCAGTGGTTAAGAACATTGCCTGCTCTTCCAACCTCCTGAACTGAATTCCAGGCAACCACATAATGGCTCACAACCATCTGCAATGAGGTCTTGTGCCCTCTTTTGGATACAGAAAGAAGAGCTGGGGAGATAGCTCAGTGGTTAAGAGCTTTGCCTGCCCTTCCAAAGGTCAGAAGTTCGATTCCTGGGAACCACATAATTGCTCTCAAAAGGAGGTTTGGTGCCCTCTACTGGCAACAGAAGGAAGATGCAAGAGAGATGGCTCAATGGTTAAGAGAATTGCCTGCTCTTCCAACCTCCTGAATTCAATTCCAGGCGACCACATAATGGGTCACAACCATCTGCCATGAGGTCTTGTGCCCTCTTTTGGCTACAGTAAGAAGAGCTGGAGAGACAGCTCAGCGGTTAAGAGCATTGGTTGCCCTTCCAAAGGTCAGAAGTTCGATTCCTGGGAACCACGTAATTGCTCTCAAAAGGAGGTTTGGCGCCCTCTAGTGGCACCACAAGAAAGAGGCAGTAAAGATGGCTCTGTGGTAAAGAGCTTTGCCTGCTGTGTTTGATGAGGCCAAGAACAGACATAGAGTCGGGGCACAGGGCCAGGGCCCACGTTGTTCTGACTGAATGAGGCAAAAGCTCTTGTTAGGATGTTAAAGACTCACAGCTCTATCACCATGAGCCAGCGTGCTTCAGAGACAACACCAAGGAGAGTAAGGCAAGATGGCTAGAAGAAGAAAATATTGGCATGTTCATGTGCCTGAAGAAGAACTCATATCCAAGACAATCAAAGGACTACAAACACCAGCAAAATGTTAACCTATTTAAAGCCAGAGAAACAATTTATCTAGACCTCCTCTATGAGGTACATGAATGGCCAATAGGTCCATGCAGACCCCTGTACTCCACATGTCAGGGAAATGGAGATGTGATCCACACACCACATTGACTAAAGCTGGTTTAGTAAAAGAAGTTGAAAAACGGGTTGGAGAGATGGCTCAGTGGTTAAGAGCATTGCCTGCTCTTCCAAAGGTCAGAAGTTCGATTCCTGGAAATCACATAATTGCTCTCAAAAGGAGGTTTGGTGCCCTCTATGGCAACATAAAGAAGAGGCATGAGAGATGGCTCCGTGGTTAAGATCATTGCCTCCTCTTCCAACCTCCTGAATTCAATTCCAGGCAACCACATAATGGCTCACAACCATCTGCAATGAGGTCTTGTGCCCTCTTTTGGATACAAAAATAAGAGCTGGGGTGTTAGCTCAGTGGATAAGTGCTTTGGCTGCCCTTCCAAAGGTCAGAAGTTCCATTCCTGGCAATCCCATAATTGCTCTCAAAAGGTAGATTTGGTGCCCTTTACTGGCAAAAAAGAAGAGGCATGAGAGATGGTTCAGTGCTTAAGAGCATTGCCTGCTCTTAGAACCTCCTGAAATCAATTGCAGGCAACCACATAATGATTCACAACCATCTGCCATGAGGTCTTGTGCCCTCTTTTGGCTACAGTAAGAAAAGCTGGAGAGATAGGTCAGTGGTTAAGAACATTGGCTGCCCTTCCGAAGGTCAGAAGTTCGATTCCTGGCTACCAAATAATTGCTCTCAAAAGGAGGTTTGGCGCCCTCTAGTGGCACCACAAGGAAGAGGCAAGAGAGATGGCTCTGAGGTAAAGAGCATTGCCTGCTGAGTTTGATGAGACCACATACAGACATAGAGTCAGTGCCAAGGGCCAGGGCCCGCGTTGTTGTGACTGAATGAGGCAAAAGCTTTTGTTAGGATGTTAAAGGCTCACAGCTCTATCACCACGAGCCAGCGTGCTTCAGAGACAACACCAAGGAGAGTAAGGCAAGATGACTAGAAGAAGAAAATACAGGCATGTTCATGTTCCTGAAGAAGAACTCACATCCAAGACATCCAAAGGACGACAAACACCAGCAAAAGGTGTACCAATTTTAAGCCAGAGAAACAATTTATCTAGACCTCCTCTATGAGGTACACGAACGGCCAATAGGTCCACGGAGACCCCTGTACTCCACATGTTACGGAAATAGAGATGTGATCCACACACCACATTGAGTAAACCTGGTTTAGTAAAAGAAGTTGAAAAACGGGTTGGAGAGATGGCTCAGTGGTTAAGAGCATTGCCTGCTCTTCCAAAGTTCAGAAGTTCGATTCCTGGGAATCACATAGTTGCTCTCAAAATGAGGTTTGGTGCCCTCTACTGGCAACAGAGGGGAGAGGCAGGAGAGATGGCTCAGTGGTTAAGAGCATTGCCTGCTCTTCCAAAGTTCAGAAGTTCGATTCCTGGAAATCACATAATTGCTCTCAAAATGAGGTTTGGTGCCCTCTACTGGCAACAGAAGGAAGAGGCAGGAGAGATGGCTCAGTGGTTAAGAGCATTGCCTGCTGAAGTTGATGAGGCCAAGTGGACACATCCAGCCAGGGCCCCCGTTGTTGTCTCAGAATCAGGCAAAACATTTTGTTAGGATAATAAAGCTCTATCAGCATGAGCCTGCATGCTTCAGGGACACCACCAAGCAGAATGAGGAAAGATGGTTAGAAGAAGAAAATACAGGCATGTTCATGTTCCTTAAGAAGAACTCACATCCAAGACATCCAAAGGACGACAAACACCAGCAAAAGGTTTACCAATATAAAGCCAGACAAATAATTTATCTAGACTTCATCTATGAGGTACGCGAACGGCCAATATGTCCATGGAGACCCCTGTACTCCACATGTTAGTGGAATGCAGATATGATCCACACACCACATTGAGTAAACCTGGTATAGTTCAAGAGGTTGAAAAACGGGTTGGAGAGATGGCTCAGTCGTAAGAACATTGCCTGCTCTTCCAACCTCCTGAACTGAATTCCAGGCAACCACATAATGGCTCACAACCATCTGCAATGAGGTCTTGTGCCCTCTTTGGGATACAGAAAGAAGAGCTGGGGAGATAGCTCAGTGGTTAAGAGCTTTGCCTGCCCTTCCAAAGGTCAGAAGTTCGATTCCGGGCAACCACATGATTGCTCTCAAAAGGAGGTTTGGTGCCCTCTACTGGCAACAGAAGGAAGATGCAAGAGAGATGGCTCAATGGTTAAGAGAATTGCCTGCTCTTCCAACCTCCTGAATTCAATTCCAGGCGACCACATAATGGGTCACAACCATCTGCCATGAGGTCTTGTGCCCTCTTTTGGCTACAGTAAGAAGAGCTGGAGAGACAGCTCAGAGGTTAAGAGCATTGGTTGCCCTTCCAAAGGTCAGAAGTTCGATTCCTGGGAACCACGTAATTGCTCTCAAAAGGAGGTTTGGCGCCCTCTAGTAGCACCACAAGGAAGAGGCAGAAAGATGGCTCTGTGGTAAAGAGCTATGCCTGCTGAGTTTGATGAGGCCAAGAACAGACATAGAGTCGGGGCACACGGACAGAGCCCACGTTATTGTGACTGAATGAGGGAAAAGCTCTTTTTAGGATGTTAAAGACTCACACCTCTATCACCATGAGCCAGCATGCTTCAGAGACAACACCAAGGAGAGTAAGGCAAGATGGCTAGAAGAAGAAAATATTGGCATGTTCATGTGCCTGAAGAAGAACTCATATCCAAGACAATCAAAGGACTACAAACACCAGCAAAATGTTAACCTATTCAAAGCCAGAGAAACAATTTATCTAGACCTCCTCTATGAGGTACATGAATGGCCAATAGGTCCAAGCAGACCCCTGTACTCCACATGTCAGGGAAATGGAGATGTGATCCACACACAACATTGACTAAATCTGGTTTAGTAAAAGAAGTTGAAAAACGGGTTGGAGAGATGGCTCAGTGGTTAAGAGCATTGCCTGCTCTTCCAAAGTTCAGAAGTTCGATTCCTGGGAATCACATAGTTGCTCTCAAAATGAGGTTTGGTGCCCTCTAGTGGCAACAGAGGGGAGAGGCAGGAGAGATGGCTCAGTGGTTAAGAGCATTGCCTGCTCTTCCAAGTTCGATTCCTGGAAATCACAAAATTGCTCTCAAAATGAGGTTTGGTGTCCTCTACTGGCAACAGAAGGAAGAGGCAGGAGAGATGGCTCAGTGGTTAAGAGCATTGCCTGCTGAGGTTGATGAGGCCAAGTGGACACATACAGCCAGGGCCCGCGTTGATGTCTCAGAATCAGGCAAAACATTTTGTTAGGATAATAAAGACTCACAGCTCTATCAGCATGAGCCTGCATGCTTCAGGGACACCACCAAGCAGAATGAGGAAAGATGGTTAGAAGAAGAAAATACAGGCATGTTCATGTTCCTTAAGAAGAACTCACATCCAAGACATGCAAAGGACGACAAACACCAGCAAAAGGTTTATCAATTTAAAGCCAGACAAACAATTTATCTAGACTTCATCTATGAGGTACGTGAACGGCCAATATGTTTATGGAGAACACTGTACTCCACATCTTAGTGGAATGCAGATATGATCCACACACCACATTGAGTAAACCTGGTTTAGTTCAAGAAGTTGAAAAACGGGTTGGAGAGATGGCTCAGTGGTTAAGAACATTGCCTGCTCTTCCAACCTCCTGAACTGAATTCCAGGCAACCACATAATGGCTCACAACCATCTGCAATGAGGTCTTGTGCCGTCTTTTGGATACAGAAAGAAGAGCTCGGGAGATAGCTCAGTGGTTAAGAGCTTTGCCTGCCCTTCCAAAGGTCAGAAGTTCGATTCCTGGCAACCACATAATTGCTCTCAAAAGGAGGTTTGGTGCCCTCTACTGGCAACAGAAGGAAGATGCAAGAGAGATGGCTCAATGGTTAAGAGAATTGCCTGCTCTTCCAACCTCCTGAATTCAATTCCAGGCGACCACATAATGGGTCACAACCATCTGCCATGAGGTCTTGTGCCCTCTTTTGGCTACAGTAAGAAGAGCTGGAGAGACAGCTCAGCGGTTAAGAGCATTGGTTGCCCTTCCAAAGGTCAGAAGTTCGATTCCTGGGAACCACGTAATTGCTCTCAAAAGGAGGTTTGGCGCCCTCTAGTGGCACCACAAGAAAGAGGCAGTAAAGATGGCTCTGTGGTAAAGAGCTTTGCCTGCTGTGTTTGATGAGGCCAAGAACAGACATAGAGTCGGGGCACAGGGCCAGGGCCCACGTTGTTCTGACTGAATGAGGCAAAAGCTCTTGTTAGGATGTTAAAGACTCACAGCTCTATCACCATGAGCCAGCGTGCTTCAGAGACAACACCAAGGAGAGTAAGGCAAGATGGCTAGAAGAAGAAAATATTGGCATGTTCATGTGCCTGAAGAAGAACTCATATCCAAGACAATCAAAGGACTACAAACACCAGCAAAATGTTTACCTATTTAAAGCCAGAGAAACAATTTATCTAGACCTCCTCTATGAGGTACATGAATGGCCAATAGGTCCATGCAGACCCCTGTACTCCACATGTCAGGGAAATGGAGATGTGATCCACACACCACATTGACTAAAGCTGGTTTAGTAAAAGAAGTTGAAAAACGGGTTGGAGAGATGGCTCAGTGGTTAAGAGCATTGCCTGCTCTTCCAAAGGTCAGAAGTTCGATTCCTGGAAATCACATAATTGCTCTCAAAAGGAGGTTTGGTGCCCTCTATGGCAACATAAAGAAGAGGCATGAGAGATGGCTCCGTGGTTAAGATCATTGCCTCCTCTTCCAACCTCCTGAATTCAATTCCAGGCAACCACATAATGGCTCACAACCATCTGCAATGAGGTCTTGTGCCCTCTTTTGGATACAAAAATAAGAGCTGGGGTGTTAGCTCAGTGGATAAGAGCTTTAGCTGCCCTTCCAAAGGTCAGAAGTTCCATTCCTGGCAATCCCATAATTGCTCTCAAAAGGTAGATTTGGTGCCCTTTACTGGCAAAAAAGAAGAGGCATGAGAGATGGTTCAGTGCTTAAGAGCATTGCCTGCTCTTAGAACCTCCTGAAATCAATTGCAGGCAACCACATAATGATTCACAACCATCTGCCATGAGGTCTTGTGCCCTCTTTTGGCTACAGTAAGAAAAGCTGGAGAGATAGGTCAGTGGTTAAGAACATTGGCTGCCCTTCCGAAGGTCAGAAGTTCGATTGCTGGCTACCAAATAATTGCTCTCAAAAGGAGGTTTGGCGCCCTCTAGTGGCACCACAAGGAAGAGGCAAGAGAGATGGCTCTGTGGTAAAGAGCATTGCCTGCTGAGTTTGATGAGACCACATACAGACATAGAGTCAGGGCCAAGGGCCAGGGCCCGCGTTGTTGTGACTGAATGAGGCAAAAGCTTTTGTTAGGATGTTAAAGGCTCACAGCTCTATCACCACGAGCCAGCGTGCTTCAGAGACAACACCAAGGAGAGTAAGGCAAGATGACTAGAAGAAGAAAATACAGGCATGTTCATGTTCCTGAAGAAGAACTCACATCCAAGACATCCAAAGGACGACAAACACCAGCAAAAGGTGTACCAATTTTAAGCCAGAGAAAAAATTTATCTAGACCTCCTCTATGAGGTACACGAACGGCCAATAGGTCCACGGAGACCACTGTACTCCACGTGTTAGAAAAATGGAGATGTGATCCACACACCACATTGAGTAAACCTGGTTTAGTAAAAGAAGTTGAAAAACGGGTTGGAGAGATGGTTCAGTGGTTAAGAGCATTGCCTGCTCTTCCAAAGGTCAGAAGTTCGATTCCTGGGAATCACATAGTTGCTCTCAAAATGAGGTTTGGTGCCCTCTACTGGCAACAGAGGGGAGAGGCAGGAGAGATGGCTCAGTGGTTAAGAGCATTGCCTGCTCTTCCAAAGTTCAGAAGTTCGATTCCTGGAAATCACATAATTGCTCTCAAAATGAGGTTTGGTGCCCTCTACTGGCAACAGAAGGAAGAGGCAGGAGAGATGGCTCAGTGGTTAAGAGCATTGCCTGCTGAGGTTGATGAGGCCAAGTGGACACATACAGCCAGGGCCCACGTTGTTGTCTCAGAATCAGGCAACACATTTTGTTAGGATAATAAAGACTCACAGCTCTATCAGCATGAGCCTGCATGCTTCAGGGACACCACCAAGCAGAATGAGGAAAGATGGTTAGAAGAAGAAAATACAGGCATGTTCATGTTCCTTAAGAAGAACTCACATCCAAGACATCCAAAGGACGACAAACACCAAGAAAAGGTTTACCAATTTAAAGCCAGACAAACAATTTATCTAGACTTCATCTATGAGGTACGTGAACGGCCAATATGTCCATGGAGACCCCTGTACTCCACATGTTAGTGGAATGAAGATATGAACCACACACCACATTGAGTAAACCTGGTTTAGTTCAAGAAGTTGAAAAACGGGTTGGAGAGATGGCTCAGTGGTTAAGAACATTGCCTGCTCTTCCAACCTCCTGAACTGAATTCCAGGCAACCACATAATGGCTCACAACCATCTGCAATGAGGTCTTGTGCCCTCTTTTGGATACAGAAAGAAGAGCTGGGGAGATAGCTCAGTGGTTAAGAGCTTTTCCTGCCCTTCCAAAGGTCATAAGTTCGATTCCTGGCAACCACATAATTGCTCTCAAAAGGAGGTTTGGTGCCCTCTACTGGCAACAGAAGGGAGATGCAAGAGAGATGGCTCAATGGTTCAGAGAATTGCCTGCTCTTCCAACCTCCTGAATTCAATTCCAGGCGACCACATAACGGGTCACAACCATCTGCCATGAGGTCTTGTGCCCTCTTTTGGCTACAGTAAGAAGAGCTGGAGAGACAGCTCAGTTGTTAAGTGCATTGGTTGCCCTTCCAAAGTCAGAAGTTCGATTCCTGGGAACCACGTAATTGCTCTCAAAAGGAGGTTTGGCGCCCTCTAGTGGCACCACAAGGAAGAGGCAGGAAAGATGGCTCTGTGGTAAAGAGCTTTGCCTGCTGAGTTTGATGAGGCCAAGAACAGACATAGAGTCGGGGCACAGGGCCAGGGCCCACGTTGTTGTGACTGAATGAGGCAAAAGCTCTTGTTAGGATGTTAAAGACTCACAGCTCTATCACCATGAGCCAGCGTGCTTCAGAGACAACACCAAGGAGAGTAAGGCAAGATGGCTAGAAGAAGAAAATATTGGCATGTTCATGTGCCTGAAGAAGAACTCATATCCAAGACAATCAAAGGACTACAAACACCAGCAAAATGTTAACCTATTTAAAGCCAGAGAAACAATTTATCTAGACCTCCTCTATGAGGTACATAAATGGCCAATAGGTCCATGCAGATCCCTGGTACTCCACATGTTAGGGAAATGGAGATGTGATCCACACACCACATTGACTAAAGCTGGTTTAGTAAAAGAAGTTGAAAAACGGGTTGGAGAGGTGGCTCAGTGGTTAAGAGCATTGCCTGCCCTTCCAAAGGTCAGAAGTTCCATTCCTGGCAATCCCATAATTGCTCTCAAAAGGTAGATTTGGTGCCCTTTACTGGCAAAAAAGAAGAGGCATGAGAGATGGTTCAGTGCTTAAGAGCATTGCCTGCTCTTAGAACCTCCTGAAATCAATTGCAGGCAACCACATAATGATTCACAACCATCTGCCATGAGGTCTTGTGCCCTCTTTTGGCTACAGTAAGAAAAGCTGGAGAGATAGGTCAGTGGTTAAGAACATTGGCTGCCCTTCCGAAGGTCAGAAGTTCGATTGCTGGCTACCAAATAATTGCTCTCAAAAGGAGGTTTGGCGCCCTCTAGTGGCACCACAAGGAAGAGGCAAGAGAGATGGCTCTGTGGTAAAGAGCATTGCCTGCTGAGTTTGATGAGACCACATACAGACATAGAGTCAGGGCCAAGGGCCAGGGCCCGCGTTGTTGTGACTGAATGAGGCAAAAGCTTTTGTTAGGATGTTAAAGGCTCACAGCTCTATCACCACGAGCCAGCGTGCTTCAGAGACAACACCAAGGAGAGTAAGGCAAGATGACTAGAAGAAGAAAATACAGGCATGTTCATGTTCCTGAAGAAGAACTCACATCCAAGACATCCAAAGGACGACAAACACCAGCAAAAGGTGTACCAATTTTAAGCCAGAGAAAAAATTTATCTAGACCTCCTCTATGAGGTACACGAACGGCCAATAGGTCCACGGAGACCACTGTACTCCACGTGTTAGAAAAATGGAGATGTGATCCACACACCACATTGAGTAAACCTGGTTTAGTAAAAGAAGTTGAAAAACGGGTTGGAGAGATGGTTCAGTGGTTAAGAGCATTGCCTGCTCTTCCAAAGGTCAGAAGTTCGATTCCTGGGAATCACATAGTTGCTCTCAAAATGAGGTTTGGTGCCCTCTACTGGCAACAGAGGGGAGAGGCAGGAGAGATGGCTCAGTGGTTAAGAGCATTGCCTGCTCTTCCAAAGTTCAGAAGTTCGATTCCTGGAAATCACATAATTGCTCTCAAAATGAGGTTTGGTGCCCTTACTGGCAACAGAAGGAAGAGGCAGGAGAGATGGCTCAGTGGTTAAGAGCATTGCCTGCTGAGGTTGATGAGGCCAAGTGGACACATACAGCCAGGGCCCACGTTGTTGTCTCAGAATCAGGCAACACATTTTGTTAGGATAATAAAGACTCACAGCTCTATCAGCATGAGCCTGCATGCTTCAGGGACACCACCAAGCAGAATGAGGAAAGATGGTTAGAAGAAGAAAATACAGGCATGTTCATGTTCCTTAAGAAGAACTCACATCCAAGACATCCAAAGGACGACAAACACCAGCAAAAGGTTTACCAATTTAAAGCCAGACAAACAATTTATCTAGACTTCATCTATGAGGTACGCGAACGGCCAATATGTCCATGGAGACCCCTGTACTCCACATGTTAGTGGAATGCAGATATGATCCACACACCACATTGAGTAAACCTGGTTGAGTTCAAGATGTTGAAAAACGGGTTGGAGAGATGGCTCAGTGGTTAAGAACATTGCCTGCTCTTCCAACCTCCTGAACTGAATTCCAGGCAACCACATAATGGCTCACAACCATCTGCAATGAGGTCTTGTGCCCTCTTTTGGATACAGAAAGAAGAGCTGGGGAGATAGCTCAGTGTTTAAGAGCTTTGCCTGCCCTTCCAAAGGTCAGAAGTTCGATTCCTAGCAACCACATAATTGCTCTAAAAAGGAGGTTTGGTGCCCTCTACTGGCAACAGAAGGAAGATGCAAGAGAGATGGCTCAATGGTTAAGAGAATTGCCTGCTCTTCCAACCTCCTGAATTCAATTCCAGGCGACCACATAACGGGTCACAACCATCTGCCATGAGGTCTTGTGCCCCCTTTTGGCTACAGTAACAAGAGCTGGAGAGACAGCTCAGTGGTTAAGAGCATTGGTTGCCCTTCCAAAGGTCAGAAGTTCGATTCCTGGGAACCACGTAATTGCTCTCAAAAGGAGGTTTGACGCCCTCTAGTGGCACCACAAGGAAGAGGCAGGAAAGATGGCTCTGTGGTAAAGAGCTTTGCCTGCTGAGTTTGATGAGGCCAAGAACAGACATAGAGTCGGGGCACAGGGCCAGGACCCACGTTGTTGTGACTGAATGAGGCAAAAGCTCTTGTTAGGATGTTAAAGACTCACAGCTCTATCACCATGAGCCAGCGTGCTTCAGAGACAACACCAAGGAGAGTAAGGCAAGATGGCTAGAAGAAGAAAATATTGGCATGTTCATGTGCCTGAAGAAGAACTCATATCCAAGACAATCAAAGGACTACAAACACCAGCAAAATGTTAACCTATTTAAAGCCAGAGAAACAATTTATCTAGACCTCCTCTATGAGGTACATAAATGGCCAATAGGTCCATGCAGATCCCTGGTACTCCACATGTTAGGGAAATGGAGATGTGATCCACACACCACATTGACTAAAGCTGGTTTAGTAAAAGAAGTTGAAAAACGGGTTGGAGAGGTGGCTCAGTGGTTAAGAGCATTGCCTGCCCTTCCAAAGGTCAGAAGTTCCATTCCTGGCAATCCCATAATTGCTCTCAAAAGGTAGATTTGGTGCCCTTTACTGGCAAAAAAGAAGAGGCATGAGAGATGGTTCAGTGCTTAAGAGCATTGCCTGCTCTTAGAACCTCCTGAAATCAATTGCAGGCAACCACATGATGATTCACAACCATCTGCCATGAGGTCTTGTGCCCTCTTTTGGCTACAGTAAGAAAAGCTGGAGAGATAGGTCAGTGGTTAAGAACATTGGCTGCCCTTCCGAAGGTCAGAAGTTCGATTGCTGGCTACCAAATAATTGCTCTCAAAAGGAGGTTTGGCGCCCTCTAGTGGCACCACAAGGAAGAGGCAAGAGAGATGGCTCTGTGGTAAAGAGCATTGCCTGCTGAGTTTGACGAGACCACATACAGACATAGAGTCAGGGCCAAGGGCCAGGGCCCGCGTTGTTGTGACTGAATGAGGCAAAAGCTTTTGTTAGGATGTTAAAGGCTCACAGCTCTATCACCACGAGCCAGCGTGCTTCAGAGACAACACCAAGGAGAGTAAGGCAAGATGACTAGAAGAAGAAAATACAGGCATGTTCATGTTCCTGAAGAAGAACTCACATCCAAGACATACAAAGGACGACAAACACCAGCAAAAGGTGTACCAATTTTAAGCCAGAGAAACAATTTATCTAGACCTCCTCTATGAGGTACACGAACGGCCAATAGGTCCACGGAGACCCCTGTACTCCACGTGTTAGAAAAATGGAGATGTGATCCACACACCACATTGAGTAAACCTGGTTTAGTAAAAGAAGTTGAAAAACGGGTTGGAGAGATGGCTCAGTGGTTAAGAGCATTGCCTGCTCTTCCAAAGTTCAGAAGTTCGATTCCAGGGAATCACATAGTTGCTCTCAAAATGAGGTTTGGTGCCCTCTACTGGCAACAGAGGGGAGAGGCAGGAGAGATGGCTCAGTGGTTAAGAGCATTGCCTGCTCTTCCAAAGTTCAGAAGTTCGATTCCTGGAAATCACATAATTGCTCTCAAAATGAGGTTTGGTGCCCTCTACTGGCAACAGAAGGAAGAGGCAGGAGAGATGGCTCAGTGGTTAAGAGCATTGCCTGCTGAGGTTGATGAGGCCAAGTGGACACATACAGCCAGGGCCCACGTTGTTGTCTCAGAATCAGGCAACACATTTTGTTAGGATAATAAAGACTCACAGCTCTATCAGCATGAGCCTGCATGCTTCAGGGACACCACCAAGCAGAATGAGGAAAGATGGTTAGAAGAAGAAAATACAGGCATGTTCATGTTCCTTAAGAAGAACTCACATCCAAGACATCCAAAGGACGACAAACACCAGCAAAAGGTTTACCAATTTAAAGCCAGACAAACAATTTATCTAGACTTCATCTATGAGGTACGCGAACGGCCAATATGTCCATGGAGACCCCTGTACTCCACATGTTAGTGGAATGCAGATATGATCCACACACCACATTGAGTAAACCTGGTTGAGTTCAAGATGTTGAAAAACGGGTTGGAGAGATGGCTCAGTGGTTAAGAACATTGCCTGCTCTTCCAACCTCCTGAACTGAATTCCAGGCAACCACATAATGGCTCACAACCATCTGCAATGAGGTCTTGTGCACTCTTTTGGATACAGAAAGAAGAGCTGGGGAGATAGCTCAGTGGTTAAGAGCTTTGCCTGCCCTTCCAAAGGTCAGAAGTTCGATTCCTGGGAACCACATAATTGCTCTAAAAAGGAGGTTTGGTGCCCTCTACTGGCAACAGAAGGAAGATGCAAGAGAGATGGCTCAATGGTTAAGAGAATTGCCTGCTCTTCCAACCTCCTGAATTCAATTCCAGGCGACCACATAACGGGTCACAACCATCTGCCATGAGGTCTTGTGCCCCCTTTTGGCTACAGTAACAAGAGCTGGAGAGACAGCTCAGTGGTTAAGAGCATTGGTTGCCCTTCCAAAGGTCAGAAGTTCGATTCCTGGGAACCACGTAATTGCTCTCAAAAGGAGGTTTGGCGCCCTCTAGTGGCACCACAAGGAAGAGGCAGAAAGATGGCTCTGTGGTAAAGAGCCATGCCTGCTGAGTTTGATGAGGCCAAGAACAGACATAGAGTCGGGGCACAGGGACAGGGCCCACGTTATTGTGACTGAATGAGGGAAAAGCTCTTTTTAGGATGTTAAAGACTCACACCTCTATCACCATGAGCCAGCGTGCTTCAGAGACAACACCAAGGAGAGTAAGGCAAGATGGCTAGAAGAAGAAAATATTGGCATGTTCATGTGCCTGAAGAAGAACTCATATCCAAGACAATCAAAGGACTACAAACACCAGCAAAATGTTAACCTATTTAAAGCCAGAGAAATAATTTATCTAGACCTCCTCTATGAGGTACATGAATGGCCAATAGGTCCAAGCAGACCCCTGTACTCCACATGTCAGGGAAATGGAGATGTGATCCACACACCACATTGACTAAAGCTGGTTTAGTAAAAGAAGTTGAAAAACGGGTTGGAGAGATGGCTCAGTGGTTAAGAGCATTGCCTGCTCTTCCAAAGTTCAGAAGTTCGATTCCTGGGAATCACATAGTTGCTCTCAAAATGAGGTTTGGTGCCCTCTACTGGCAACAGAGGGGAGAGGAAGGAGAGATGGCTCAGTGGTTAAGAGCATTGCCTGCTCTTCCAAGTTCGATTCCTCGAAATCACATAATTACTCTCAAAATGAGGTTAGTGCCCTCTACTGGAAACAGAAGGAAGAGGCAGGAGAGATGGCTCAGTGGTTAAGAGCATTGCCTGCTGAGGTTGATGAGGCCAAGTGGACACATACATCCAGGGCCCCCGTTGTTGTCTCAGAATCAGGCAAAACATTTTGTTAGGATAATAAAGACTCACAGCTCTATCAGCATGAGCCTGCATGCTTCAGGGACACCACCAAGCAGAATGAGCAAAGATGGTTAGAAGAAGAAAATACAGGCATGTTATTGTTCCTTAAGAAGAACTCACATCCAAGACATCCAAAGGATGACAAACACCAGCAAAAGGTTTACCAATTTAAAGCCAGACAAACAATTTATCTAGACTTCATCTATGAGGTACGTGAACGGCCAATATGTCCATGGAGACCCCTGTACTCCACATGTTAGTGGAATGCAGATATGATCCACACACCACATTGGGTAAACCTGGTTTAGTTCAAGAAGTTGAAAAACGGGTTGGAGAGATGGCTCAGTGATTAAGAACATTGCCTGCTCTTCCAACCTCCTGAACTGAATTCCAGGCAACCACATAATGGCTCACAACCATCTGCAATGAGGTCTTGTGCCCTCTTTGGGATACAGAAAGAAGAGCTGGGGAGATAGCTCAGTGGTTAAGAGCATTGGTCGCCCTTCCAAAGGTCAGAAGTTCGATTCCTGGCAACCACATAATTGCTCTCAAAAGGAGGTTTGGTGCCCTCTACTGGCAACAGAAGGAAGATGCATGAGAGATGGCTCAATGGTTAAGAGAATTGCCTGCTCTTCCAACCTCCTGAATTCAATTCCAGGCGACCACATAATGGGTCACAACCATCTGCCATGAGGTCTTGTGCCCTCTTTTGGCTACAGTAAGAAGAGCTGGAGAGATAGCTCAGTTGTTAAGAGAATTGGTCGCCCTTCCAAAGGTCAGAAGTTCGATTCCTGGAAATCACATAATTGCTCTCAAAAGGAGGTTGATTGCCCTCTACTGGCAACAGAAGGATGAGGCAGGAGAGATGGCTCAGTGGTTAAGAGCATTGCCTGCTGAGGTTGATGAGGCCAAGTGGACACATACAGCCAGGGCCCCCGTTGTTGTCTCAGAATCAGGCAACACATTTTGTTAGGATAATAAAGACTCACAGCTCTATCAGCATGAGCCTGCATGCTTCAGGGACACCACCAAGCAGAATGAGGAAAGATGGTTAGAAGAAGAAAATACAGGCATGTTCATGTTCCTAAAGAAGAACTCACATCCAAGACATCCAAAGGACGACAAACACCAGCAAAAGGTTTACCAATTTAAAGCCAGACAAACAATTTATCTAGACTTCATCTATGAGGTACGCGAACGGCCAATATGTCCATGGAGATCCCTGTACTCCACATGTTAGTGGAATGCAGATATGATCCACACACCACATTGAGTAAACCTGGTTTAGTTCAAGAAGTTGAAGAACGGGTTGGAGAGATGGCTCAGTGGTTAAGAACATTGCCTGCTCTTCCAACCTCCTGAACTGAATTCCAGGCAACCACATAATGGCTCACAACCATCTGCAATGAGGTCTTGTGCCGTCTTTTGGATACAGAAAGAAGAGCTGGGGAGATAGCTCAGTGGTTAAGAGCTTTGCCTGCCCTTCCAAAGGCCAGAAGTTTGATTCCTGGGAACCACGTAATTGCTCTCAAAAGGAGGTTTGGCGCCCTCTATTGGCAACAGAAGGAAGAGGCAGGAAAGATGGCTCTGTGGTAAAGAGCTCTGCCTGCTGAGTTTGATGAGGCCAAGAACAGACATAGAGTCGGGGCAGAGGGCCAGGGCCCACGTTGTTGTGACTGAATGAGGCAAAAGCTCTTGTTAGGATGTTAAAGACTCACAGCTCGCCGGGCGGTGGTGGCACACACCTTTAATCCCAGCACTTGGGAGGCAGAGGCAGGCGGATCTCTGTGAGTTCGAGACCAGCCTGGTCTACAGAGCTAGTTCCAGGATAGGCTCCAAAACCACAGAGAAACCCTGTCTCGAAAACCCAAAAAAAAAAAAAAAAAAAAAGACTCACAGCTCTATCACCATGAGCCAGCGTGCTTCAGAGACAACACCAAGGAGAGTAAGGCAAGATGGCTAGAAGAAGAAAATATTGGCATGTTCATGTGCCTGAAGAAGAACTCATATCCAAGACAATCAAAGGACTACAAACACCAGCAAAATGTTAACCTATTTAAAGCCAGAGAAACAATTTATCTAGACCTCCTCTATTAAGTACATGAATGGCCAATAGGTCCATGCAGACCCCTGTACTCCACATGTCAGGGAAATGGAGATGTGATCCACACACCAAATTGACTAAAGCTGGTTTTAGTAAAAGAAGTTGAAAAACGGGTTGGAGAGATTGCTCAGTTGTTAAGAGCATTGCCTGCTCTTCCAAAGGTCAGAAGTTCGATTCCTGGAAATCACATAATTGCTCTCAAAAGGAGGTTTGGTGCCCTCTACTGGCAACATAAGGAAGAGGCATGAGAGATGGCTCCGTGGTTAAGATCATTGGCTCCTCTTCCAACCTCCCGAATTCAATTCCAGGCAACCACATAATGGCTCACAACCATCTGCAATGAGGTCTTGTGCCCTCTTTTGGATACAAAAATAAGAGCTGGGGTGTTAGCTCAGTGGATAAGAGCTTTGGCTGCCCTTCCAAAGGTCAGAAGTTCCATTCCTGGCAATCCCATAATTGCTCTCAAAAGGTAGATTTGGTGCCCTTCACTGGCAAAAAAGAAGATGCATGAGAGATGGTTCAGTGCTTAAGAGCATTGCCTGCTCTTAGAACCTCCTGAAATCAATTGCAGGCAACCACATAATGATTCACAACCATCTGCCATGAGGTCTTGTGCCCTCTTTTGGCTACAGTAAGAAAAGCTGTAGAGATAGGTCAGTGGTTAAGAACATTGGCTGCCCTTCCGAAGGTCAGAAGTTCGATTCCTGGCTACCAAATAATTGCTCTCAAAAGGAGGTTTGGCGCCCTCTAGTGGCACCACAAGGAAGAGGCAAGAGGGATGGCTCTGTGGTAAAGAGCATTGCCTGCTGAGTTTGATGAGACCACATACAGACATAGAGTCAGGGCCAAGGGCCAGGGCCCGCGTTGTTGTGACTGAATGAGGCAAAAGCTTTTGTTAGGATGTTAAAGGCTCACAGCTCTATCACCACGAGCCAGCGTGCTTCAGAGACAACACCAAGGAGAGTAAGGCAAGATGACTAGAAGAAGAAAATACAGGCATGTTCATGTTCCTGAAGAAGAACTCACATCCAAGACATCCAAACGACGACAAACAATAGCAAAAGGTGTACCAATTTTAAGCCAGAGAAACAATTTATCTAGACCTCCTCTATGAGGTACACGAACGGCCAATAGGTCCACGGAGACCACTGTACTCCACGTGTTAGAAAAATGGAGATGTGATCCACACACCACATTGAGTAAACCTGGTTTAGTAAAAGAAGTTGAAAAACGGGTTGGAGAGATGGCTCAGTGGTTAAGAGCATTGCCTGCTCTTCCAAAGTTCAGAAGTTCGATTCCTGGGATTCACATAGTTGCTCTCAAAATGATGTTTGGTGCCCTCTACTGGCAACAGAGGGGAGAGGCAGGAGAGATGGCTCAGTGGTTAAGAGCATTGCCTGCTCTTCCAAAGTTCAGAAGTTCGATTCCTGGAAATCACATAATTGCTCTCAAAATGAGGTTTGGTGCCCTCTACTGGCAACAGAAGGAAGAGGCAGGAGAGATGGCTCAGTGGTTAAGAGCATTGCCTGCTGAGGTTGATGAGGCCAAGTGGACACATACAGCCAGGGCCCCCGTTGTTGTCTCAGAATCAGGCAAAACATTTTGTTAGGATAATAAAGACTCACAGCTCTATCAGCATGAGCCTGCATGCTTCAGGGACACCACCAAGCAGAATGAGGAAAGATGGTTAGAAGAAGAAAATACAGGCATGTTCATGTTCCTTAAGAAGAACTCACATCCAAGACATCCAAAGGACGACAAACACCAGCAAAAGTTTTACCAATTTAAAGCCAGACAAACAATTTATCTAGACTTCATCTATTAGGTACGCGAACGGCCAATATGTCCATGGAGACCCCTGTACTCCACATGTTAGTGGAAGGCAGATATGATCCACACACCACATTGAGTAAACCTGGTTTAGTTCAAGAAGTTGAAAAACGGGTTGGAGAGATGGCTCAGTGGTTAAGAACATTGCCTGCTCTTCCAACCTCCAGAACTGAATTCCAGGCAACCAAATAATGGCTCACAACCATCTGCAATGAGGTCTTGTGCCTTCTTTGGGATACAGAAAGAAGAGCTGGGGACATAGCTCAGTGGTTAAGAGCTTTGCCTGCCCTTCCAAAGGTCAGAAGTTCGATTCCTGGCAACCACATAATTGCTCTCAAAAGGAGGTTTGGTGCCCTCTACTGGCAACAGAAGGAAGATGCAAGAGAGATGGCTCAATGGTTAAGAGAATTGCCTGCTCTTCCAACCTCCTGAATTCAATTCCAGGCGACCACATAACGATTCACAACCATCTGCCATGAGGTCTTGTGCCCTCTTTTGGCTACAGTAAGAAGAGCTGGAGAGACAGCTCAGTGGTTAAGAGCATTGGTTGCCCTTCCCAAGGTCAGAAGTTTGATTCCTGGGAACCACGTAATTGCTCTCAAAAGGAGGTTTGGCGCCCTCTAGTGGCACCACAAGGAAGAGGCAGGAAAGATGGCTCTGTGGTAAAGAGCTTTGACTGCTGAGTTTGATGAGGCCAAGAACAGACATAGAGTCGGGGCACAGGGCCAGGGCCCACTTTGTTGTGACTGAATGAGGCAAAAGCTCTTGTTAGGATGTTAAAGACTCACAGCTCTATCACCATGAGCCAGCGTGCTTCAGAGACAACACCAAGGAGAGTAAGGCAAGATGGCTAGAAGAAGAAAATACAGGCATGTTCATGTTCCTGAAGAAGAACTCACATCCAAGACATCCAAAGGACGACAAACACCAGCAAAAGGTGTACCAATTTTAAGCCAGAGAAACAATTTATCTAGACCTCCTCTATGAGGTACACGAACGGCCAATAGGTCCACCGAGACCCCTGTACTCCACATGTTAGGGAAATGGAGATGTGATCCACACACCACATTGAGTAAACCTGGTATAGTAAAATAAGTTGAAAAACGGGTTGGAGAGATGGCTCAGTGGTTAAGAGCATTGCCTGCTCTTCCAAAGTTCAGAAGATCGATTCCTGGGAATCACATAGTTGCTCTCAAAATGAGGTTTGGTGCCCTCTACTGGCAACAGAGGGGAGAGGCAGGAGAGATGGCTCAGTGGTTAAGAGCATTGCCTGCTCTTCCAAAGTTCAGAAGTTCGATTCCTGGAAATCACATAATTGCTCTCAATATGAGGTTTGGTGGCCTCTACTGGCAAAAAAAGGAAGAGGCAGGAGGGATGGCTCAGTGGTTAAGAGCATTGCCTGCTGAGGTTGATGAGGCCAAGTGGACACATACAGCCAGGGCCCCCGTTGTTGTCTCAGAATCAGGCAAAACATTTTGTTAGGATAATAAAGACTCACAGCTCTATCAGCATGAGCCTGCATGTTTCAGGGACACCACCAAGCAGAATGAGGAAAGATGGTTAGAAGAAGAAAATACAGGCATGTTCATGTTCCTTAAGAAGAACTCACATCCAAGACATCCAAAGGACGACAAACACCAGCAAAAGTTTTACCAATTTAAAGCCAGACAAACAATTTATCTAGACTTCATCTATGAGGTACGCGAACGGCCAATATGTCCATGGAGACCCCTGTACTCCACATGTTAGTGGAATGCAGATATGATCCACACACCACAATGAGTAAAACTGGTTTAGTTCAAGAAGTTGAAAAACGGGTTGGAGAGATGGCTCAGTGGTTAAGACATTGCCTGCTCTTCCAACCTCCTGAACTGAATTCCAGGCAACCACATAATGGCTCACAACCATCTGCAATGAGGTCTTGTGCCCTCTTTTGGATACAGAAAGAAGAGCTGGGGAGATAGCTCAGTGGTTAAGAGCTTTGCCTGCCCTTCCAAAGGTCAGAAGTTCGATTCCTGGCAACCACATAATTACTCTCAAAAGGAGGTTTGTTGCCCTCTACTGGCAACAGAAGGAAGATGCAAGAGAGATGGCTCAATGGTTAAGAGAATTGCCTGCTCTTCCAACCTCCTGAATTCAATTCCAGGCGACCACATAATGGGTCACAACCATCTGCCATGAGGTCTTGTGCCCTCTTTTGGCTACAGTAAGAAGAGCTGGAGAGACAGCTCAGTGGTTAAGAGCATTGGTTGCCCTTCCAAAGGTCAGAAGTTCGATTCCTGGGAACCACGTAATTGCTCTCAAAAGGAGGTTTGGCGCCCTCTAGTGGCACCACAAGGAAGAGGCAGGAAAGATGGCTCTGTGGTAAAGAGCTTTGCCTGCTGAGTTTGATGAGGCCAAGAACAGACATAGAGTCGGGGCACAGGGCCAGGGCCCACGTTGCTGTGACTGAATGAGGCAAAAGCTCTTGTTAGGATGTTAAAGACTCACAGCTCTATCACCATGAGCCAGCGTGCTTCAGAGACAACACCAAGGAGAGTAAGGCAAGATGACTAGAAGAAGAAAATATTGGCATGTTCATGTGCCTGAAGAAGAACTCATATCCAAGACAATCAAAGGACTACAAACACCAGCAAAATGTTAACCTATTTAAAGCCAGAGAAACAATTTATCTAGATTTCCTCTATGAGGTACATAAATGGCCAATAGGTCCATGCAGATCCCTGGTACTCCACATGTTAGGGAAATGGAGATGTGATCCACACACCACATTGACTAAAGCTGGTTTAGTAAAAGAAGTTGAAAAATGAGTTGGAGAGATGGCTCAGTGGTTAAGAGCATTGCCTGCCCTTCCAAAGGTCAGAAGTTCCATTCCTGGCAATCCCATAATTGCTCTCAAAAGGTAGATTTGGTGCCCTTTACTGGCAAAAAAGAAGAGGCATGAGAGATGGTTCAGTGCTTAAGAGCATTGCCTGCTCTTAGAACCTCCTGAAATCAATTGCAGGCAACCACATGATGATTCACAACCATCTGCCATGAGGTCTTGTGCCCTCTTTTGGCTACAGTAAGAAAAGCTGGAGAGATAGGTCAGTGGTTAAGAACATTGGCTGCCCTTCCGAAGGTCAGAAGTTCGATTCCTGGCTACCAAATAATTGCTCTCAAAAGGAGGTTTGGCGCCCTCTAGTGGCACCACAAGGAAGAGGCAAGAGAGATGGCTCTGTGGTAAAGAGCATTGCCTGCTGAGTTTGATGAGACCACATACAGACATAGAGTCAGGGCCAAGGGCCAGGGCCCGCGTTGTTGTGACTGAATGAGGCAAAAGATTTTGTTAGGATGTTAAAGGCTCACAGCTCTATCACCACGAGCCAGCGTGCTTCAGAGACAACACCAAGGAGAGTAAGGCAAGATGACTAGAAGAAGAAAATACAGGCATGTTCTTGTTCCTGAAGAAGAACTCACATCCAAGACATCCAAAGGACGACAAACACCAGCAAAAGGTGTACCAATTTTAAGCCAGAGAAACAATTTATCTAGACCTCCTCTATGAGGTACACGAATGGCCAATAGGTCCACGGAGACCCCTGTACTCCACGTGTTAGAAAAATGGAGATGTGATCCACACACCACATTGAGTAAACCTGGTTTAGTAAAGGAAGTTGAAAAACGGGTTGGAGAGATGGCTCAGTGGTTAAGAGCATTGCCTGCTCTTCCAAAGTTCAGAAGTTCGATTCCTGGGAATCACATAGTTGCTCTCAAAATGAGGTTTGGTGCCCTCTACTGGCAACAGAGGGGAGAGGCAGGAGAGATGGCTCAGTGGTTAAGAGCATTGCCTGCTCTTCCAAAGTTCAGAAGTTCGATTCCTGGAAATCACATAATTGCTCTCAAAATGAGGTTTGGTGCCCTCTACTGGCAACAGAAGGAAGAGGCAGGAGAGATGGCTCAGTGGTTAAGAGCATTGCCTGCTGAGGTTGATGAGGCCAAGTGGACACATACAGCCAGGGCCCACGTTGTTGTCTCAGAATCAGGCAACACATTTTGTTAGGATAATAAAGACTCACAGCTCTATCAGCATGAGCCTGCATGCTTCAGGGACACCACCAAGCAGAATGAGGAAAGATGGTTAGAAGAAGAAAATACAGGCATGTTCATGTTCCTTAAGAAGAACTCACATCCAAGACATCCAAAGGACGACAAACACCAGCAAAAGGTTTACCAATTTAAAGCCAGACAAACAATTTATCTAGACTTCATCTATGAGGTACGCGAACGGCCAATATGTCCATGGAGATCCCTGTACTCCACATGTTAGTGGAATGCAGATATGATCCACACACCACATTGAGTAAACCTGGTTGAGTTCAAGATGTTGAAAAACGGGTTGGAGAGATGGCTCAGTGGTTAAGAACATTGCCTGCTCTTCCAACCTCCTGAACTGAATTCCAGGCAACCACATAATGGCTCACAACCATCTGCAATGAGGTCTTGTGCCCTCTTTTGG
The DNA here is from genome assembly GCF_950005125.1 of Chionomys nivalis. Classification (NCBI taxonomy): domain Eukaryota; kingdom Metazoa; phylum Chordata; class Mammalia; order Rodentia; family Cricetidae; genus Chionomys; species Chionomys nivalis. The sequence continues at coordinate 617,403 of NW_026646884.1, read as the reverse complement.
ATACAGAAAGAAGAGCTGGGGAGATAGCTCAGTCCTTAAGAGCTTTGCCTGCCCTTCCAAAGGTCAGAAGTTCGATTCCTGGCAACCACATAATTGCTCTCAAAAGGAGGTTTGGTGCCCTCTACTGGCAACAGAAGGGAGATGCAAGAGAGAGGGCTCAATGGTTAAGAGAATTGCCTGCTCTTCCAACCTCCTGAATTCAATTCCAGGCGACCACATAACGGGTCACAACCATCTGCCATGAGGTCTTGTGCCCTCTTTTGGCTACAGTAATAAGAGCTGGAGAGACAGCTCAGTGGTTAAGAGCATTGGTTGCCCTTCGAAAGGTCAGAAGTTCGATTCCTGGGAACCACGTAATTGCTCTCAAAAGGAGGTTTGGCGCCCTCTAGTGGCACCAAAAGGAAGAGGCAGGAAAGATGGCTCTGTGGTAAAGAGCTTTGCCTGCTGAGTTTGATGAGGCCAAGAACAGACATAGAGTCGGGGCACAGGGCCAGGGCCCACGTTGCTGTGACTGAATGAGGCAAAAGCTCTTGTTAGGATGTTAAAGACTCACAGCTCTATCACCATGAGCCAGCGTGCTTCAGAGAAAACACCAAGGAGAGTAAGGCAAGATGGCTAGAAGAAGAAAATATTGGCATGTTCATGTGCCTGAAGAAGAACTCATATCCAAGACAATCAAAGGACTACAAACACCAGCAAAATGTTAACCTATTTAAAGCCAGAGAAACAATTTATCTAGACCTCCTCTATGAGGTACATGAATGGCCAGTAGGTCCATGCAGACCCCTGTACTCCACATGTTAGGGAAATGGAGATGTGATCCACACACCACATTGACTAAAGCTGGTTTAGTAAAAGAAGTTGAAAAACGGGTTGGAGAGATGGCTCAGTGGTTAAGAGAATTGCCTGCTCTTCCAAAGGTCAGAAGTTCGATTCCTGGAAATCACATAATTGCTCTCAAAAGGAGGTTTGGTGCCCTCTACTGGCAACATAAGGAAGAGGGATGAGAGATGGCTCCGTGGTTAAGATCATTGCCTACTCTTCCAACCTCCTGAATTCAATTCCAGGCAACCACATAATGGCTCACAACCATCTGCAATGAGGTCTTGTGCCCTCTTTTGGATACAAAAATAAGAGCTGGGGTGTTAGCTCAGTGGATAAGAGCTTTGGCTGCCCTTCCAAAGGTCAGAAGTTCCATTCCTGGCAATCCCATAGTTGCTCTCAAAAGGTAGATTTGGTGCCCTTTACTGGCAAAAAAGAAGAGGCATGAGAGATGGTTCAGTGCTTAAGAGCATTGCCTGCTCTTAGAACCTCTTGAAATCAATTGCAGGCAACCACATAATGATTCACAACCATCTGCCATGAGGTCTTGTGCCCTCTTTTGGCTACAGTAAGAAAAGCTGGAGAGATAGGTCAGTGGTTAAGAACATTGGCTGCCCTTCCGAAGGTCAGAAGTTCGATTCCTGGCTACCAAATAATTGCTCTCAAAAGGAGGTTTGGCGCCCTCTAGTGGCACCAGAAGGAAGAGGCAAGGGAGATGGCTCTTTTGTAAAGAGCATTGCCTGCTGAGTTTGATGAGACCACATACAGACATAGAGTCAGGGCCAAGGGCCAGGGCCCGCGTTGTTGTGACTGAATGAGGCAAAAGCTTTTGTTAGGATGTTAAAGGCTCACAGCTCTATCACCACGAGCCAGCGTGCTTCAGAGACAACACCAAGGAGAGTAAGGCAAGATGACTAGAAGAAGAAAATACAGGCATGTTCATGTTCCTGAAGAAGAACTCACATCCAAGACATCCAAAGGACGACAAACACCAGCAAAAGGTGTACCAATTTTAAGCCAGAGAAAAAATTTATCTAGACCTCCTCTATGAGGTACACGAACGGCCAATAGGTCCACGGAGACCCCTGTACTCCACGTGTTAGAAAAATGGAGATGTGATCCACACACCACATTGAGTAAACCTGGTTTAGTAAAAGAAGTTGAAAAACGGGTTGGAGAGATGGCTCAGTGGTTAAGAGCATTGCCTGCTCTTCCAAAGTTCAGAAGTTCGATTCCTGGGAATCACATAGTTGCTCTCAAAATGATGTTTGGTGCCCTCTACTGGCAACAGAGGGGAGAGGCAGGAGAGATGGCTCAGTGGTTAAGAGCATTGCCTGCTCTTCCAAAGTTCAGAAGTTCGATTCCTGGAAATCACATAATTGCTCTCAAAATGAGGTTTGGTGCCCTCTACTGGCAACAGAAGGAAGAGGCAGGAGAGATGGCTCAGTGGTTAAGAGCATTGCCTGCTGAGGTTGATGAGGCCAAGTGGACACATACAGCCAGGGCCCCCGTTGTTGTCTCAGAATCAGGCAAAACATTTTGTTAGGATAATAAAGACTCACAGCTCTATCAGCATGAGCCTGCATGCTTCAGGGACACCACCAAGCAGAATGAGGAAAGATGGTTAGAAGAAGAAAATACAGGCATGTTCATGTTCCTTAAGAAGAACTCACATCCAAGACATCCAAAGGACGACAAACACCAGCAAAAGTTTTACCAATTTAAAGCCAGACAAACAATTTATCTAGACTTCATCTATGAGGTACGCGAACGGCCAATATGTCCATGGAGACCCCTGTACTCCACATGTTAGTGGAAGGCAGATATGATCCACACACCACATTGAGTAAACCTGGTTGAGTTCAAGAAGTTGAAAAACGGGTTGGAGAGATGGCTCAGTGGTTAAGACATTGCCTGCTCTTCCAACCTCCTGAACTGAATTCCAGGCAACCACATAATGGCTCACAACCATCTGCAATGAGGTCTTGTGCCCTCTTTTGGATACAGAAAGAAGAGCTGGGGAGATAGCTCAGTGGTTAAGAGCTTTGCCTGCCCTTCCAAAGGTCAGAAGTTCGATTCCTGGCAACCACATAATTACTCTCAAAAGGAGGTTTGGTGCCCTCTACTGGCAACAGAAGGAAGATGCAGAGAGATGGCTCAATGGTTAAGAGAATTGCCTGCTCTTCCAACCTCCTGAATTCAATGCCAGGCGACCACATAATGGGTCACAACCATCTGCCATGAGGTCTTGTGCCCTCTTTTGGCTACAGTAAGAAGAGCTGGAGAGACAGCTCAGTGGTTAAGAGCATTGGTTGCCCTTCCAAAGGTCAGAAGTTCGATTCCTGGGAACCATGTAATTGCTCTCAAAAGGAGGTTTGGCGCCCTCTAGTGGCACCACAAGGAAGAGGCAGGAAAGATGGCTCTGTGGTAAAGAGCTTTGCCTGCTGAGTTTGATGAGGCCAAGAACAGACATAGAGTCGGGGCACAGGGCCAGGGCCCACGTTGCTGTGACTGAATGAGGCAAAAGCTCTTGTTAGGATGTTAAAGACTCACAGCTCTATCACCATGAGCCAGCGTGCTTCAGAGACAACACCAAGGAGAGTAAGGCAAGATGACTAGAAGAAGAAAATATTGGCATGTTCATGTGCCTGAAGAAGAACTCATATCCAAGACAATCAAAGGACTACAAACACCAGCAAAATGTTAACCTATTTAAAGCCAGAGAAACAATTTATCTAGACCTCCTCTATGAGGTACATAAATGGCCAATAGGTCCATGCAGATCCCTGGTACTCCACATGTTAGGGAAATGGAGATGTGATCCACACACCACATTGACTAAAGCTGGTTTAGTAAAAGAAGTTGAAAAATGAGTTGGAGAGATGGCTCAGTGGTTAAGAGCATTGCCTGCCCTTCCAAAGGTCAGAAGTTCCATTCCTGGCAATCCCATAATTGCTCTCAAAAGGTAGATTTGGTGCCCTTTACTGGCAAAAAAGAAGAGGCATGAGAGATGGTTCAGTGCTTAAGAGCATTGCCTGCTCTTAGAACCTCCTGAAATCAATTGCAGGCAACCACATAATGATTCACAACCATCTGCCATGAGGTCTTGTGCCCTCTTTTGGCTACAGTAAGAAAAGCTGGAGAGATAGGTCAGTGGTTAAGAACATTGGCTGCCCTTCCGAAGGTCAGAATTTCGATTCCTGGCTACCAAATAATTGCTCTCAAAAGGAGGTTTGGCGCCCTCTAGTGGCACCACAAGGAAGAGGCAAGAGAGATGGCTCTGTGGTAAAGAGCATTGCCTGCTGAGTTTGATGAGACCACATACAGACATAGAGTCAGGGCCAAGGGCCAGGGCCCGCGTTGTTGTGACTGAATGAGGCAAAAGCTTTTGTTAGGATGTTAAAGGCTCACAGCTCTATCACCACGAGCCAGCGTGCTTCAGAGACAACACCAAGGAGAGTAAGGCAAGATGAATAGAAGAAGAAAATACAGGCATGTTCTTGTTCCTGAAGAAGAACTCACATCCAAGACATCCAAAGGACGACAAACACCAGCAAAAGGTGTACCAATTTTAAGCCAGAGAAACAATTTATCTAGACCTCCTCTATGAGGTACACGAATGGCCAATAGGTCCACGGAGACCCCTGTACTCCACGTGTTAGAAAAATGGAGATGTGATCCACACACCACATTGAGTAAACCTGGTTTAGTAAAAGAAGTTGAAAAACGGGTTGGAGAGATGGCTCAGTGGTTAAGAGCATTGCCTGCTCTTCCAAAGTTCAGAAGTTCGATTCCTGGGAATCACATAGTTGCTCTCAAAATGAGGTTTGGTGCCCTCTACTGGCAACAGAGGGGAGAGGCAGGAGAGATGGCTCAGTGGTTAAGAGCATTGCCTGCTCTTCCAAAGTTCAGAAGTTCGATTCCTGGAAATCACATAATTGCTCTCAAAATGAGGTTTGGTGCCCTCTACTGGCAACAGAAGGAAGAGGCAGGAGAGATGGCTCAGTGGTTAAGAGCATTGCCTGCTGAGGTTGATGAGGCCAAGTGGACACATACAGCCAGGGCCCACGTTGTTGTCTCAGAATCAGGCAACACATTTTGTTAGGATAATAAAGACTCACAGCTCTATCAGCATGAGCCTGCATGCTTCAGGGACACCACCAAGCAGAATGAGGAAAGATGGTTAGAAGAAGAAAATACAGGCATGTTCATGTTCCTTAAGAAGAACTCACATCCAAGACATCCAAAGGACGACAAACACCAGCAAAAGGTTTACCAATTTAAAGCCAGACAAACAATTTATCTAGACTTCATCTATGAGGTACGTGAACGGCCAATATGTCCATGGAGACCCCTGTACTCCACATGTTAGTGGAATGAAGATATGATCCAAACACCACATTGAGTAAACCTGGTTTAGTTCAAGAAGTTGAAAAACGGGTTGGAGAGATGGCTCAGTGGTTAAGAACATTGCCTGCTCTTCCAACCTCCTGAACTGAATTCCAGGCAACCACATAATGGCTCACAACCATCTGCAATGAGGTCTTGTGCCCTCTTTTGGATACAGAAAGAAGACCTGGGGACATAGCTCAGTGGTTAAGAGCTTTGCCTGCCCTTCCAAAGGTCAGAAGTTCGATTCCTGGCAACCACATAATTGCTCTCAAAAGGAGGTTTGGTGCGCTCTACTGGCAACAGAAGGGAGATGCAAGAGAGATGGCTCAATGGTTCAGAGAATTGCCTGCTCTTAAAACCTCCTGAATTCAATTCCAGGCGACCACATAACGGGTCACAACCATCTGCCATGAGGTCTTGTGCCCTCTTTTGGCTACAGTAAGAAGAGCTGGAGAGACAGCTCAGTTGTTAAGAGCATTGGTTGCCCTTCCAAAGGTCAGAAGTTCGATTCCTGGGAACCACGTAATTGCTCTCAAAAGGAGGTTTGGCGCCCTCTAGTGGCACCACAAGGAAGAGGCAGGAAAGATGGCTCTGTGGTAAAGAGCTTTGCCTGCTGAGTTTGATGAGGCCAAGAACAGACATAGAGTCGGGGCACAGGGCCAGGGCCCACGTTGTTGTGACTGAATGAGGCAAAAGCTCTTGTTAGGATGTTAAAGACTCACAGCTCTATCACCATGAGCCAGGGTGCTTCAGAGACAACACCAAGGAGAGTAAGGCAAGATGGCTAGAAGAAGAAAATATTGGCATGTTCATGTGCCTGAAGAAGAACTCATATCCAAGACAATCAAAGGACTACAAACACCAGCAAAATGTTAACCTATTTAAAGCCAGAGAAACAATTTATCTAGACCTCCTCTATGAGGTACATAAATGGCCAATAGGTCCATGCAGATCCCTGGTACTCCACATGTTAGGGAAATGGAGATGTGATACACACACCACATTGACTAAAGCTGGTTTAGTAAAAGAAGTTGAAAAACGGGTTGGAGAGTTGGCTCAGTGGTTAAGAGCATTGCCTGCCCTTCCAAAGGTCAGAAGTTCCATTCCTGGCAATCCCATAATTGCTCTCAAAAGGTAGATTTGGTGCCCTTTACTGGCAAAAAAGAAGAGGCATGAGAGATGGTTCAGTGCTTAAGAGCATTGCCTGCTCTTAGAACCTCCTGAAATCAATTGCAGGCAACCACATAATGATTCACAACCATCTGCCATGAGGTCTTGTGCCCTCTTTGGGCTACAGTAAGAAAAGCTGGAGAGATAGGTCAGTGGTTAAGAACATTGGCTGCCCTTCCGAAGGTCAGAAGTTCGATTCCTGGCTACCAAATAATTGCTCTCAAAAGGAGGTTTGGCGCCCTCTAGTGGCACCACAAGGAAGAGGCAAGAGAGATGGCTCTGTGGTAAAGAGCATTGCCTGCTGAGTTTGATGAGACCACATACAGACATAGAGTCAGGGCCAAGGGCCAGGGCCCGCGTTGTTGTGACTGAATGAGGCATAAGCTTTTGTTAGGATGTTAAAGGCTCACAGCTCTATCACCACGAGCCAGCGTGCTTCAGAGACAACACCAAGGAGAGTAAGGCAAGATGACTAGAAGAAGAAAATACAGGCATGTTCATGTTCCTGAAGAAGAACTCACATCCAAGACATCCAAAGGACGACAAACACCAGCAAAAGGTGTACCAATTTTAAGCCAGAGAAAAAATTTATCTAGACCTCCTCTATGAGGTACACGAACGGCCAATAGGTCCACGGAGACCCCTGTACTCCACGTGTTAGAAAAATGGAGATGTGATCCACACACCACATTGAGTAAACCTGGTTTAGTAAAAGAAGTTGAAAAAAAGGTTGGAGAGATGGCTCAGTGGTTAAGAGCATTGCCTGCTCTTCCAAAGGTCAGAAGTTCGATTCCTGGGAATCACATAGTTGCTCTCAAAATGAGGTTTGGTGCCCTCTACTGGCAACAGAGGGGAGAGGCAGGAGAGATGGCTCAGTGGTTAAGAGCATTGCCTGCTCTTCCAAAGTTCAGAAGTTCGATTCCTGGAAATCACATAATTGCTCTCAAAATGAGGTTTGGTGCCCTCTACTGGCAACAGAAGGAAGAGGCAGGAGAGATAGCTCAGTGGTTAAGAGCATTGCCTGCTGAGGTTGATGAGGCCAAGTGGACACATACAGCCAGGGCCCACGTTGTTGTCTCAGAATCAGGCAACACATTTTGTTAGGATAATAAAGACTCACAGCTCTATCAGCATGAGCCTGCATGCTTCAGGGACACCACCAAGCAGAATGAGGAAAGATGGTTAGAAGAAGAAAATACAGGCATGTTCATGTTCCTTAAGAAGAACTCACATCCAAGACATCCAAAGGACGACAAACACCAGCAAAAGGTTTACCAATTTAAAGCCAGACAAACAATTTATCTAGACTTCATCTATGAGGTACGCGAACGGCCAATATGTCCATGGAGATCCCTGTACTCCACATGTTAGTGGAATGCAGATATGATCCACACACCACATTGAGTAAACCTGGTTGAGTTCAAGATGTTGAAAAACGGGTTGGAGAGATGGCTCAGTGGTTAAGAACATTGCCTGCTCTTCCAACCTCCTGAACTGAATTCCAGGCAACCACATAATGGCTCACAACCATCTGCAATGAGGTCTTGTGCCCTCTTTTGGATACAGAAAGAAGAGCTGGGGAGATAGCTCAGTGGTTAAGAGCTTTGCCTGCCCTTCCAAAGGTCAGAAGTTCGATTCCTGGCAACCACATAATTGCTCTCAAAAGGAGGTTTGGTGCCCTCTACTGGCAACAGAAGGGAGATGCAAGAGAGATGGCTCAATGGTTCAGAGAATTGCCTGCTCTTCCAACCTCCTGAATTCAATTCCAGGCGACCACATAACGGGTCACAACCATCTGCCATGAGGTCTTGTGCCCTCTTTTGGCTACAGTAAGAAGAGCTGGAGAGACAGCTCAGTGGTTAAGAGCATTGGTTGCCCTTCCAAAGGTCAGAAGTTCGATTCCTGGGAACCACGTAATTGCTCTCAAAAGGAGGTTTGGCGCCCTCTAGTGGCACCAAAAGGAAGAGGCAGGAAAGATGGCTCTGTGGTAAAGAGCTTTGCCTGCTGAGTTTGATGAGGCCAAGAACAGACATAGAGTCGGGGCACAGGGCCAGGGCCCACGTTGCTGTGACTGAATGAGGCAAAAGCTCTTGTTAGGATGTTAAAGACTCACAGCTCTATCACCATGAGCCAGCGTGCTTCAGAGAAAACACCAAGGAGAGTAAGGCAAGATGGCTAGAAGAAGAAAATATTGGCATGTTCATGTGCCTGAAGAAGAACTCATATCCAAGACAATCAAAGGACTACAAACACCAGCAAAATGTTAACCTATTTAAAGCCAGAGAAACAATTTATCTAGACCTCCTCTATGAGGTACATGAATGGCCAGTAGGTCCATGGAGACCCCTGTACTCCACATGTTAGGGAAATGGAGATGTGATCCACACACCACATTGACTAAAGCTGGTTTAGTAAAAGAAGTTGAAAAACGGGTTGGAGAGATGGCTCAGTGGTTAAGAGCATTGCCTGCTCTTCCAAAGGTCAGAAGTTCGATTCCTGGAAATCACATAATTGCTCTCAAAAGGAGGTTTGGTGCCCTCTACTGGCAACATAAGGAAGAGGGATGAGAGATGGCTCCGTGGTTAAGATCATTGCCTCCTCTTCCAACCTCCTGAATTCAATTCCAGGCAACCACATAATGGCTCACAACCATCTGCAATGAGGTCTTGTGCCCTCTTTTGGATACAAAAATAAGAGCTGGGGTGTTAGCTCAGTGGATAAGAGCTTTGGCTGCCCTTCCAAAGGTCAGAAGTTCCATTCCTGGCAATCCCATAGTTGCTCTCAAAAGGTAGATTTGGTGCCCTTTACTGGCAAAAAAGAAGAAGCATGAGAGATGGTTCAGTGCTTAAGAGCATTGCCTGCTCTTAGAACCTCCTGAAATCAATTGCAGGCAACCACATAATGATTCACAACCATCTGCCATGAGGTCTTGTGCCCTCTTTTGGCTACAGTAAGAAAAGCTGGAGAGATAGGTCAGTGGTTAAGAACATTGGCTGCCCTTCCGAAGGTCAGAAGTTCGATTCCTGGCTACCAAATAATTGCTCTCAAAAGGAGGTTTGGCGCCCTCTAGTGGCACCAGAAGGAAGAGGCAAGGGAGATGGCTCTGTGGTAAAGAGCATTGCCTGCTGAGTTTGATGAGACCACATACAGACATAGAGTCAGGGCCAAGGGCCAGGGCCCGCGTTGTTGTGACTGAATGAGGCAAAAGCTTTTGTTAGGATGTTAAAGGCTCACAGCTCTAGCACCACGAGCCAGCGTGCTTCAGATACAACACCAAGGAGAGTAAGGCAAGATGACTAGAAGAAGAAAATACAGGCATGTTCATGTTCCTGAAGAAGAACTCACATCCAAGACATCCAAAGGACGACAAACACCAGCAAAAGGTGTACCAATTTTAAGCCAGAGAAAAAATTTATCTAGACCTCCTCTATGAGGTACACGAACGGCCAATAGGTCCACGGAGACCCCTGTACTCCACGTGTTAGAAAAATGGAGATGTGATCCACACACCACATTGAGTAAACCTGGTTTAGTAAAAGAAGTTGAAAAACGGGTTGGAGAGATGGCTCAGTGGTTAAGAGCATTGCCTGCTCTTCCAAAGTTCAGAAGTTCGATTCCTGGGAATCACATAGTTGCTCTCAAAATGAGGTTTGGTGCCCTCTACTGGCAACACAGGGGAGAGGCAGGAGAGATGGCTCAGTGGTTAAGAGCATTGCCTGCTCTTCCAAAGTTCAGAAGTTCGATTCCTGGAAATCACATAATTGCTCTCAAAATGAGGTTTGGTGCCCTCTACTGGCAACAGAAGGAAGAGGCAGGAGAGATGGCTCAGTGGTTAAGAGCATTGCCTGCTGAGGTTGATGAGGCCAAGTGGACACATACAGCCAGGGCCCACGTTGTTGTCTCAGAATCAGGCAACACATTTTGTTAGGATAATAAAGACTCACAGCTCTATCAGCATGAGCCTGCATGCTTCAGGGACACCACCAAGCAGAATGAGGAAAGATGGTTAGAAGAAGAAAATACAGGCATGTTCATGTTCCTTAAGAAGAACTCACATCCAAGACATCCAAAGGACGACAAACACCAGCAAAAGGTTTACCAATTTAAAGCCAGACAAACAATTTATCTAGACTTCATCTATGAGGTACGCGAACGGCCAATATGTCCATGGAGACCCGTGTACTCCACATGTTAGTGGAATGCAGATATGATCCACAAACCACATTGAGTAAACCTGGTTTAGTTCAAGAAGTTGAAACACGGGTTGGAGAGATGGCTCAGAGGTTAAGAACATTGCCTGCTCTTCCAACCTCCTGAACTGAATTCCAGGCAACCACATAATGGCTCACAACCATCTGCAATGAGGTCTTGTGCCCTCTTTTGGATACGGAAAGATGAGCTGGGGAGATAGCTCAGTGGTTAAGAGCTTTGCCTGCCCTTCCAAAGGTCAGAAGTTCGATTCCTGGCAACCACATAATTGCTCTCAAAAGGAGGTTTGGTGCCCTCTACTGGCAACAGAAGGGAGATGCAAGAGAGATGGCTCAATGGTTCAGAGAATTGCCTGCTCTTCCAACCTCCTGAATTCAATTCCAGGCGACCACATAACGGGTCACAACCATCTGCCATGAGGTCTTGTGCCCTCTTTTGGCTACAGTAAGAAGAGCTGGAGAGACAGCTCAGTGGTTAAGAGAATTGGTTGCCCTTCCAAAGGTCAGAAGTTCGATTCCTGGGAACCACGTAATTGCTCTCAAAAGGAGGTTTGGCGCCCTCTAGTGGCACCACAAGGAAGAGGCAGGAAAGATGGCTCTGTGGTAAAGAGCTTTGCCTGCTGAGTTTGATGAGGCCAAGAACAGACATAGAGTCGGGGCACAGGGCCAGGGCCCACGTTGTTGTGACTGAATGAGGCAAAAGCTCTTGTTAGGATGTTAAAGACTCACAGCTCTATCACCATGAGCCAGCGTGCTTCAGAGACAACACCAAGGAGAGTAAGGCAAGATGGCTAGAAGAAGAAAATACTGGCATGTTCATGTGCCTGAAGAAGAACTCATATCCAAGACAATCAAAGGACTACAAACACCAGCAAAATGTTAACCTATTTAAAGCCAGAGAAACAATTTATCTAGACCTCCTCTATGAGGTACATAAATGGCCAATAGGTCCATGCAGATCCCTGGTACTCCACATGTTAGGGAAATGGAGATGTGATCCACACACCACATTGACTAAAGCTGGTTTAGTAAAAGAAGTTGAAAAACGGGTTGGAGAGGTGGCTCAGTGGTTAAGAGCATTGCCTGCCCTTCCAAAGGTCAGAAGTTCCATTCCTGGCAATCCCATAATTGCTCTCAAAAGGTAGATTTGGTGCCCTTTACTGGCAAAAAAGAAGAGGCATGAGAGATGGTTCAGTGCTTAAGAGCATTGCCTGCTCTTAGAACCTCCTGAAATCAATTGCAGGCAACCACATAATGATTCACAACCATCTGCCATGAGGTCTTGTGCCCTCTTTGGGCTACAGTAAGAAAAGCTGGAGAGATAGGTCAGTGGGTAAGAACATTGGCTGCCCTTCCGAAGGTCAGAAGTTCGATTCCTGGCTACCAAATAATTGCTCTCAAAAGGAGGTTTGGCGCCCTCTAGTGGCACCACAAGGAAGAGGCAAGAGAGATGGCTCTGTGGTAAAGAGCATTGCCTGCTGAGTTTGATGAGACCACATACAGACATAGAGTCAGGGCCAAGGGCCAGGGCCCGCGTTGTTGTGACTGAATGAGGCAAAAGCTTTTGTTAGGATGTTAAAGGCTCACAGCTCTATCACCACGAGCCAGCGTGCTTCAGATACAACACCAAGGAGAGTAAGGCAAGATGACTAGAAGAAGAAAATACAGGCATGTTCATGTTCCTGAAGAAGAACTCACATCCAAGACATCCAAAGGACGACAAACACCAGCAAAAGGTGTACCAATTTTAAGCCAGAGAAACAATTTATCTAGACCTCCTCTATGAGGTACACGAACGGCCAATAGGTCCACGGAGACCCCTGTACTCCACGTGTTAGAAAAATGGAGATGTGATCCACACACCACATTGAGTAAACCTGGTTTAGTAAAAGAAGTTGAAAAACGGGTTGGAGAGATGGCTCAGTGGTTAAGAGCATTGCCTGCTCTTCCAAAGTTCAGAAGTTCGATTCCTGGGAATCACATAGTTGCTCTCAAAATGAGGTTTGGTGCCCTCTACTGGCAACACAGGGGAGAGGCAGGAGAGATGGCTCAGTGGTTAAGAGCATTGCCTGCTCTTCCAAAGTTCAGAAGTTCGATTCCTGGAAATCACATAATTGCTCTCAAAATGAGGTTTGGTGCCCTCTACTGGCAACAGAAGGAAGAGGCAGGAGAGATGGCTCAGTGGTTAAGAGCATTGCCTGCTGAGGTTGATGAGGCCAAGTGGACACATACAGCCAGGGCCCACGTTGTTGTCTCAGAATCAGGCAACACATTTTGTTAGGATAATAAAGACTCACAGCTCTATCAGCATGAGCCTGCATGCTTCAGGGACACCACCAAGCAGAATGAGGAAAGATGGTTAGAAGAAGAAAATACAGGCATGTTCATGTTCCTTAAGAAGAACTCACATCCAAGACATCCAAAGGACGACAAACACCAGCAAAAGGTGTACCAATTTACAGCCAGACAAACAATTTATCTAGACTTCATCTATGAGGTACGTGAACGGCCAATATGTCCATGGAGACCCCTGTACTCCACATGTTAGTGGAATGAAGATATGAACCACACACCACATTGAGTAAACCTGGTTTAGTTCAAGAAGTTGAAAAACGGGTTGGAGAGATGGCTCAGTGGTTAAGAACATTGCCTGCTCTTCCAACCTCCTGAACTGAATTCCAGGCAACCACATAATGGCTCACAACCATCTGCAATGAGGTCTTGTGCCCTCTTTTGGATACAGAAAGAAGAGCTGGGGACATAGCTCAGTGGTTAAGAGCTTTGCCTGCCCTTCCAAAGGTCAGAAGTTCGATTCCTGGCAACCACATAATTGCTCTCAAAAGGAGGTTTGGTGCCCTCTACTGGCAACAGAAGGGAGATGCAAGAGAGATGGCTCAATGGTTCAGAGAATTGCCTGCTCTTCCAACCTCCTGAATTCAATTCCAGGCGACCATATAACGGGTCACAACCATCTGCCATGAGGTCTTGTGCCCTCTTTTGGCTACAGTAAGAAGAGCTGGAGAGACAGCTCAGTGGTTAAGAGCATTGGTTGCCCTTCCAAAGTCAGAAGTTCGATTCCTGGGAACCACGTAATTGCTCTCAAAAGGAGGTTTGGCGCCCTCTAGTGGCACCACAAGGAAGAGGCAGGAAAGATGGCTCTGTGGTAAAGAGCTTTGCCTGCTGAGTTTGATGAGGCCAAGAACAGACATAGAGTCGGGGCACAGGGCCAGGGCCCACGTTGTTGTGACTGAATGAGGCAAAAGCTCTTGTTAGGATGTTAAAGACTCACAGCTCTATCACCATGAGCCAGCGTGCTTCAGAGACAACACCAAGGAGAGTAAGGCAAGATGGCTAGAAGAAGAAAATACTGGCATGTTCATGTGCCTGAAGAAGAACTCATATCCAAGACAATCAAAGGACTACAAACACCAGCAAAATGTTAACCTATTTAAAGCCAGAGAAACAATTTATCTAGACCTCCTCTATGAGGTACATAAATGGCCAATAGGTCCATGCAGATCCCTGGTACTCCACATGTTAGGGAAATGGAGATGTGATCCACACACCACATTGACTAAAGCTGGTTTAGTAAAAGAAGTTGAAAAACGGGTTGGAGAGGTGGCTCAGTGGTTAAGAGCATTGCCTGCCCTTCCAAAGGTCAGAAGTTCCATTCCTGGCAATCCCATAATTGCTCTCAAAAGGTAGATTTGGTGCCCTTTACTGGCAAAAAAGAAGAGGCATGAGAGATGGTTCAGTGCTTAAGAGCATTGCCTGCTCTTAGAACCTCCTGAAATCAATTGCAGGCAACCACATAATGATTCACAACCATCTGCCATGAGGTCTTGTGCCCTCTTTTGGCTACAGTAAGAAAAGCTGGAGAGATAGGTCAGTGGGTAAGAACATTGGCTGCCCTTCCGAAGGTCAGAAGTTCGATCCCTGGCTACCAAATAATTGCTCTCAAAAGGAGGTTTGGCGCCCTCTAGTGGCACCACAAGGAAGAGGCAAGAGAGATGGCTCTGTGGTAAAGAGCATTGCCTGCTGAGTTTGATGAGACCACATACAGACATAGAGTCAGGGCCAAGGGCCAGGGCCCGCGTTGTTGTGACTGAATGAGGCAAAAGCTTTTGTTAGGATGTTAAAGGCTCACAGCTCTATCACCACGAGCCAGCGTGCTTCAGAGACAACACCAAGGAGAGTAAGGCAAGATGACTAGAAGAAGAAAATACAGGCATGTTCATGTTCCTGAAGAAGAACTCACATCCAAGACATCCAAAGGACGACAAACACCAGCAAAAGGTGTACCAATTTTAAGCCAGAGAAACAATTTATCTAGACCTCCTCTATGAGGTACACGAATGGCCAATAGGTCCACGGAGACCCCTGTACTCCACATGTTAGGGAAATGGAGATGTGATCCACACACCACATTGAGTAAACCTGGTTTAGTAAAAGAAGTTGAAAAACGGGTTGGAGAGATGGCTCAGTGGTTAAGAGCATTGCCTGCTCTTCCAAAGTTCAGAAGTTCGATTCCTGTGAATCACATAGTTGCTCTCAAAATGAGGTTTGGTGCCCTCTACTGGCAACAGAGGGGAGAGGCAGGAGAGATGGCTCAGTGGTTAAGAGCATTGCCTGCTCTTCCAAGTTCGATTCCTGGAAATCACATAATTGCTCTCAAAATGAGGTTTGGTGTCCTCTACTGGCAACAGAAGGAAGAAGCAGGAGAGATGGCTCAGTGGTTAAGAGCATTGCCTGCTGAGGTTGATGAGGCCAAGTGAACACATACAGCCAGGGCCCCTGTTGATGTCTCAGAATCAGGCAAAACATTTTGTTAGGATAATAAAGACCTACAGCTCTATCAGCATGAGCCTGCATGATTCAGGGACACCACCAAGCAGAATGAGGAAAGATGGTTAGAAGAAGAAAATACAGGCATGTTCATGTTCCTTAAGAAGAACTCACATCCAAGACATCCAAAGGACGACAAACACCAGCAAAAGGTTTACCAATTTAAAGCCAGACAAACAATTTATCTAGACTTCATCTATGAGGTACGCGAACGGCCAATATGTCCATGGAGACCCCTGTACTCCACATGTTAGTGGAATGCAGATTTGATCCACACACCACATTGAGTAAACCTGGTTTAGTTCAAGAAGTTGAAAAACGGGTTGGAGAGATGGCTCAGTGGTTAAGAGCATTGCATGCTCTTCCAAAGATCTGAAGATCGATTCCTGGGAATCACATAGTTGCTCTCAAAATGAGGTTTGGTGCCCTCTAGTGGCAACAGAGGGGAGAGGCAGGAGAGATGGCCCAGTGGTTAAGAGCATTGCCTGCTCTTCCAAGTTCGATTCCTGGAAATCACATAATTTCTCTCAAAATGAGGTTTGGTGTCCTCTACTGGCAACAGAAGGAAGAGGCAGGAAAGATGGCTCAGTGGTTAAGAGCATTGCCTGCTGAGGTTGATGAGGCCAAGTGGACACATACAGCCAGGGCCCCCGTTGATGTCTCAGAATCAGGCAAAACATTTTGTTAGGATAATAAAGACTCACAGCTCTATCAGCATGAGCCTGCATGCTTCAGGGACACCACCAAGCAGAATGAGGAAAGATGGTTAGAAGAAGAAAATACAGGCATGTTCATGTTCCTTAAGAAGAACTCACATCCAAGACATCCAAAGGACGACAAACACCAGCAAAAGGTTTACCAATTTAAAGCCAGACAAACAATTTATCTAGACTTCATCTATGAGGTACGCGAACGGCCAATATGTCCATGGAGACCCCTGTACTCCACATGTTAGTGGAATGCAGATATGATCCACACACCACATTGAGTAAACCTGGTTTAGTTCAAGAAGTTGAAAAACGGGTTGGAGAGATGGCTCAGTGGTTAAGAACATTGCCTGCTCTTCCAACCTCCTGAACTGAATTCCAGGCAACCACATAATGGCTCACAACCATCTGCAATGAGGTCTTGTGCCCTCTTTGGGATACAGAAAGAAGAGCTGGGGAGATAGCTCAGTGGTTAAGAGCTTTGCCTGCCCTTCCAAAGGTCAGAAGTTCGATTCCTGGCAACCACATAATTGCTCTCAAAAGGAGGTTTGGTGCCCTCTACTGGCAACAGAAGGAAGATGCAAGAGAGATGGCTCAATGGTTAAGAGAATTGCCTGCTCTTCCAACCTCCTGAATTCAATTCCAGGCGACCACATAATGGGTCACAACCATCTGCCATGAGGTCTTGTGCCCTCTATTGGCTACAGTAAGAAGAGCTGGAGAGACAGCTCAGCGGTTAAGAGCATTGGTTGCCCTTCCAAAGGTCAGAAGTTCGATTCCTGGGAACCACGTAATTGTTCTCAAAAGGAGGTTTGGCGCCCTCTAGTGGCACCACAAGAAAGAGGCAGGAAAGATGGCTCTGTGGTAAAGAGCTTTGCCTGCTGTGTTTGATGAGGCCAAGAACAGACATAGAGTCGGGGCACAGGGCCAGGGCCCACGTTGTTGTGACTGAATGAGGCAAAAGCTCTTGTTAGGATGTTTAAGACTCACAGCTCTATCACCATGAGCCAGCGTGCTTCAGAGACAACACCAAGGAGAGTAAGGCAAGATGACTAGAAGAAGAAAATACAGGCATGTTCATGTTCCTGAAGAAGAACTCACATCCAAGACATCCAAAGGACGACAAACACCAGCAAAAGGTGTACCAATTTTAAGCCAGAGAAACAATTTATCTAGACCTCCTCTATGAGGTACACGAACGGCCAATAGGTCCACGGAGACCCCTGTACTCCACATGTTAGGGAAATGGAGATGTGATCCACACACCACATTGAGTAAACCTGGTTTAGTAAAAGAAGTTGAAAAACGGGTTGGAGAGATGGCTCAGTGGTTAAGAGCATTGCCTGCTCTTCCAAAGGTCAGAAGTTCGATTCCTGGAAATCACATAATTGCTCTCAAAAGGAGGTTTGATGCCCTCTATGGCAACATAAGGAAGAGGCATGAGAGATGGCTCCGTGGTTAAGATCATTGCCTCCTCTTCCAACCTCCTGAATTCAATTCCAGGCAACCACATAATGGCTCACAACCATCTGCAATGAGGTCTTGTGCCCTCTTTTGGATACAAAAATAAGAGCTGGGGTGTTAGCTCAGTGGATAAGAGCTTTGGCTGCCCTTCCAAAGGTCAGAAGTTCCATTCCTGGCAATCCCATAATTGCTCTCAAAAGGTAGATTTGGTGCCCTTTACTGGCAAAAAAGAAGAGGCATGAGAGATGGTTCAGTGCTTAAGAGCATTGCCTGCTCTTAGAACCTCCTGAAATCAATTGCAGGCAACCACATAATGATTCACAACCATCTGCCATGAGGTCTCGTGCCCTCTTTTGGCTACAGTAAGAAAAGCTGGAGAGATAGGTCAGTGGTTAAGAACATTGGCTGCCCTTCCGAAGGTCAGAAGTTCAATTCCTGGCTACCAAATAATTGCTCTCAAAAGGAGGTTTGGCGCCCTCTAGTGGCACCACAAGGAAGAGGCAAGAGAGATGGCTCTATGGTAAAGAGCATTGCCTGCTGAGTTTGATGAGACCACATACAGACATAGAGTCAGGGCCAAGGGCCAGGGCCCGCGTTGTTGTGACTGAATGAGGCAAAAGCTTTTGTTAGGATGTTAAAGGCTCACAGCTCTATCACCACGAGCCAGCGTGCTTCAGAGACAACACCAAGGAGAGTAAGGCAAGATGACTAGAAGAAGAAAATACAGGCATGTTCATGTTCCTGAAGAAGAACTCACATCCAAGACATCCAAAGGACGACAAACACCAGCAAAAGGTGTACCAATTTTAAGCCAGAGAAACAATTTATCTAAACCTCCTCTATGAGGTACACGAACGGCCAATAGGTCCACGGAGACCCCTGTACTCCACATGTTAGGGAAATGGAGATGTGATCCACACACCACATTGAGTAAACCTGGTTTAGTAAAAGAAGTTGAAAAACGGGTTGGAGAGATGGCTCAGTAGTTAAGAGCATTGCCTGCTCTTCCAAAGGTCAGAAGTTCGATTCCTGGGAATCACATAGTTGCTCTCAAAATGAGGTTTGGTGCCCTCTACTGGCAACAGAGGGGAGAGGCAGGAGAGATGGCTCAGTGGTTAAGAGCATTGCCTGCTCTTCCAAAGTTCAGAAGTTCGATTCCTGGAAATCACATAATTGCTCTCAAAATGAGGTTTGGTGCCCTCTACTGGCAACAGAAGGAAGAGGCAGGAGAGATGGCTCAGTGGTTAAGAGCATTGCCTGCTGAAGTTGATGAGGCCAAGTGGACACATACAGCCAGGGCCCCCGTTGTTGTCTCAGAATCAGGCAAAACATTTTGTTAGGATAATAAAGCTCTATCAGCATGAGCCTGCATGATTCAGGGACACCAACAAGCAGAATGAGCAAAGATGGTTAGAATAAGAAAATACAGGCATGTTCATGTTCCTTAAGAAGAACTCACATCCAAGACATCCAAAGGACGACAAACACCAGCAAAAGGTTTACCAATTTAAAGCCAGACAAACAATTTATCTAGACTTCATCTATGAGGTACGCGAACGGCCAATATGTCCATGGAGACCCCTGTACTCCACATGTTAGTGGAATGCAGATATGATCCACACACCACATTGAGTAAACCTGGTTTAGTTCAAGAGGTTGAAAAACGGGTCAGAGAGATGGCTCAGTGGTTAAGAACATTGCCTGATCTTCCAACCTCCTGAACTGAATTCCAGGCAACCACATAATGGCTCACAACCATCTGCAATGAGGTCTTGTGCCCTCTTTTGGATACAGAAAGAAGAGCTGGGGAGATAGCTCAGTGGTTAATAGCTTTGCCTGCCCTTCCAAAGGTCAGAAGTTCCATTCCTGGCAATACAATAATTGCTCTCAAAAGGTAGATTTGGTGCCCTTTACTGGCAAAAATGAAGAGGCATGAGAGATGGTTCAGTGCTTAAGAGCATTGCCTGCTCTTAGAACCTCCTGAAATCAATTGCAGGCAACCACATAATGATTCACAACCATCTGCCATGAGGTCTTGTGCCCTCTTTTGGCTACAGTAAGAAAAGCTGGAGAGATAGGTCAGTTGTTAAGAACATTGGCTGCCCTTCCGAAGGTCAGAAGTTCGATTCCTGGCTCCCAAATAATTGCTCTCAAAAGGAGGTTTGGCGCCCTCTAGTGGCACCACAAGGAAGAGGCAAGAGAGATGGCTCTGTGTTAAAGAGCATTGCCTGTTGAGTTTGATGAGACCACATACAGACATAGAGTCAGGGCCAAGGGCCAGGGCCCGCGTTGTTGTGACTGAATGAGGCAAAAGCTTTTGTTAGGATGTTAAAGGCTCACAGCTCTATCACCACGAGCCAGCGTGCTTCAGAGACAACACCAAGGAGAGTAAGGCAAGATGACTAGAAGAAGAAAATACAGGCATGTTCATGTTCCTGAAGAAGAACTCACATCCAAGACATCCAAAGGACGACAAACACCAGCAAAAGGTGTACCAATTTTAAGCCAGAGAAACAATTTATCTAGACCTCCTCTATGAGGTACACGAACGGCCAATAGGTCCACGGAGACCCCTGTACTCCACGTGTTAGAAAAATGGAGATGTGATCCACACAACACATTGAGTAAACCTGGTTTAGTAAAAGAAGTTGAAAAACGGGTTGGAGAGATGGCTCAGTGGTTAAGAGCATTGCCTGCTCTTCCAAAGTTCAGAAGTTCGATTCCTGGGAATCACATAGTTGCTCTCAAAATGAGGTTTGGTGCCCTCTACTGGCAACAGAGGGGAGAGGCAGGAGAGATGGCTCAGTGGTTAAGAGCATTGCCTGCTGAGGTTGATGAGGCCAAGTGGACACATACAGCCAGGGCCCCCGTTGATGTCTCAGAATCAGGCAAAACATTTTGTTGGGATAATAAAGACTCACAGCTCTATCAGCATGAGCCTGCATGCTTCAGGGACACCACCAAGCAGAATGAGGAAAGATGGTTAGAATAAGAAAATACAGGCATGTTCATGTTCCTTAAGAAGAACTCACATCCAAGACATCCAAAGGACGACAAACACCAGCAAAAGGTTTACCAATTTAAAGCCAGACAAACAATTTATCTAGACTTCATCTATGAGGTACGCGAACGGCCAATATGTCCATGGAGACCCCTGTACTCCACATGTTAGTGGAATGCAGATATGATCCACACACCACATTGAGTAAACCTGGTTTAGTTCAAGAAGTTGAAAAACGGGTTGGAGAGATGGCTCAGTGGTTAAGAACATTGCCTGCTCTTCCAACCTCCTGAACTGAATTCCAGGCAACCACATAATGGCTCACAACCATCTGCAATGAGGTCTTGTGCCCTCTTTTGGATACAGAAAGAAGAGCTGGGGAGATAGCTCAGTGGTTAAGAGCTTTGCCTGCCCTTCCAAAGGTCAGAAGTTCGATTCCTGGCAACCACATAATTGCTCTCAAAAGGAGGTTTGGTGCCCTCTACTGGCAACAGAAGGAAGATGCAAGAGAGATGGCTCAATGGTTAAGAGAATTGCCTGCTCTTCCAACCTCCTGAGTTCAATTCCAGGCGACCACATAATGGGTCACAACCATCTGCCATGAGGTCTTGTGCCCTCTATTGGCTACAGTAAGAAGAGCTGGAGAGACAGCTCAGCGGTTAAGAGCATTGGTTGCCCTTCCAAAGGTCAGAAGTTCGATTCCTGGGAACCACGTAATTGTTCTCAAAAGGAGGTTTGGCGCCCTCTAGTGGCACCACAAGAAAGAGGCAGGAAAATGGCTCTGTGGTAAAGAGCTTTGCCTGCTGTGTTTGATGAGGCCAAGAACAGACATAGAGTCGGGGCACAGGGCCAGGGCCCACGTTGTTGTGACTGAATGAGGCAAAAGCTCTTGTTAGGATGTTTAAGACTCACAGCTCTATCACCATGAGCCAGCGTGCTTCAGAGACAACACCAAGGAGAGTAAGGCAAGATGACTAGAAGAAGAAAATACAGGCATGTTCATGTTCCTGAAGAAGAACTCACATCCAAGACATCCAAAGGACGACAAACACCAGCAAAAGGTGTAGCAATTTTAAGCCAGAGAAACAATTTATCTAGACCTCCTCTATGAGGTACACGAACGGCCAATAGGTCCACGGAGACCCCTGTACTCCACATGTTAGGGAAATGGAGATGTGATCCACACACCACATTGAGTAAACCTGGTTTAGTAAAAGAAGTTGAAAAACGGGTTGGAGAGATGGCTCAGTGGTTAAGAGCATTGCCTGCTCTTCCAAAGGTCAGAAGTTTGATTCCTGGAAATCACATAATTGCTCTCAAAAGGAGGTTTGATGCCCTCTATGGCAACATAAGGAAGAGGCATGAGAGATGGCTCCGTGGTTAAGATCATTGCCTCCTCTTCCAACCTCCTGAATTCAATTCCAGGCAACCACATAATGGCTCACAACCATCTGCAATGAGGTCTTGTGCCCTCTTTTGGATACAAAAATAAGAGCTGGGGTGTTAGCTCAGTGGATAAGAGCTTTGGCTGCCCTTCCAAAGGTCAGAAGTTCCATTCCTGGCAATCCCATAATTGCTCTCAAAAGGTAGATTTGGTGCCCTTTACTGGCAAAAAAGAAGAGGCATGAGAGATGGTTCAGTGCTTAAGAGCATTGCCTGCTCTTAGAACCTCCTGAAATCAATTGCAGGCAACCACATAATGATTCACAACCATCTGCCATGAGGTCTTGTGCCCTCTTTTGGCTACAGTAAGAAAAGCTGGAGAGATAGGTCAGTGGTTAAGAACATTGGCTGCCCTTCCGAAGGTCAGAAGTTCGATTCCTGGCTACCAAATAATTGCTCTCAAAAGGAGTTTTGGCGCCCTCTAGTGGCACCACAAGGAAGAGGCAAGAGAGATGGCTCTGAGGTAAAGAGCATTGCCTGCTGAGTTTGATGAGACCACATACAGACATAGAGTCAGGGCCAAGGGCCAGGGCCCGCGTTGTTGTGACTGAATGAGGCAAAAGCTTTTGTTAGGATGTTAAAGGCTCACAGCTCTATCACCACGAGCCAGCGTGCTTCAGAGACAACACCAAGGAGAGTAAGGCAAGATGACTAGAAGAAGAAAATACAGGCATGTTCATGTTCCTGAAGAAGAACTCACATCCAAGACATCCAAAGGACGACAAACACCAGCAAAAGGTGTACCAATTTTAAGCCAGAGAAACAATTTATCTAGACCTCCTCTATGAGGCACACGAACGGCCAATAGGTCCACGGAGACCCCTGTACTCCACGTGTTAGAAAAATGGAGATGTGATCCACACACCACATTGAGTAAACCTGGTTTAGTAAAAGAAGTTGAAAAAAGGGTTGGAGAGATGGCTCAGTGGTTAAGAGCATTGCCTGCTCTTCCAAAGGTCAGAAGTTCGATTCCTGGGAATCACATAGTTGCTCTCAAAATGAGGTTTGGTGCCCACTACTGGCAACAGAGGGGAGAGGCAGGAGAGATGGCTCAGTGGTTAAGAGCATTGCCTGCTCTTCCAAAGTTCAGAAGTTCGATTCCTGGAAATCACATAATTGCTCTCAAAATGAGGTTTGGTGCCCTCTACTGGCAACAGAAGGAAGAGGCAGGAGAGATGACTCAGTGGTTAAGAGCATTGCCTGCTGAGGTTGATGAGGCCAAGTGGACACATACAGCCAGGGCCCACGTTGTTGTCTCAGAATCAGGCAACACATTTTGTTAGGATAATAAAGACTCACAGCTCTATCAGCATGAGCCTGCATGCTTCAGAGACACCACCAAGCAGAATGAGGAAAGATGGTTAGAAGAAGAAAATACAGGCATGTTCATGTTCCTTAAGAAGAACTCACATCCAAGACATCCAAAGGACGACAAACACCAGCAAAAGGTTTACCAATTTAAAGCCAGACAAACAATTTATCTAGACTTCATCTATGAGGTACGCGAACGGCCAATATGTCCATGGAGATCCCTGTACTCCACATGTTAGTGGAATGCAGATATGATCCACACACCACATTGAGTAAACCTGGTTGAGTTCAAGATGTTGAAAAACGGGTTGGAGAGATGGCTCAGTGGTTAAGAACATTGCCTGCTCTTCCAACCTCCTGAACTGAATTCCAGGCAACCACATAATGGCTCACAACCATCTGCAATGAGGTCTTGTGCCCTCTTTTGGATACAGAAAGATGAGCTGGGGAGATAGCTCAGTGGTTAAGAGCTTTGCCTGCCCTTCCAAAGGTCAGAAGTTCGATTCCTGGCAACCACATAATTGCTCTCAAAAGGAGGTTTGGTGCCCTCTACTGGCAACAGAAGGGAGATGCAAGAGAGATGGCTCAATGGTTCAGAGAATTGCCTGCTCTTCCAACCTCCTGAATTCAATTCCAGGCGACCACATAACGGGTCACAACCATCTGCCATGAGGTCTTGTGCCCTCTTTTGGCTACAGTAAGAAGAGCTGGAGAGACAGCTCAGTGGTTAAGAGAATTGGTTGCCCTTCCAAAGGTCAGAAGTTCGATTCCTGGGAACCACGTAATTGCTCTGAAAAGGAGGTTTGGCGCCCTCTAGTGGCACCACAAGGAAGAGGCAGGAAAGATGGCTCTGTGGTAAAGAGCTTTGCCTGCTGAGTTTGATGAGGCCAAGAACAGACATAGAGTCGGGGCACAGGGCCAGGGCCCACGTTGTTGTGACTGAATGAGGCAAAAGCTCTTGTTAGGATGTTAAAGACTCACAGCTCTATCACCATGAGCCAGCGTGCTTCAGAGACAACACCAAGGAGAGTAAGGCAAGATGGCTAGAAGAAGAAAATACTGGCATGTTCATGTGCCTGAAGAAGAACTCATATCCAAGACAATCAAAGGACTACAAACACCAGCAAAATGTTAACCTATTTAAAGCCAGAGAAACAATTTATCTAGACCTCCTCTATGAGGTACATAAATGGCCAATAGGTCCATGCAGATCCCTGGTACTCCACATGTTAGGGAAATGGAGATGTGATCCACACACCACATTGACTAAAGCTGGTTTAGTAAAAGAAGTTGAAAAACGGGTTGGAGAGGTGGCTCAGTGGTTAAGAGCATTGCCTGCCCTTCCAAAGGTCAGAAGTTCCATTCCTGGCAATCCCATAATTGCTCTCAAAAGGTAGATTTGGTGCCCTTTACTGGCAAAAAAGAAGAGGCATGAGAGATGGTTCAGTGCTTAAGAGCATTGCCTGCTCTTAGAACCTCCTGAAATCAATTGCAGGCAACCACATAATGATTCACAACCATCTGCCATGAGGTCTTGTGCCCTCTTTGGGCTACAGTAAGAAAAGCTGGAGAGATAGGTCAGTGGGTAAGAACATTGGCTGCCCTTCCGAAGGTCAGAAGTTCGATTCCTGGCTACCAAATAATTGCTCTCAAAAGGAGGTTTGGCGCCCTCTAGTGGCACCACAAGGAAGAGGCAAGAGAGATGGCTCTGTGGTAAAGAGCATTGCCTGCTGAGTTTGATGAGACCACATACAGACATAGAGTCAGGGCCAAGGGCCAGGGCCCGCGTTGTTGTGACTGAATGAGGCAAAAGCTTTTGTTAGGATGTTAAAGGCTCACAGCTCTATCACCACGAGACAGCGTGCTTCAGATACAACACCAAGGAGAGTAAGGCAAGATGACTAGAAGAAGAAAATACAGGCATGTTCATGTTCCTGAAGAAGAACTCACATCCAAGACATCCAAAGGACGACAAACACCAGCAAAAGGTGTACCAATTTTAAGCCAGAGAAACAATTTATCTAGACCTCCTCTATGAGGTACACGAACGGCCAATAGGTCCACGGAGACCCCTGTACTCCACGTGTTAGAAAAATGGAGATGTGATCCACACACCACATTGAGTAAACCTGGTTTAGTAAAAGAAGTTGAAAAACGGGTTGGAGAGATGGCTCAGTGGTTAAGAGCATTGCCTGCTCTTCCAAAGTTCAGAAGTTCGATTCCTGGGAATCACATAGTTGCTCTCAAAATGAGGTTTGGTGCCCTCTACTGGCAACACAGGGGAGAGGCAGGAGAGATGGCTCAGTGGTTAAGAGCATTGCCTGCTCTTCCAAAGTTCAGAAGTTCGATTCCTGGAAATCACATAATTGCTCTCAAAATGAGGTTTGGTGCCCTCTACTGGCAACAGAAGGAAGAGGCAGGAGAGATGGCTCAGTGGTTAAGAGCATTGCCTGCTGAGGTTGATGAGGCCAAGTGGACACATACAGCCAGGGCCCACGTTGTTGTCTCAGAATCAGGCAACACATTTTGTTAGGATAATAAAGACTCACAGCTCTATCAGCATGAGCCTGCATGCTTCAGGGACACCACCAAGCAGAATGAGGAAAGATGGTTAGAAGAAGAAAATACAGGCATGTTCATGTTCCTTAAGAAGAACTCACATCCAAGACATCCAAAGGACGACAAACACCAGCAAAAGGTGTACCAATTTACAGCCAGACAAACAATTTATCTAGACTTCATCTATGAGGTACGTGAACGGCCAATATGTCCATGGAGACCCCTGTACTCCACATGTTAGTGGAATGAAGATATGAACCACACACCACATTGAGTAAACCTGGTTTAGTTCAAGAAGTTGAAAAACGGGTTGGAGAGATGGCTCAGTGGTTAAGAACATTGCCTGCTCTTCCAACCTCCTGAACTGAATTCCAGGCAACCACATAATGGCTCACAACCATCTGCAATGAGGTCTTGTGCCCTCTTTTGGATACAGAAAGAAGAGCTGGGGACATAGCTCAGTGGTTAAGAGCTTTGCCTGCCCTTCCAAAGGTCAGAAGTTCGATTCCTGGCAACCACATAATTGCTCTCAAAAGGAGGTTTGGTGCCCTCTACTGGCAACAGAAGGGAGATGCAAGAGAGATGGCTCAATGGTTCAGAGAATTGCCTGCTCTTCCAACCTCCTGAATTCAATTCCAGGCGACCATATAACGGGTCACAACCATCTGCCATGAGGTCTTGTGCCCTCTTTTGGCTACAGTAAGAAGAGCTGGAGAGACAGCTCAGTGGTTAAGAGCATTGGTTGCCCTTCCAAAGTCAGAAGTTCGATTCCTGGGAACCACGTAATTGCTCTCAAAAGGAGGTTTGGCGCCCTCTAGTGGCACCACAAGGAAGAGGCAGGAAAGATGGCTCTGTGGTAAAGAGCTTTGCCTGCTGAGTTTGATGAGGCCAAGAACAGACATAGAGTCGGGGCACAGGGCCAGGGCCCACGTTGTTGTGACTGAATGAGGCAAAAGCTCTTGTTAGGATGTTAAAGACTCACAGCTCTATCACCATGAGCCAGCGTGCTTCAGAGACAACACCAAGGAGAGTAAGGCAAGATGGCTAGAAGAAGAAAATACTGGCATGTTCATGTGCCTGAAGAAGAACTCATATCCAAGACAATCAAAGGACTACAAACACCAGCAAAATGTTAACCTATTTAAAGCCAGAGAAACAATTTATCTAGTACTCCTCTATGAGGTACATAAATGGCCAATAGGTCCATGCAGATCCCTGGTACTCCACATGTTAGGGAAATGGAGATGTGATCCACACACCACATTGACTAAAGCTGGTTTAGTAAAAGAAGTTGAAAAACGGGTTGGAGAGGTGGCTCAGTGGTTAAGAGCATTGCCTGCCCTTCCAAAGGTCAGAAGTTCCATTCCTGGCAATCCCATAATTGCTCTCAAAAGGTAGATTTGGTGCCCTTTACTGGCAAAAAAGAAGAGGCATGAGAGATGGTTCAGTGCTTAAGAGCATTGCCTGCTCTTAGAACCTCCTGAAATCAATTGCAGGCAACCACATAATGATTCACAACCATCTGCCATGAGGTCTTGTGCCCTCTTTTGGCTACAGTAAGAAAAGCTGGAGAGATAGGTCAGTGGGTAAGAACATTGGCTGCCCTTCCGAAGGTCAGAAGTTCGATCCCTGGCTACCAAATAATTGCTCTCAAAAGGAGGTTTGGCGCCCTCTAGTGGCACCACAAGGAAGAGGCAAGAGAGATGGCTCTGTGGTAAAGAGCATTGCCTGCTGAGTTTGATGAGACCACATACAGACATAGAGTCAGGGCCAAGGGCCAGGGCCCGCGTTGTTGTGACTGAATGAGGCAAAAGCTTTTGTTAGGATGTTAAAGGCTCACAGCTCTATCACCACGAGCCAGCGTGCTTCAGAGACAACACCAAGGAGAGTAAGGCAAGATGACTAGAAGAAGAAAATACAGGCATGTTCATGTTCCTGAAGAAGAACTCACATCCAAGACATCCAAAGGACGACAAACACCAGCAAAAGGTGTACCAATTTTAAGCCAGAGAAACAATTTATCTAGACCTCCTCTATGAGGTACACGAATGGCCAATAGGTCCACGGAGACCCCTGTACTCCACATGTTAGGGAAATGGAGATGTGATCCACACACCACATTGAGTAAACCTGGTTTAGTAAAAGAAGTTGAAAAACGGGTTGGAGAGATGGCTCAGTGGTTAAGAGCATTGCCTGCTCTTCCAAAGTTCAGAAGTTCGATTCCTGGGAATCACATAGTTGCTCTCAAAATGAGGTTTGGTGCCCTCTACTGGCAACAGAGGGGAGAGGCAGGAGAGATGGCTCAGTGGTTAAGAGCATTGCCTGCTCTTCCAAGTTCGATTCCTGGAAATCACATAATTGCTCTCAAAATGAGGTTTGGTGTCCTCTACTGGCAACAGAAGGAAGAAGCAGGAGAGATGGCTCAGTGGTTAAGAGCATTGCCTGCTGAGGTTGATGAGGCCAAGTGAACACATACAGCCAGGGCCCCTGTTGATGTCTCAGAATCAGGCAAAACATTTTGTTAGGATAATAAAGACCTACAGCTCTATCAGCATGAGCCTGCATGATTCAGGGACACCACCAAGCAGAATGAGGAAAGATGGTTAGAAGAAGAAAATACAGGCATGTTCATGTTCCTTAAGAAGAACTCACATCCAAGACATCCAAAGGACGACAAACACCAGCAAAAGGTTTACCAATTTAAAGCCAGACAAACAATTTATCTAGACTTCATCTATGAGGTACGCGAACGGCCAATATGTCCATGGAGACCCCTGTACTCCACATGTTAGTGGAATGCAGATTTGATCCACACACCACATTGAGTAAACCTGGTTTAGTTCAAGAAGTTGAAAAACGGGTTGGAGAGATGGCTCAGTGGTTAAGAGCATTGCATGCTCTTCCAAAGATCTGAAGATCGATTCCTGGGAATCACATAGTTGCTCTCAAAATGAGGTTTGGTGCCCTCTAGTGGCAACAGAGGGGAGAGGCAGGAGAGATGGCCCAGTGGTTAAGAGCATTGCCTGCTCTTCCAAGTTCGATTCCTGGAAATCACATAATTTCTCTCAAAATGAGGTTTGGTGTCCTCTACTGGCAACAGAAGGAAGAGGCAGGAAAGATGGCTCAGTGGTTAAGAGCATTGCCTGCTGAGGTTGATGAGGCCAAGTGGACACATACAGCCAGGGCCCCCGTTGATGTCTCAGAATCAGGCAAAACATTTTGTTAGGATAATAAAGACTCACAGCTCTATCAGCATGAGCCTGCATGCTTCAGGGACACCACCAAGCAGAATGAGGAAAGATGGTTAGAAGAAGAAAATACAGGCATGTTCATGTTCCTTAAGAAGAAC
Source organism: Chionomys nivalis (assembly GCF_950005125.1). Taxonomy (NCBI): domain Eukaryota; kingdom Metazoa; phylum Chordata; class Mammalia; order Rodentia; family Cricetidae; genus Chionomys; species Chionomys nivalis. The sequence continues at coordinate 588,132 of NW_026646884.1, read as the reverse complement.
TCACATCCAAGACATCCAAAGGACGACAAACACCAGCAAAAGGTTTACCAATTTAAAGCCAGACAAACAATTTATCTAGACTTCATCTATGAGGTACGCGAACGGCCAATATGTCCATGGAGACCCCTGTACTCCACATGTTAGTGGAATGCAGATATGATCCACACACCACATTGAGTAAACCTGGTTTAGTTCAAGAAGTTGAAAAACGGGTTGGAGAGATGGCTCAGTGGTTAAGAACATTGCCTGCTCTTCCAACCTCCTGAACTGAATTCCAGGCAACCACATAATGGCTCACAACCATCTGCAATGAGGTCTTGTGCCCTCTTTGGGATACAGAAAGAAGAGCTGGGGAGATAGCTCAGTGGTTAAGAGCTTTGCCTGCCCTTCCAAAGGTCAGAAGTTCGATTCCTGGCAACCACATAATTGCTCTCAAAAGGAGGTTTGGTGCCCTCTACTGGCAACAGAAGGAAGATGCAAGAGAGATGGCTCAATGGTTAAGAGAATTGCCTGCTCTTCCAACCTCCTGAATTCAATTCCAGGCGACCACATAATGGGTCACAACCATCTGCCATGAGGTCTTGTGCCCTCTATTGGCTACAGTAAGAAGAGCTGGAGAGACAGCTCAGCGGTTAAGAGCATTGGTTGCCCTTCCAAAGGTCAGAAGTTCGATTCCTGGGAACCACGTAATTGTTCTCAAAAGGAGGTTTGGCGCCCTCTAGTGGCACCACAAGAAAGAGGCAGGAAAGATGGCTCTGTGGTAAAGAGCTTTGCCTGCTGTGTTTGATGAGGCCAAGAACAGACATAGAGTCGGGGCACAGGGCCAGGGCCCACGTTGTTGTGACTGAATGAGGCAAAAGCTCTTGTTAGGATGTTTAAGACTCACAGCTCTATCACCATGAGCCAGCGTGCTTCAGAGACAACACCAAGGAGAGTAAGGCAAGATGACTAGAAGAAGAAAATACAGGCATGTTCATGTTCCTGAAGAAGAACTCACATCCAAGACATCCAAAGGACGACAAACACCAGCAAAAGGTGTACCAATTTTAAGCCAGAGAAACAATTTATCTAGACCTCCTCTATGAGGTACACGAACGGCCAATAGGTCCACGGAGACCCCTGTACTCCACATGTTAGGGAAATGGAGATGTGATCCACACACCACATTGAGTAAACCTGGTTTAGTAAAAGAAGTTGAAAAACGGGTTGGAGAGATGGCTCAGTGGTTAAGAGCATTGCCTGCTCTTCCAAAGGTCAGAAGTTCGATTCCTGGAAATCACATAATTGCTCTCAAAAGGAGGTTTGATGCCCTCTATGGCAACATAAGGAAGAGGCATGAGAGATGGCTCCGTGGTTAAGATCATTGCCTCCTCTTCCAACCTCCTGAATTCAATTCCAGGCAACCACATAATGGCTCACAACCATCTGCAATGAGGTCTTGTGCCCTCTTTTGGATACAAAAATAAGAGCTGGGGTGTTAGCTCAGTGGATAAGAGCTTTGGCTGCCCTTCCAAAGGTCAGAAGTTCCATTCCTGGCAATCCCATAATTGCTCTCAAAAGGTAGATTTGGTGCCCTTTACTGGCAAAAAAAGAAGAGGCATGAGAGATGGTTCAGTGCTTAAGAGCATTGCCTGCTCTTAGAACCTCCTGAAATCAATTGCAGGCAACCACATAATGATTCACAACCATCTGCCATGAGGTCTCGTGCCCTCTTTTGGCTACAGTAAGAAAAGCTGGAGAGATAGGTCAGTGGTTAAGAACATTGGCTGCCCTTCCGAAGGTCAGAAGTTCAATTCCTGGCTACCAAATAATTGCTCTCAAAAGGAGGTTTGGCGCCCTCTAGTGGCACCACAAGGAAGAGGCAAGAGAGATGGCTCTATGGTAAAGAGCATTGCCTGCTGAGTTTGATGAGACCACATACAGACATAGAGTCAGGGCCAAGGGCCAGGGCCCGCGTTGTTGTGACTGAATGAGGCAAAAGCTTTTGTTAGGATGTTAAAGGCTCACAGCTCTATCACCACGAGCCAGCGTGCTTCAGAGACAACACCAAGGAGAGTAAGGCAAGATGACTAGAAGAAGAAAATACAGGCATGTTCATGTTCCTGAAGAAGAACTCACATCCAAGACATCCAAAGGACGACAAACACCAGCAAAAGGTGTACCAATTTTAAGCCAGAGAAACAATTTATCTAAACCTCCTCTATGAGGTACACGAACGGCCAATAGGTCCACGGAGACCCCTGTACTCCACATGTTAGGGAAATGGAGATGTGATCCACACACCACATTGAGTAAACCTGGTTTAGTAAAAGAAGTTGAAAAACGGGTTGGAGAGATGGCTCAGTAGTTAAGAGCATTGCCTGCTCTTCCAAAGGTCAGAAGTTCGATTCCTGGGAATCACATAGTTGCTCTCAAAATGAGGTTTGGTGCCCTCTACTGGCAACAGAGGGGAGAGGCAGGAGAGATGGCTCAGTGGTTAAGAGCATTGCCTGCTCTTCCAAAGTTCAGAAGTTCGATTCCTGGAAATCACATAATTGCTCTCAAAATGAGGTTTGGTGCCCTCTACTGGCAACAGAAGGAAGAGGCAGGAGAGATGGCTCAGTGGTTAAGAGCATTGCCTGCTGAAGTTGATGAGGCCAAGTGGACACATACAGCCAGGGCCCCCGTTGTTGTCTCAGAATCAGGCAAAACATTTTGTTAGGATAATAAAGCTCTATCAGCATGAGCCTGCATGATTCAGGGACACCAACAAGCAGAATGAGCAAAGATGGTTAGAATAAGAAAATACAGGCATGTTCATGTTCCTTAAGAAGAACTCACATCCAAGACATCCAAAGGACGACAAACACCAGCAAAAGGTTTACCAATTTAAAGCCAGACAAACAATTTATCTAGACTTCATCTATGAGGTACGCGAACGGCCAATATGTCCATGGAGACCCCTGTACTCCACATGTTAGTGGAATGCAGATATGATCCACACACCACATTGAGTAAACCTGGTTTAGTTCAAGAGGTTGAAAAACGGGTCAGAGAGATGGCTCAGTGGTTAAGAACATTGCCTGATCTTCCAACCTCCTGAACTGAATTCCAGGCAACCACATAATGGCTCACAACCATCTGCAATGAGGTCTTGTGCCCTCTTTTGGATACAGAAAGAAGAGCTGGGGAGATAGCTCAGTGGTTAATAGCTTTGCCTGCCCTTCCAAAGGTCAGAAGTTCCATTCCTGGCAATACAATAATTGCTCTCAAAAGGTAGATTTGGTGCCCTTTACTGGCAAAAATGAAGAGGCATGAGAGATGGTTCAGTGCTTAAGAGCATTGCCTGCTCTTAGAACCTCCTGAAATCAATTGCAGGCAACCACATAATGATTCACAACCATCTGCCATGAGGTCTTGTGCCCTCTTTTGGCTACAGTAAGAAAAGCTGGAGAGATAGGTCAGTTGTTAAGAACATTGGCTGCCCTTCCGAAGGTCAGAAGTTCGATTCCTGGCTCCCAAATAATTGCTCTCAAAAGGAGGTTTGGCGCCCTCTAGTGGCACCACAAGGAAGAGGCAAGAGAGATGGCTCTGTGTTAAAGAGCATTGCCTGTTGAGTTTGATGAGACCACATACAGACATAGAGTCAGGGCCAAGGGCCAGGGCCCGCGTTGTTGTGACTGAATGAGGCAAAAGCTTTTGTTAGGATGTTAAAGGCTCACAGCTCTATCACCACGAGCCAGCGTGCTTCAGAGACAACACCAAGGAGAGTAAGGCAAGATGACTAGAAGAAGAAAATACAGGCATGTTCATGTTCCTGAAGAAGAACTCACATCCAAGACATCCAAAGGACGACAAACACCAGCAAAAGGTGTACCAATTTTAAGCCAGAGAAACAATTTATCTAGACCTCCTCTATGAGGTACACGAACGGCCAATAGGTCCACGGAGACCCCTGTACTCCACGTGTTAGAAAAATGGAGATGTGATCCACACAACACATTGAGTAAACCTGGTTTAGTAAAAGAAGTTGAAAAACGTGTTGGAGAGATGGCTCAGTGGTTAAGAGCATTGCCTGCTCTTCCAAAGTTCAGAAGTTCGATTCCTGGGAATCACATAGTTGCTCTCAAAATGAGGTTTGGTGCCCTCTACTGGCAACAGAGGGGAGAGGCAGGAGAGATGGCTCAGTGGTTAAGAGCATTGCCTGCTGAGGTTGATGAGGCCAAGTGGACACATACAGCCAGGGCCCCCGTTGATGTCTCAGAATCAGGCAAAACATTTTGTTGGGATAATAAAGACTCACAGCTCTATCAGCATGAGCCTGCATGCTTCAGGGACACCACCAAGCAGAATGAGGAAAGATGGTTAGAATAAGAAAATACAGGCATGTTCATGTTCCTTAAGAAGAACTCACATCCAAGACATCCAAAGGACGACAAACACCAGCAAAAGGTTTACCAATTTAAAGCCAGACAAACAATTTATCTAGACTTCATCTATGAGGTACGCGAACGGCCAATATGTCCATGGAGACCCCTGTACTCCACATGTTAGTGGAATGCAGATATGATCCACACACCACATTGAGTAAACCTGGTTTAGTTCAAGAAGTTGAAAAACGGGTTGGAGAGATGGCTCAGTGGTTAAGAACATTGCCTGCTCTTCCAACCTCCTGAACTGAATTCCAGGCAACCACATAATGGCTCACAACCATCTGCAATGAGGTCTTGTGCCCTCTTTTGGATACAGAAAGAAGAGCTGGGGAGATAGCTCAGTGGTTAAGAGCTTTGCCTGCCCTTCCAAAGGTCAGAAGTTCGATTCCTGGCAACCACATAATTGCTCTCAAAAGGAGGTTTGGTGCCCTCTACTGGCAACAGAAGGAAGATGCAAGAGAGATGGCTCAATGGTTAAGAGAATTGCCTGCTCTTCCAACCTCCTGAGTTCAATTCCAGGCGACCACATAATGGGTCACAACCATCTGCCATGAGGTCTTGTGCCCTCTATTGGCTACAGTAAGAAGAGCTGGAGAGACAGCTCAGCGGTTAAGAGCATTGGTTGCCCTTCCAAAGGTCAGAAGTTCGATTCCTGGGAACCACGTAATTGTTCTCAAAAGGAGGTTTGGCGCCCTCTAGTGGCACCACAAGAAAGAGGCAGGAAAATGGCTCTGTGGTAAAGAGCTTTGCCTGCTGTGTTTGATGAGGCCAAGAACAGACATAGAGTCGGGGCACAGGGCCAGGGCCCACGTTGTTGTGACTGAATGAGGCAAAAGCTCTTGTTAGGATGTTTAAGACTCACAGCTCTATCACCATGAGCCAGCGTGCTTCAGAGACAACACCAAGGAGAGTAAGGCAAGATGACTAGAAGAAGAAAATACAGGCATGTTCATGTTCCTGAAGAAGAACTCACATCCAAGACATCCAAAGGACGACAAACACCAGCAAAAGGTGTAGCAATTTTAAGCCAGAGAAACAATTTATCTAGACCTCCTCTATGAGGTACACGAACGGCCAATAGGTCCACGGAGACCCCTGTACTCCACATGTTAGGGAAATGGAGATGTGATCCACACACCACATTGAGTAAACCTGGTTTAGTAAAAGAAGTTGAAAAACGGGTTGGAGAGATGGCTCAGTGGTTAAGAGCATTGCCTGCTCTTCCAAAGGTCAGAAGTTTGATTCCTGGAAATCACATAATTGCTCTCAAAAGGAGGTTTGATGCCCTCTATGGCAACATAAGGAAGAGGCATGAGAGATGGCTCCGTGGTTAAGATCATTGCCTCCTCTTCCAACCTCCTGAATTCAATTCCAGGCAACCACATAATGGCTCACAACCATCTGCAATGAGGTCTTGTGCCCTCTTTTGGATACAAAAATAAGAGCTGGGGTGTTAGCTCAGTGGATAAGAGCTTTGGCTGCCCTTCCAAAGGTCAGAAGTTCCATTCCTGGCAATCCCATAATTGCTCTCAAAAGGTAGATTTGGTGCCCTTTACTGGCAAAAAAGAAGAGGCATGAGAGATGGTTCAGTGCTTAAGAGCATTGCCTGCTCTTAGAACCTCCTGAAATCAATTGCAGGCAACCACATAATGATTCACAACCATCTGCCATGAGGTCTTGTGCCCTCTTTTGGCTACAGTAAGAAAAGCTGGAGAGATAGGTCAGTGGTTAAGAACATTGGCTGCCCTTCCGAAGGTCAGAAGTTCGATTCCTGGCTACCAAATAATTGCTCTCAAAAGGAGTTTTGGCGCCCTCTAGTGGCACCACAAGGAAGAGGCAAGAGAGATGGCTCTGAGGTAAAGAGCATTGCCTGCTGAGTTTGATGAGACCACATACAGACATAGAGTCAGGGCCAAGGGCCAGGGCCCGCGTTGTTGTGACTGAATGAGGCAAAAGCTTTTGTTAGGATGTTAAAGGCTCACAGCTCTATCACCACGAGCCAGCGTGCTTCAGAGACAACACCAAGGAGAGTAAGGCAAGATGACTAGAAGAAGAAAATACAGGCATGTTCATGTTCCTGAAGAAGAACTCACATCCAAGACATCCAAAGGACGACAAACACCAGCAAAAGGTGTACCAATTTTAAGCCAGAGAAACAATTTATCTAGACCTCCTCTATGAGGCACACGAACGGCCAATAGGTCCACGGAGACCCCTGTACTCCACGTGTTAGAAAAATGGAGATGTGATCCACACACCACATTGAGTAAACCTGGTTTAGTAAAAGAAGTTGAAAAAAGGGTTGGAGAGATGGCTCAGTGGTTAAGAGCATTGCCTGCTCTTCCAAAGGTCAGAAGTTCGATTCCTGGGAATCACATAGTTGCTCTCAAAATGAGGTTTGGTGCCCACTACTGGCAACAGAGGGGAGAGGCAGGAGAGATGGCTCAGTGGTTAAGAGCATTGCCTGCTCTTCCAAAGTTCAGAAGTTCGATTCCTGGAAATCACATAATTGCTCTCAAAATGAGGTTTGGTGCCCTCTACTGGCAACAGAAGGAAGAGGCAGGAGAGATGACTCAGTGGTTAAGAGCATTGCCTGCTGAGGTTGATGAGGCCAAGTGGACACATACAGCCAGGGCCCACGTTGTTGTCTCAGAATCAGGCAACACATTTTGTTAGGATAATAAAGACTCACAGCTCTATCAGCATGAGCCTGCATGCTTCAGAGACACCACCAAGCAGAATGAGGAAAGATGGTTAGAAGAAGAAAATACAGGCATGTTCATGTTCCTTAAGAAGAACTCACATCCAAGACATCCAAAGGACGACAAACACCAGCAAAAGGTTTACCAATTTAAAGCCAGACAAACAATTTATCTAGACTTCATCTATGAGGTACGCGAACGGCCAATATGTCCATGGAGATCCCTGTACTCCACATGTTAGTGGAATGCAGATATGATCCACACACCACATTGAGTAAACCTGGTTGAGTTCAAGATGTTGAAAAACGGGTTGGAGAGATGGCTCAGTGGTTAAGAACATTGCCTGCTCTTCCAACCTCCTGAACTGAATTCCAGGCAACCACATAATGGCTCACAACCATCTGCAATGAGGTCTTGTGCCCTCTTTTGGATACAGAAAGAAGAGCTGGGGACATAGCTCAGTGGTTAAGAGCTTTTCCTGCCCTTCCAAAGGTCAGAAGTTCGATTCCTGGCAACCACATAATTGCTCTCAAAAGGAGGTTTGGTGCCCTCTACTGGCAACAGAAGGGAGATGCAAGAGAGATGGCTCAATGGTTCAGAGAATTGCCTGCTCTTCCAACCTCCTGAATTCAATTCCAGGCGACCACATAACGGGTCCCAACCATCTGCCATGAGGTCTTGTGCCCTCTTTTGGCTACAGTAAGAAGAGCTGGAGAGACAGCTCAGTGGTTAAGAGCATTGGTTGCCCTTCCAAAGGTCAGAAGTTCGATTCCTGGGAACCACGTAATTGCTCTCAAAAGGAGGTTTGGCGCCCTCTAGTGGCACCACAAGGAAGAGGCAGGAAAGATGGCTCTGTGGTAAAGAGCTTTGCCTGCTGAGTTTGATGAGGCCAAGAACAGACATAGAGTCGGGGCACAGGGCCAGGGCCCACGTTGTTGTGACTGAATGAGGCAAAAGCTCTTGTTAGGATGTTAAAGACTCACAGCTCTATGTCCATGAGCCAGCGTGCTTCAGAGACAACACCAAGGAGAGTAAGGCAAGATGGCTAGAAGAAGAAAATATTGGCATGTTCATGTGCCTGAAGAAGAACTCATATTCAAGACAATCAAAGGACTACAAACACCAGCAAAATGTTAACCTATTTAAAGCCAGAGAAACAATTTATCTAGACCTCCTCTATGAGGTACATAAATGGCCAATAGGTCCATGCAGATCCCTGGTACTCCACATGTTAGGGAAATGGAGATGTGATCCACACACCACATTGACTAAAGCTGGTTTAGTAAAAGAAGTTGAAAAACGGGTTGGAGAGTTGGCTCAGTGGTTAAGAGCATTGCCTGCCCTTCCAAAGGTCAGAAGTTCCATTCCTGGCAATCCCATAATTGCTCTCAAAAGGTAGATTTGGTGCCCTTTACTGGCAAAAAAGAAGAGGCATGAGAGATGGTTCAGTGCTTAAGAGCATTGCCTGCTCTTAGAACCTCCTGAAATCAATTGCAGGCAACCACATAATGATTCACAACCATCTGCCATGAGGTCTTGTGCCCTCTTTTGGCTACAGTAAGAAAAGCTGGAGAGATAGGTCAGTGGTTAAGAACATTGGCTGCCCTTCCGAAGGTCAGAAGTTCGATTGCTGGCTACCAAATAATTGCTCTCAAAAGGAGGTTTGGCGCCCTCTAGTGGCACCACAAGGAAGAGGCAAGAGAGATGGCTCTGTGGTAAAGAGCATTGCCTGCTGAGTTTGATGAGACCACATACAGACATAGAGTCAGGGCCAAGGGCCAGGGCCCGCGTTGTTGTGACTGAATGAGGCAAAAGCTTTTGTTAGGATGTTAAAGGCTCACAGCTCTATCACCACGAGCCAGCGTGCTTCAGAGACAACACCAAGGAGAGTAAGGCAAGATGACTAGAAGAAGAAAATACAGGCATGTTCATGTTCCTGAAGAAGAACTCACATCCAAGACATACAAAGGACGACAAACAGCAGCAAAAGGTGTACCAATTTTAAGCCAGAGAAAAAATTTATCTAGACCTCCTCTATGAGGTACACGAACGGCCAATAGGTCCACGGAGACCCCTGTACTCCACGTGTTAGAAAAATGGAGATGTGATCCACACACCACATTGAGTAAACCTGGTTTAGTAAAAGAAGTTGAAAAAAGGGTTGGAGAGATGGCTCAGTGGTTAAGAGCATTGCCTGCTCTTTCAAAGTTCAGAAGTTCGATTCCTGGGAATCACATAGTTGCTCTCAAAATGAGGTTTGGTGCCCTCTACTGGCAACAGAGGGGAGAGGCAGGAGAGATGGCTCAGTGGTTAAGAGCATTGCCTGCTCTTCCAAAGTTCAGAAGTTCGATTCCTGGAAATCACATAATTGCTCTCAAAATGAGGTTTGGTGCCCTCTACTGGCAACAGAAGGAAGAGGCAGGAGAGATGGCTCAGTGGTTAAGAGCATTGCCTGCTGAGGTTGATGAGGCCAAGTGGACACATACAGCCAGGGCCCACGTTGTTGTCTCAGAATCAGGCAACACATTTTGTTAGGATAATAAAGACTCACAGCTCTATCAGCATGAGCCTGCATGCTTCAGGGACACCACCAAGCAGAATGAGGAAAGATGGTTAGAAGAAGAAAATACAGGCATGTTCATGTTCCTTAAGAAGAACTCACATCCAAGACATCCAAAGGACGACAAACACCAGCAAAAGGTTTACCAATTTAAAGCCAGACAAACAATTTATCTAGACTTCATCTATGAGGTACGCGAACGGCCAATATGTCCATGGAGATCCCTGTACTCCACATGTTAGTGGAATGCAGATATGATCCACACACCACATTGAGTAAACCTGGTTGAGTTCAAGATGTTGAAAAACGGGTTGGAGAGATGGCTCAGTGGTTAAGAACATTGCCTGCTCTTCCAACCTCCTGAACTGAATTCCAGGCAACCACATAATGGCTCACAACCATCTGCAATGAGGTCTTGTGCCCTCTTTTGGATACAGAAAGAAGAGCTGGGGAGATAGCTCAGTGGTTAAGAGCTTTGCCTGCCCTTCCAAAGGTCAGAAGTTCGATTCCTGGCAACCACATAATTGCTCTCAAAAGGAGGTTTGGTGCCCTCTACTGGCAACAGAAGGGAGATGCAAGAGAGAGGGCTCAATGGTTAAGAGAATTGCCTGCTCTTCCAACCTCCAGAATTCAATTCCAGGCGACCACAAAACGGGTCACAACCATCTGCCATGAGGTCTTGTGCCCTCTTTTGGCTACAGTAAGAAGAGCTGGAGAGACAGCTCAGTGGTTAAGAGCATTGGTTGCCCTTCCAAAGGTCAGAAGTTCGATTCCTGGGAACCACGTAATTGCTCTCAAAAGGAGGTTTGGCGCCCTCTAGTGGCACCAAAAGGAAGAGGCAGGAAAGATGGCTCTGTGGTAAAGAGCTTTGCCTGCTGAGTTTGATGAGGCCAAGAACAGACATAGAGTCGGGGCACAGGGCCAGGGCCCACGTTGCTGTGACTGAATGAGGCAAAAGCTCTTGTTAGGATGTTAAAGACTCACAGCTCTATCACCATGAGCCAGCGTGCTTCAGAGAAAACACCAAGGAGAGTAAGGCAAGATGGCTAGAAGAAGAAAATATTGGCATGTTCATGTGCCTGAAGAAGAACTCATATCCAAGACAATCAAAGGACTACAAAAACCAGCAAAATGTTAACCTATTTAAAGCCAGAGAAACAATTTATCTAGACCTCCTCTATGAGGTACATGAATGGCCAGTAGGTCCATGCAGACCCCTGTACTCCACATGTTAGGGAAATGGAGATGTGATCCACAAACCACATTGACTAAAGCTGGTTTAGTAAAAGAAGTTGAAAAACGGGTTGGAGAGATGGCTCAGTGGTTAAGAGCATTGCCTGCTCTTCCAAAGGTCAGAAGTTCGATTCCTGGAAATCACATAATTGCTCTCAAAAGGAGGTTTGGTGCCCTCTACTGGCAACATAAGGAAGAGGGATGAGAGATGGCTCCGTGGTTAAGATCATTGCCTCCTCTTCCAACCTCCTGAATTCAATTCCAGGCAACCACATAATGGCTCACAACCATCTGCAATGAGGTCTTGTGCCCTCTTTTGGATACAAAAATAAGAGCTGGGGTGTTAGCTCAGTGGATAAGAGCTTTGGCTGCCCTTCCAAAGGTCAGAAGTTCCATTCCTGGCAATCCCATAGTTGCTCTCAAAAGGTAGATTTGGTGTCCTTTACTGGCAAAAAAGAAGAGGCATGAGAGATGGTTCAGTGCTTAAGAGCATTGCCTGCTCTTAGAACCTCCTGAAATCAATTGCAGGCAACCACATAATGATTCACAACCATCTGCCATGAGGTCTTGTGCCCTCTTTTGGCTACAGTAAGAAAAGCTGGAGAGATAGGTCAGTGGTTAAGAACATTGGCTGCCCTTCCGAAGGTCAGAAGTTCGATTCCTGGCTACCAAATAATTGCTCTCAAAATGATGTTTGGCGCCCTCTAGTGGCACCAGAAGGAAGAGGCAAGGAGATGGCTCTTTTGTAAAGAGCATTGCCTGCTGAGTTTGATGAGACCACATACAGACATAGAGTCAGGGCCAAGGGCCAGGGCCCGCGTTGTTGTGACTGAATGAGGCAAAAGCTTTTGTTAGGATGTTAAAGGCTCACAGCTCTATCACCACGAGCCAGCGTGCTTCAGAGACAACACCAAGGAGAGTAAGGCAAGATGACTAGAAGAAGAAAATACAGGCATGTTCATGTTCCTGAAGAAGAACTCACATCCAAGACATCCAAAGAACGACAAACACCAGCAAAAGGTGTACCAATTTTAAGCCAGAGAAACAATTTATCTAGACCTCCTCTATGAGGTACACGAACGGCCAATAGGTCCACGAAGACCCCTGTACTCCACGTGTTAGAAAAATGGAGATGATCCACACACCACATTGAGTAAAGCTGGTTTAGTAAAAGAAGTTGAAAAACGGGTTGGAGAGATGGCTCAGTGGTTAAGAGCATTGCCTGCTCTTCCAAAGTTCAGAAGTTCGATTCCTGGGAATTACATAGTTGCTCTCAAAATGAGGTTTGGTGCCCTCTACTGGCAACAGAGGGGAGAGGCAGGAGAGATGGCTCAGTGGTTAAGAGCATTGCCTGCTCTTCCAAAGTTCAGAAGTTCGATTCCTGGAAATCACATAATTGCTCTCAAAATGAGGTTTGGTGCCCTCTACTGGCAACAGAAGGAAGAGGCACTAGAGATGGCTCAGTGGTTAAGAGCATTGCCTGCTGAGGTTGATGAGGCCAAGTGGACACATACAGCCAGGGCCCACGTTGTTGTCTCAGAATCAGGCAACACATTTTGTTAGGATAATATAGACTCACAGCTCTATCAGCATGAGCCTGCATGCTTCAGGGACACCACCAAGCAGAATGAGGAAAGATGGTTAGAATAAGAAAATAGAGGCATGTTCATGTTCCTTAAGAAGAACTCACATCCAAGACATCCAAAGGACGACAAACACCAGCAAAAGGTTTACCAATTTAAAGCCAGACAAACAATTTATCTAGACTTCATCTATGAGGTACGCGAACGGCCAATATGTGCATGGAGACCCCTGTACTCCACATGTTAGTGGAATGCAGATATGATCCACAAACCACATTGAGTAAACCTGGTTTAGTTCAAGAAGTTGAAACACGGGTTGGAGAGATAGCGCAGTGGTTAAGAACATTGCCTGCTCTTCCAACCTCCTGAACTGAATTCCAGGCAACCACATAATGGCTCACAACCATCTGCAATGAGGTCTTGTGCCCTCTTTTGGATACGGAAAGAAGAGCTGGGGAGATAGCTCAGTGGTTAAGAGCTTTGCCTGCCCTTCCAAAGGTCAGAAGTTCGATTCCTGGCAACCACATAATTGCTCTCAAAAGGAGGTTTGGTGCCCTCTACTGGCAACAGAAGGGAGATACAAGAGAGATGGCTCAATGGTTAAGAGAATTGCCTGCTCTTCCAACCTCCTGAATTCAATTCCAGGCGACCACATAACGGGTCACAACCATCTGCCATGAGGTCTTGTGCCCTCTTTTGGCTACAGTAAGAAGAGCTGGAGAGACAGCTCAGTGGTTAAGAGAATTGGTTGCCCTTCCAAAGGTCAGAAGTTCGATTCCTGGGAACCACGTAATTGCTCTCAAAAGGAGGTTTGGCGCCCTCTAGTGGCACCACAAGGAAGAGGCAGGAAAGATGGCTCTGTGGTAAAGAGCTTTGCCTGCTGAGTTTGATGAGGCCAAGAACAGACATAGAGTCGGGGCACAGGGCCAGGGCCCACGTTGTTGTGACTGAATGAGGCAAAAGCTCTTGTTAGGATGTTAAAGACTCACAGCTCTATCACCATGAGCCAGCGTGCTTCAGAGACAACACCAATGAGAGTAAGGCAAGATGGCTAGAAGAAGAAAATACTGGCATGTTCATGTGCCTGAAGAAGAACTCATATCCAAGACAATCAAAGGACTACAAACACCAGCAAAATGTTAACCTATTTAAAGCCAGAGAAACAATTTATCTAGACCTCCTCTATGAGGTACATAAATGGCCAATAGGTCCATGCAGATCCCTGGTACTCCACATGTTAGGGAAATGGAGATGTGATCCACACACCACATTGACTAAAGCTGGTTTAGTAAAAGAAGTTGAAAAACGGGTTGGAGAGGTGGCTCAGTGGTTAAGAGCATTGCCTGCCCTTCCAAAGGTCAGAAGTTCCATTCCTGGCAATCCCATAATTGCTCTCAAAAGGTAGATTTGGTGTCCTTTACTGGCAAAAAAGAAGAGGCATGAGAGATGGTTCAGTGCTTAAGAGCATTGCCTGCTCTTAGAACCTCCTGAAATCAATTGCAGGCAACCACATAATGATTCACAACCATCTGCCATGAGGTCTTGTGCCCTCTTTTGGCTACAGTAAGAAAAGCTGGAGAGATAGGTCAGTGGTTAAGAACATTGGCTGCCCTTCCGAAGGTCAGAAGTTCGATTCCTGGCTACCAAATAATTGCTCTCAAAATGATGTTTGGCGCCCTCTAGTGGCACCAGAAGGAAGAGGCAAGGGAGATGGCTCTTTTGTAAAGAGCATTGCCTGCTGAGTTTGATGAGACCACATACAGACATAGAGTCAGGGCCAAGGGCCAGGGCCCGCGTTGTTGTGACTGAATGAGGCAAAAGCTTTTGTTAGGATGTTAAAGGCTCACAGCTCTATCACCACGAGCCAGCGTGCTTCAGAGACAACACCAAGGAGAGTAAGGCAAGATGACTAGAAGAAGAAAATACAGGCATGTTCATGTTCCTGAAGAAGAACTCACATCCAAGACATCCAAAGAACGACAAACACCAGCAAAAGGTGTACCAATTTTAAGCCAGAGAAACAATTTATCTAGACCTCCTCTATGAGGTACACGAACGGCCAATAGGTCCACGAAGACCCCTGTACTCCACGTGTTAGAAAAATGGAGATGATCCACACACCACATTGAGTAAAGCTGGTTTAGTAAAAGAAGTTGAAAAACGGGTTGGAGAGATGGCTCAGTGGTTAAGAGCATTGCCTGCTCTTCCAAAGTTCAGAAGTTCGATTCCTGGGAATCACATAGTTGCTCTCAAAATGAGGTTTGGTGCCCTCTACTGGCAACAGAGGGGAGAGGCAGGAGAGATGGCTCAGTGGTTAAGAGCATTGCCTGCTCTTCCAAAGTTCAGAAGTTCGATTCCTGGAAATCACATAATTGCTCTCAAAATGAGGTTTGGTGCCCTCTACTGGCAACAGAAGGAAGAGGCACTAGAGATGGCTCAGTGGTTAAGAGCATTGCCTGCTGAGGTTGATGAGGCCAAGTGGACACATACAGCCAGGGCCCACGTTGTTGTCTCAGAATCAGGCAACACATTTTGTTAGGATAATAAAGACTCACAGCTCTATCAGCATGAGCCTGCATGCTTCAGGGACACCACCAAGCAGAATGAGGAAAGATGGTTAGAATAAGAAAATAGAGGCATGTTCATGTTCCTTAAGAAGAACTCACATCCAAGACATCCAAAGGACGACAAACACCAGCAAAAGGTGTACCAATTTAAAGCCAGACAAACAATTTATCTAGACTTCATCTATGAGGTACGCGAACGGCCAATATGTGCATGGAGACCCCTGTACTCCACATGTTAGTGGAATGCAGATATGATCCACAAACCACATTGAGTAAACCTGGTTTAGTTCAAGAAGTTGAAACACGGGTTGGAGAGATAGCGCAGTGGTTGAGAACATTGCCTGCTCTTCCAACCTCCTGAACTGAATTCCAGGCAACCACATAATGGCTCACAACCATCTGCAATGAGGTCTTGTGCCCTCTTTTGGATACGGAAAGAAGAGCTGGGGAGATAGCTCAGTGGTTAAGAGCTTTGCCTGCCCTTCCAAAGGTCAGAAGTTCGATTCCTGGCAACCACATAATTGCTCTCAAAAGGAGGTTTGGTGCCCTCTACTGGCAACAGAAGGGAGATACAAGAGAGATGGCTCAATGGTTAAGAGAATTGCCTGCTCTTCCAACCTCCTGAATTCAATTCCAGGCGACCACATAACGGGTCACAACCATCTGCCATGAGGTCTTGTGCCCTCTTTTGGCTACAGTAAGAAGAGCTGGAGAGACAGCTCAGTGGTTAAGAGAATTGGTTGCCCTTCCAAAGGTCAGAAGTTCGATTCCTGGGAACCACGTAATTGCTCTCAAAAGGAGGTTTGGCGCCCTCTAGTGGCACCACAAGGAAGAGGCAGGAAAGATGGCTCTGTGGTAAAGAGCTTTGCCTGCTGAGTTTGATGAGGCCAAGAACAGACATAGAGTCGGGGCACAGGGCCAGGGCCCACGTTGTTGTGACTGAATGAGGCAAAAGCTCTTGTTAGGATGTTAAAGACTCACAGCTCTATCACCATGAGCCAGCGTGCTTCAGAGACAACACCAAGGAGAGTAAGGCAAGATGGCTAGAAGAAGAAAATACTGGCATGTTCATGTGCCTGAAGAAGAACTCATATCCAAGACAATCAAAGGACTACAAACACCAGCAAAATGTTAACCTATTTAAAGCCAGAGAAACAATTTATCTAGACCTCCTCTATGAGGTACATAAATGGCCAATAGGTCCATGCAGATCCCTGGTACTCCACATGTTAGGGAAATGGAGATGTGATCCACACACCACATTGACTAAAGCTGGTTTAGTAAAAGAAGTTGAAAAACGGGTTGGAGAAGTGGCTCAGTGGTTAAGAGCATTGCCTGCCCTTCCAAAGGTCAGAAGTTCCATTCCTGGCAATCCCATAATTGCTCTCAAAAGGTAGATTTGGTGTCCTTTACTGGCAAAAAAGAAGAGGCATGAGAGATGGTTCAGTGCTTAAGAGCATTGCCTGCTCTTAGAACCTCCTGAAATCAATTGCAGGCAACCACATAATGATTCACAACCATCTGCCATGAGGTCTTGTGCCCTCTTTTGGCTACAGTAAGAAAAGCTGGAGAGATAGGTCAGTGGTTAAGAACATTGGCTGCCCTTCCGAAGGTCAGAAGTTCGATTCCTGGCTACCAAATAATTGCTCTCAAAATGATGTTTGGCGCCCTCTAGTGGCACCAGAAGGAAGAGGCAAGGGAGATGGCTCTTTTGTAAAGAGCATTGCCTGCTGAGTTTGATGAGACCACATACAGACATAGAGTCAGGGCCAAGGGCCAGGGCCCGCGTTGTTGTGACTGAATGAGGCAAAAGCTTTTGTTAGGATGTTAAAGGCTCACAGCTCTATCACCACGAGCCAGCGTGCTTCAGAGACAACACCAAGGAGAGTAAGGCAAGATGACTAGAAGAAGAAAATACAGGCATGTTCATGTTCCTGAAGAAGAACTCACATCCAAGACATCCAAAGAACGACAAACACCAGCAAAAGGTGTACCAATTTTAAGCCAGAGAAACAATTTATCTAGACCTCCTCTATGAGGTACACGAACGGCCAATAGGTCCACGAAGACCCCTGTACTCCACGTGTTAGAAAAATGGAGATGATCCACACACCACATTGAGTAAAGCTGGTTTAGTAAAAGAAGTTGAAAAACGGGTTGGAGAGATGGCTCAGTGGTTAAGAGCATTGCCTGCTCTTCCAAAGTTCAGAAGTTCGATTCCTGGGAATCACATAGTTGCTCTCAAAATGAGGTTTGGTGCCCTCTACTGGCAACAGAGGGGAGAGGCAGGAGAGATGGCTCAGTGGTTAAGAGCATTGCCTGCTCTTCCAAAGTTCAGAAGTTCGATTCCTGGAAATCACATAATTGCTCTCAAAATGAGGTTTGGTGCCCTCTACTGGCAACAGAAGGAAGAGGCACTAGAGATGGCTCAGTGGTTAAGAGCATTGCCTGCTGAGGTTGATGAGGCCAAGTGGACACATACAGCCAGGGCCCACGTTGTTGTCTCAGAATCAGGCAACACATTTTGTTAGGATAATAAAGACTCACAGCTCTATCAGCATGAGCCTGCATGCTTCAGGGACACCACCAAGCAGAATGAGGAAAGATGGTTAGAAGAAGAAAATACAGGCATGTTCATGTTCCTTAAGAAGAACTCACATCCAAGACATCCAAAGGACGACAAACACCAGCAAAAGGTTTACCAATTTAAAGCCAGACAAACAATTTATCTAGACTTCATCTATGAGGTACGCGAACGGCCAATATGTGCATGGAGACCCCTGTACTCCACATGTTAGTGGAATGCAGATATGATCCACAAACCACATTGAGTAAACCTGGTTTAGTTCAAGAAGTTGAAACACGGGTTGGAGAGATGGCGCAGTGGTTAAGAACATTGCCTGCTCTTCCAACCTCCTGAACTGAATTCCAGGCAACCACATAATGGCTCACAACCATCTGCAATGAGGTCTTGTGCCCTCTTTTGGATACGGAAAGAAGAGCTGGGGAGATAGCTCAGTGGTTAAGAGCTTTGCCTGCCCTTCCAAAGGTCAGAAGTTCGATTCCTGGCAACCACATAATTGCTCTCAAAAGGAGGTTTGGTGCCCTCTACTGGCAACAGAAGGGAGATGCAAGAGAGATGGCTCAATGGTTAAGAGAATTGCCTGCTCTTCCAACCTCCTGAATTCAATTCCAGGCGACCACATAACGGGTCACAACCATCTGCCATGAGGTCTTGTGCCCTCTTTTGGCTACAGTAAGAAGAGCTGGAGAGACAGCTCAGTGGTTAAGAGAATTGGTTGCCCTTCCAAAGGTCAGAAGTTCGATTCCTGGGAACCACGTAATTGCTCTCAAAAGGAGGTTTGGCGCCCTCTAGTGGCACCACAAGGAAGAGGCAGGAAAGATGGCTCTGTGGTAAAGAGCTTTGCCTGCTGAGTTTGATGAGGCCAAGAACAGACATAGAGTCGGGGCACAGGGCCAGGGCCCACGTTGTTGTGACTGAATGAGGCAAAAGCTCTTGTTAGGATGTTAAAGACTCACAGCTCTATCACCATGAGCCAGCGTGCTTCAGAGACAACACCAAGGAGAGTAAGGCAAGATGGCTAGAAGAAGAAAATACTGGCATGTTCATGTGCCTGAAGAAGAACTCATATCCAAGACAATCAAAGGACTACAAACACCTGCAAAATGTTAACCTATTTGAAGCCAGAGAAACAATTTATCTAGACCTCCTCTATGAGGTACATAAATGGCCAATAGGTCCATGCAGATCCCTGGTACTCCACATGTTAGGGAAATGGAGATGTGATCCACACACCACATTGACTAAAGCTGGTTTAGTAAAAGAAGTTGAAAAACGGGTTGGAGAGGTGGCTCAGTGGTTAAGAGCATTGCCTGCCCTTCCAAAGGTCAGAAGTTCCATTCCTGGCAATCCCATAATTGCTCTCAAAAGGTAGATTTGGTGTCCTTTACTGTCAAAAAAGAAGAGGCATGAGAGATGGTTCAGTGATTAAGAGCATTGCCTGCTCTTAGAACCTCCTGAAATCAATTGCAGGCAACCACATAATGATTCACAACCATCTGCCATGAGGTCTTGTGCCCTCTTTTGGCTACAGTAAGAAAAGCTGGAGAGATAGGTCAGTGGTTAAGAACATTGGCTGCCCTTCCGAAGGTCAGAAGTTCGATTCCTGGCTACCAAATAATTGCTCTCAAAAGGAGGTTTGGCGCCCTCTAGTGGCACCACAAGGAAGAGGCAAGAGAGATGGCTCTGTGGTAAAGAGCATTGCCTGCTGAGTTTGATGAGACCACATACAGACATAGAGTCAGGGCCAAGGGCCAGGGCCCGCGTTGTTGTGACTGAATGAGGCAAAAGCTTTTGTTAGGATGTTAAAGGCTCACAGCTCTATCACCACGAGCCAGCGTGCTTCAGAGACAACACCAAGGAGAGTAAGGCAAGATGACTAGAAGAAGAAAATACAGGCATGTTCATGTTCCTGAAGAAGAACTCACATCCAAGACATCCAAAGGACGACAAACACCAGCAAAAGGTGTACCAATTTTAAGCCAGAGAAACAATTTATCTAGACCTCCTCTATGAGGTACACGAACGGCCAATAGGTCCACGGAGACCCCTGTACTCCACGTGTTAGAAAAATGGAGATGTGATCCACACACCACATTGAGTAAACCTGGTTTAGTAAAATAAGTTGAAAAACGGGTTGGAGAGATGGCTCAGTGGTTAAGAGCATTGCCTGCTCTTCCAAAGTTCAGAAGTTCGATTCCTGGGAATCACATAGTTGCTCTCAAAATGAGGTTTGGTGCCCCACTGGCAACAGAGGGGAGAGGCAGGAGAGATGGCTCAGTGGTTAAGAGCATTGCCTGCTCTTCCAAAGTTCAGAAGTTTGATTCCTGGAAATCACATAATTGCTCTCAAAATGAGGTTTGGTGCCCTCTACTGGCAACAGAAGGAAGAGGCAGGAGAGATGGCTCAGTGGTTAAGAGCATTGCCTGCTGAGGTTGATGAGGCCAAGTGGACACATACAGCCAGGGCCCACGTTGTTGTCTCAGAATCAGGCAACACATTTTGTTAGGATAATAAAGACTCACAGCTCTATCAGCATGAGCCTGCATGCTTCAGGGACACCACCAAGCAGAATGAGGAAAGATGGTTAGAAGAAGAAAATACAGGCATGTTCATGTTCCTTAAGAAGAACTCACATCCAAGACATCCAAAGGACGACAAACACCAGCAAAAGGTTTACCAATTTAAAGCCAGACAAACAATTTATCTAGACTTCATCTATGAGGTACGTGAACGGCCAATATGTCCATGGAGACCCCTGTACTCCACATGTTAGTGGAATGAAGATATGAACCACACACCACATTGAGTAAACCTGGTTTAGTTCAAGAAGTTGAAAAACGGGTTGGAGAGATGGCTCAGTGGTTAAGAACATTGCCTGCTCTTCCAACCTCCTGAACTGAATTCCAGGCAACCACATAATGGCTCACAACCATCTGTAATGAGGTCTTGTGCCCTCTTTTGGATACAGAAAGAAGAGCTGGGGACATAGCTCAGTGGTTAAGAGCTTTGCCTGCCCTTCCAAAGGTCAGAAGTTCGATTCCTGGCAACCACATAATTGCTCTCAAAAGGAGGTTTAGTGCCCTCTACTGGCAACAGAAGGGAGATGCAAGAGAGATGGCTCAATGGTTCAGAGAATTGCCTGCTCTTCCAACCTCCTGAATTCAATTCCAGGCGACCACATAACGGGTCACAACCATCTGCCATGAGGTCTTGTGCCCTCTTTTGGCTACAGTAAGAAGAGCTGGAGAGACAGCTCAGTGGTTAAGAGCATTGGTTGCCCTTCCAAAGTCAGAAGTTCGATTCCTGGGAACCACGTAATTGCTCTCAAAAGGAGGTTTGGCGCCCTCTAGTGGCACCACAAGGAAGAGGCAGGAAAGATGGCTCTGTGGTAAAGAGCTTTGCCTGCTGAGTTTGATGAGGCCAAGAACAGACATAGAGTCGGGGCACAGGGCCAGGGCCCACGTTGTTGTGACTGAATGAGCAAAAGCTCTTGTTAGGATGTTAAAGACTCACAGCTCTAACACCATGAGCCAGCGTGCTTCAGAGACAACACCAAGGAGAGTAAGGCAAGATGGCTAGAAGAAGAAAATATTGGCATGTTCATGTGCCTGAAGAAGAACTCATATCCAAGACAATCAAAGGACTACAAACACCAGCAAAATGTTAACCTATTTAAAGCCAGAGAAACAATTTATCTAGACCTCCTCTATGAGGTACATAAATGGCCAATAGGTCCATGCAGACCCCTGTACTCCACACGTCAGGGAAATGGAGATGTGATCCACACACCACATTGAGTAAACCTGGTTTAGTAAAAGAAGTTGAAAAACGGGTTGGAGAGATGGCTCAGTGGTTAAGAGCATTGCCTGCTCTTCCAAAGTTCAGAAGTTCGATTCCTGGGAATCACATAGTTGCTCTCAAAATGAGGTTTGGTGCCCTCTACTGGCAACAGAGGGGAGAGGCAGGAGAGATGGCTCAGTGGTTAAGAGCATTGCCTGCTCTTCCAAAGTTCAGAAGTTCGATTCCTGGAAATCACATAATTGCTCTCAAAATGAGGTTTGGTGCCCTCTACTGGCAACAGAAGGAAGAGGCAGGAGAGATGGCTCAGTGGTTAAGAGCATTGCCTGCTGAGGTTGATGAGGCCAAGTGGACACATACAGCCAGGGCCCCCGTTGTTGTCTCAGAATCAGGCAAAACATTTTGTTAGGATAATAAAGACTCACAGCTCTATCAGCATGAGCCTGCATGCTTCAGGGACACCACCAAGCAGAATGAGGAAAGATGGTTAGAAGAAGAAAATACAGGCATGTTCATGTTCCTTAAGAAGAACTCACATCCAAGACATCCAAAGAACGACAAACACCAGCAAAAGGTTTACCAATTTAAAGCCAGACAAACAATTTATCTAGACTTCATCTATGAGGTACGTGAACGGCCAATATGTCCATGGAGACCCGTGTACTCACCATGTTAGTGGAATGCAGATATGATCCACAAACCACATTGAGTAAACCTGGTTTAGTTCAAGAAGTTGAAACACGGGTTGGAGAGATGGCTCAGTGGTTAAGAACATTGCCTGCTCTTCCAACCTCCTGAACTGAATTCCAGGCAACCACATAATGGCTCACAACCATCTGCAATGAGGTCTTGTGCACTCTTTTGGATACAGAAAGAAGAGCTGGGGAGATAGCTCAGTGGTTAAGAGCTTTGCCTGCCCTTCCAAAGGTCAGAAGTTCGATTCCTGGCAACCACATAATTGCTCTCAAAAGGAGGTTTGGTGCCCTCTACTGGCAACAGAAGGAAGATGCAAGAGAGATGGCTCAATGGTTCAGAGAATTGCCTGCTCTTCCAACCTCCTGAATTCAATTCCAGGCGACCACATAACGGGTCACAACCATCTGCCATGAGGTCTTGTGCCCTCTTTTGGCTACAGTAAGAAGAGCTGGAGAGACAGCTCAGTGGTTAAGAGAATTGGTTGCCCTTCCAAAGGTCAGAAGTTCGATTCCTGGGAACCACGTAATTGCTCTCAAAAGGAGGTTTGGCGCCCTCTAGTGGCACCACAAGGAAGAGGCAGGAAAGATGGCTCTGTGGTAAAGAGCTTTGCCTGCTGAGTTTGATGAGGCCAAGAACAGACATAGAGTCGGGGCACAGGGCCAGGGCCCACGTTGTTGTGACTGAATGAGGCAAAAGCTCTTGTTAGGATGTTAAAGACTCACAGCTCTATCACCATGAGCCAGCGTGCTTCAGAGACAACACCAAGGAGAGTAAGGCAAGATGGCTAGAAGAAGAAAATACTGGCATGTTCATGTGCCTGAAGAAGAACTCATATCCAAGACAATCAAAGGACTACAAACACCAGCAAAATGTTAACCTATTTAAAGCCAGAGAAACAATTTATCTAGACCTCCTCTATGAGGTACATAAATGGCCAATAGGTCCATGCAGATCCCTGGTACTCCACATGTTAGGGAAATGGAGATGTGATCCACACACCACATTGACTAAAGCTGGTTTAGTAAAAGAAGTTGAAAAACGGGTTGGAGAGGTGGCTCAGTGGTTAAGAGCATTGCCTGCCCTTCCAAAGGTCAGAAGTTCCATTCCTGGCAATCCCATAATTGCTCTCAAAAGGTAGATTTGGTGCCCTTTACTGGCAAAAAAGAAGAGGCATGAGAGATGGTTCAGTGCTTAAGAGCATTGCCTGCTCTTAGAACCTCCTGAAATCAATTGCAGGCAACCACATAATGATTCACAACCATCTGCCATGAGGTCTTGTGCCCTCTTTTGGCTACAGTAAGAAAAGCTGGAGAGATAGGTCAGTGGTTAAGAACATTGGCTGCCCTTCCGAAGGTCAGAAGTTCGATTCCTGGCTACCAAATAATTGCTCTCAAAAGGAGGTTTGGCGCCCTCTAGTGGCACCACAAGGAAGAGGCAAGAGAGATGGCTCTGTGGTAAAGAGCATTGCCTGCTGAGTTTGATGAGACCACATACAGACATAGAGTCAGGGCCAAGGGCCAGGGCCCGCGTTGTTGTGACTGAATGAGGCAAAAGCTTTTGTTAGGATGTTAAAGGCTCACAGCTCTATCACCACGAGCCAGCGTGCTTCAGAGACAACACCAAGGAGAGTAAGGCAAGATGACTAGAAGAAGAAAATACAGGCATGTTCATGTTCCTGAAGAAGAACTCACATCCAAGACATCCAAAGGACGACAAACACCAGCAAAAGGTGTACCAATTTTAAGCCAGAGAAACAATTTATCTAGACCTCCTCTATGAGGTACACGAACGGCCAATAGGTCCACGGAGACCCCTGTACTCCACGTGTTAGAAAAATGGAGATGTGATCCACACACCACATTGAGTAAACCTGGTTTAGTAAAAGAAGTTGAAAAACGGGTTGGAGAGATGGCTCAGTGGTTAAGAGCATTGCCTGCTCTTCCAAAGTTCAGAAGTTCGATTCCTGGGAATCACATAGTTGCTCTCAAAATGAGGTTTGGTGCCCTCTACTGGCAACAGAGGGGAGAGGCAGGAGAGATGGCTCAGTGGTTAAGAGCATTGCCTGCTCTTCCAAAGTTCAGAAGTTCGATTCCTGGAAATCACATAATTGCTCTCAAAATGAGGTTTGGTGCCCTCTACTGGCAACAGAAGGAAGAGGCAGGAGAGATGGCTCAGTGGTTAAGAGCATTGCCTGCTGAGGTTGATGAGGCCAAGTGGACACATACAGCCAGGGCCCACGTTGTTGTCTCAGAATCAGGCAACACATTTTGTTAGGATAATAAAGACTCACAGCTCTATCAGCATGAGCCTGCATGCTTCAGGGACACCACCAAGCAGAATGAGGAAAGATGGTTAGAAGAAGAAAATACAGGCATGTTCATGTTCCTTGAGAAGAACTCACATCCAAGACATCCAAAGGACGACAAACACCAGCAAAAGGTGTACCAATTTAAAGCCAGACAAACAATTTATCTAGACTTCATCTATGAGGTACGTGAACGGCCAATATGTCCATGGAGACCCCTGTACTCCACATGTTAGTGGAATGAAGATATGAACCACACACCACATTGAGTAAACCTGGTTTAGTTCAAGAAGTTGAAAAACGGGTTGGAGAGATGGCTCAGTGGTTAAGAACATTGCCTGCTCTTCCAACGTCCTGAACTGAATTCCAGGCAACCACATAATGGCTCACAACCATCTGCAATGAGGTCTTGTGCCCTCTTTTGGATACAGAAAGAAGAGCTGGGGACATAGCTCAGTGGTTAAGAGCTTTGCCTGCCCTTCCAAAGGTCAGAAGTTCGATTCCTGGCAACCACATAATTGCTCTCAAAAGGAGGTTTGGTGCCCTCTACTGGCAACAAAAGGGAGATGCAAGAGAGATGGCTCAATGGTTCAGAGAATTGCCTGCTCTTCCAACCTCCTGAATTCAATTCCAGGCGACCACATAACGGGTCACAACCATCTGCCATGAGGTCTTGTGCCCTCTTTTGGCTACAGTAAGAAGAGCTGGAGAGACAGCTCAGTGGTTAAGAGCATTGGTTGTCCTTCCAAAGTCAGAAGTTCGATTCCTGGGAACCACGTAATTGCTCTCAAAAGGAGGTTTGGCGCCCTCTAGTGGCACCACAAGGAAGAGGCAGGAAAGATGGCTCTGTGGTAAAGAGCTTTGCCTGCTGAGTTTGATGAGGCCAAGAACAGACATAGAGTCGGGGCACAGGGCCAGGGCCCACGTTGTTGTGACTGAATGAGGCAAAAGCTCTTGTTAGGATGTTAAAGACTCACAGCTCTATCACCCTGAGCCAGCGTGCTTCAGAGACAACACCAAGGAGAGTAAGGCAAGATGGCTAGAAGAAGAAAATATTGGCATGTTCATGTGCCTGAAGAAGAACTCATATCCAAGACAATCAAAGGACTACAAACACCAGCAAAATGTTAACCTATTTAAAGCCAGAGAAACAATTTATCTAGACCTCCTCTATGAGGTACATAAATGGCCAATAGGTCCATGCAGACCCCTGTACTCCACACGTCAGGGAAAGAGAGATGTGATCCACACACCACATTGACTAAAGCTGGTTTAGTAAAAGAAGTTGAAAAACGGGTTGGAGAGATGGCTCAGTGGTTAAGAGCATTGCCTGCTCTTCCAAAGGTCAGAAGTTCGATTTCTGGAAATCACATAATTGCTCTTAAAAGGAGGTTTGGTGCCCTCTACTGGCAACATAAGGAAGAGGCATGAGAGATGGCTCTGTGGTTAAGATCATTGCCTCCTCTTCCAACCTCCTGAATTCAATTCCAGGCAACCACATAATGGCTCACAACCATCTGCAATGAGGTCTTGTGCCCTCTTTTGGATACAAAAATAAGAGCTGGGGTGTTAGCTCAGTGGATAAGAGCTTTGGCTGCCCTTCCAAAGGTCAGAAGTTCCATTACTGGCAATCCCATAATTGCTCTCAAAAGGTAGATTTGGTGCCCTTTACTGGCAAAAAAGAAGAGGCATGAGAGATGGTTCAGTGCTTAAGAGCATTGCCTGCTCTTAGAACCTCCTGAAATCAATTGCAGGCAACCACATAATGATTCACAACCATCTGCCATGAGGTCTTGTGCCCTCTTTTGGCTACAGTAAGAAAAGCTGGAGAGATAGGTCAGTGGTTAAGAACATTGGCTGCCCTCCCGAAGGTCAGAAGTTCGATTCCTGGCTACCAAATAATTGCTCTCAAAAGGAGGTTTGGCGCCCTCTAGTGGCACCACAAGGAAGAGGCAAGAGAGATGGCTCTGTGGTAAAGAGCATTGCCTGCTGAGTTTGATGAGACCACATACAGACATAGAGTCAGGGCCAAGGGCCAGGGCCCGCGTTGTTGTGACTGAATGAGGCAAAAGCTTTTGTTAGGATGTTAAAGGCTCACAGCTCTATCACCACGAGCCAGCGTGCTTCAGAGACAACACCAAGGAGAGTAAGGCAAGATGACTAGAAGAAGAAAATACAGGCATGTTCATGTTCCTGAAGAAGAACTCACATCCAAGACATCCAAAGGACGACAAACACCAGCAAAAGGTGTACCAATTTTAAGCCAGAGAAACAATTTATCTAGACCTCCTCTATGAGGTACACGAATGGCCAATAGGTCCACGGAGACCCCTGTACTCCACATGTTAGGGAAATGGAGATGTGATCCACACACCACATTGAGTAAACCTGGTTTAGTAAAAGAAGTTGAAAAACGGGTTGGAGAGATGGCTCAGTGGTTAAGAGCATTGCCTGCTCTTCCAAAGTTCAGAAGTTCGATTCCTGGGAATCACATAGTTGCTCTCAAAATGAGGTTTGGTGCCCTCTACTGGCAACAGAGGGGAGAGGCAGGAGAGATGGCTCAGTGGTTAAGAGCATTGCCTGCTCTTCCAAGTTCGATTCCTGGAAATCACATAATTGCTCTCAAAATGAGGTTTGGTGTCCTCTACTGGCAACAGAAGGAAGAGGCAGGAGAGATGGCTCAGTGGTTAAGAGCATTGCCTGCTGAGGTTGATGAGGCCAAGTGAACACATACAGCCAGGGCCCCTGTTGATGTCTCAGAATCAGGCAAAACATTTTGTTAGGATAATAAAGACTCACAGCTCTATCAGCATGAGCCTGCATGCTTCAGGGACACCAACAAGCAGAATGAGGAAAGATGGTTAGAAGAAGAAAATACAGGCATGTTCATGTTCCTTAAGAAGAACTCACATCCAAGACATCCAAAGGACGACAAACACCAGCAAAAGGTTTACCAATTTAAAGCCAGACAAACAATTTATCTAGACTTCATCTATGATGTACGCGAACGGCCAATATGTCCATGGAGACCCCTGTACTCCACATGTTAGTGGAATGCAGATATGATCCACACACCACATTGAGTAAACCTGGTTTAGTTCAAGAAGTTGAAAAACGGGTTGGAGAGATGGCTCAGTGGTTAAGAACATTGCCTGCTCTTCCAACCTCCTGAACTGAATTCCAGGCAACCACATAATGGCTCACAACCATATGCAATGAGGTCTTGTGCCCTCTTTTGGATACAGAAAGAAGAGCTGGGGAGATAGCTCAGTGGTTAAGAGCTTTGCCTGCCCTTCCAAAGGTCAGAAGTTCGATTCCTGGCAACCACATAATTGCTCTCAAAAGGAGGTTTGGTGCCCTCTACTGGCAACAGAAGGAAGATGCAAGAGAGATGGCTCAATGGTTAAGAGAATTGCCTGCTCTTCCAACCTCCTGAATTCAATTCCAGGCGACCACATAACGGGTCACAACCATCTGCCATGAGGTCTTGTGCCCTCTTTTGGCTACAGTAAGAAGAGCTGGAGAGACAGCTCAGCGGTTAAGAGCATTGGTTGCCCTTCCAAAGGTCAGAAGTTCGATTCCTGGGAACCACGTAATTGTTCTCAAAAGGAGGTTTGGCGCCCTCTAGTGGCACCACAAGAAAGAGGCAGGAAAATGGCTCTGTGGTAAAGAGCTTTGCCTGCTGTGTTTGATGAGGCCAAGAACAGACATAGAGTCGGGGCACAGGGCCAGGGCCCACGTTGTTGTGACTGAATGAGGCAAAAGCTCTTGTTAGGATGTTTAAGACTCACAGCTCTATCACCATGAGCCAGCGTGCTTCAGAGACAACACCAAGGAGAGTAAGGCAAGATGACTAGAAGAAGAAAATACAGGCATGTTCATGTTCCTGAAGAAGAACTCACATCCAAGACATCCAAAAAACCACAAACACCAGCAAAGGTGTACCAATTTTAAGCCAGAGAAACAATTTATCTAGACCTCCTCTATGAGGTACACGAACGGCCAATAGGTCCACGGAGACCCCTGTACTCCACATGTTAGGGAAATGGAGATGTGATCCACACACCACATTGAGTAAACCTGGTTTAGTAAAAGAAGTTGAAAAACGGGTTGGAGAGATGGCTCAGTGGTTAAGACCATTGCCTGCTCTTCCAAAGGTCAGAAGTTCGATTCCTGGAAATCACATAATTGCTCTCAAAAGGAGGTTTGATGCCCTCTATGGCAACATAAGGAAGAGGCATGAGAGATGGCTCCGTGGTTAAGATCATTGCCTCCTCTTCCAACCTCCTGAATTCAATTCCAGGCAACCACATAATGGCTCACAACCATCTGCAATGAGGTCTTGTTCCCTCTTTTGGATACAAAAATAAGAGCTGGGGTGTTAGCTCAGTGGATAAGAGCTTTGGCTGCCCTTCCAAAGGTCAGAAGTTCCATTCCTGGCAATCCCATAATTGCTCTCAAAAGGTAGATTTGGTGCCCTTTACTGGCAAAAAAGAAGAGGCATGAGAGATGGTTCAGTGCTTAAGAGCATTGCCTGCTCTTAGAACCTCCTGAAATCAATTGCAGGCAACCACATAATGATTCACAACCATCTGCCATGAGGTCTTGTGCCCTCTTTTGGCTACAGTAAGAAAAGCTGGAGAGATAGGTCAGTGGTTAAGAACATTGGCTGCCCTTCCGAAGGTCAGAAGTTCGATTCCTGGCTACCAAATAATTGCTCTCAAAAGGAGGTTTGGCGCCCTCTAGTGGCACCACAAGGAAGAGGCAAGAGAGATGGCTCTGTGGTAAAGAGCATTGCCTGCTGAGTTTGATGAGACCACATACAGACATAGAGTCAGGGCCAAGGGCCAGGGCCCGCGTTGTTGTGACTGAATGAGGCAAAAGCTTTTGTTAGGATGTTAAAGGCTCACAGCTCTATCACCACGAGCCAGCGTGCTTCAGAGACAACACCAAGGAGAGTAAGGCAAGATGACTAGAAGAAGAAAATACAGGCATGTTCATGTTCCTGAAGAAGAACTCACATCCAAGACATCCAAAGGACGACAAACACCAGCAAAAGGTGTACCAATTTTAAGCCAGAGAAACAATTTATCTAGACCTCCTCTATGAGGTACACGAACGGCCAATAGGTCCACGGAGACCCCTGTACTCCACATGTTAGGGAAATGGAGATGTGATCCACACACCACATTGAGTAAACCTGGTTTAGTAAAAGAAGTTGAAAAACGGGTTGGAGAGATGGCTCAGTGGTTAAGAGCATTGCCTGCTCTTCCAAAGTTCAGAAGTTCGATTCCTGGGAATCACATAGTTGCTCTCAAAATGAGGTTTGGTGCCCTCTACTGGCAACAGAGGGGAGAGGCAGGAGAGATGGCTCAGTGGTTAAGAGCATTGCCTGCTCTTCCAAAGTTCAGAAGTTCGATTCCTGGAAATCACATAATTGCTCTCAAAATGAGGTTTGGTGCCCTCTACTGGCAACAGAAGGAAGAGGCAGGAGAGATGGCTCAGTGGTTAAGAGCATTGCCTGCTGAAGTTGATGAGGCCAAGTGGACACATACAGCCAGGGCCCCCGTTGTTGTCTCAGAATCAGGCAAAACATTTTGTTAGGATAATAAAGCTCTATCAGCATGAGCCTGCATGATTCAGGGACACCAACAAGCAGAATGAGGAAAGATGGTTAGAAGAAGAAAATACAGGCATGTTCATGTTCCTTAAGAAGAACTCACATCCAAGACATCCAAAGGACGACAAACACCAGCAAAAGGTTTACCAATTTAAAGCCAGACAAACAATTTATCTAGACTTCATCTATGAGGTACGCGAACGGCCAATATGTCCATGGAGACCCCTGTACTCCACATGTTAGTGGAATGCAGATATGATCCACACACCACATTGAGTAAACCTGGTTTAGTTTAAGAAGTTGAAAAACGGGTTGGAGAGATGGCTCAGTGGTTAAGAACATTGCCTGCTCTTCCAACCTCCTGAACTGAATTCCAGGCAACCACATAATGGCTCACAACCATCTGCAATGAGGTCTTGTGCCCTCTTTTGGATACAGAAAGAAGAGCTGGGGAGATAGCTCAGTGGTTAAGAGCTTTGCCTGCCCTTCCAAAGGTCAGAAGTTCGATTCCTGGCAACCACATAATTGCTCTCAAAAGGAGGTTTGGTGCCCTCTACTGGCAACAGAAGGAAGATGCAAGAGAGATGGCTCAATGGTTAAGAGAATTGCCTGCTCTTCCAACCTCCTGAATTCAATTCCAGGCGACCACATAATGGGTCACAACCATCTGCCATGAGGTCTTGTGCCCTCTATTGGCTACAGTAAGAAGAGCTGGAGAGACAGCTCAGCGGTTAAGAGCATTGGTTGCCCTTCCAAAGGTCAGAAGTTCGATTCCTGGGAACCACGTAATTGTTCTCAAAAGGAGGTTTGGCGCCCTCTAGTGGCACCACAAGAAAGAGGCAGGAAAATGGCTCTGTGGTAAAGAGCTTTGCCTGCTGTGTTTGATGAGGCCAAGAACAGACATAGAGTCGGGGCACAGGGCCAGGGCCCACGTTGTTGTGACTGAATGAGGCAAAAGCTCTTGTTAGGATGTTTAAGACTCACAGCTCTATCACCATGAGCCAGCGTGCTTCAGAGACAACACCAAGGAGAGTAAGGCAAGATGACTAGAAGAAGAAAATACAGGCATGTTCATGTTCCTGAAGAAGAACTCACATCCAAGACATCCAAAAAACCACAAACACCAGCAAAAGGTGTACCAATTTTAAGCCAGAGAAACAATTTATCTAGACCTCCTCTATGAGGTACACGAACGGCCAATAGGTCCACGGAGACCCCTGTACTCCACATGTTAGGGAAATGGAGATGTGATCCACACACCACATTGAGTAAACCTGGTTTAGTAAAAGAAGTTGAAAAACGGGTTGGAGAGATGGCTCAGTGGTTAAGAGCATTGCCTGCTCTTCCAAAGGTCAGAAGTTCGATTCCTGGAAATCACATAATTGCTCTCAAAAGGAGGTTTGATGCCCTCTATGGCAACATAAGGAAGAGGCATGAGAGATGGCTCCGTGGTTAAGATCATTGCCTCCTCTTCCAACCTCCTGAATTCAATTCCAGGCAACCACATAATGGCTCACAACCATCTGCAATGAGGTCTTGTGCCCTCTTTTGGATACAAAAATAAGAGCTGGGGTGTTAGCTCAGTGGATAAGAGCTTTGGCTGCCCTTCCAAAGGTCAGAAGTTCCATTCCTGGCAATCCCATAATTGCTCTCAAAAGGTAGATTTGGTGCCCTTCACTGGCAAAAAAGAAGAGGCATGAGAGATGGTTCAGTGCTTAAGAGCATTGCCTGCTCTTAGAACCTCCTGAAATCACTTGCAGGCAATCACATAATGATTCACAACCATCTGCCATGAGGTCTTGTGCCCTCTTTTGGCTACAGTAAGAAAAGCTGGAGAGATAGGTCAGTGGTTAAGAACATTGGCTGCCCTTCCGAAGGTCAGAAGTTCGATTCCTGGCTACCAAATAATTGCTCTCAAAAGGAGGTTTGGCGCCCTCTAGTGGCACCACAAGGAAGAGGCAAGAGAGATGGCTCTGTGGTAAAGAGCATTGCCTGCTGAGTTTGATGAGACCACATACAGACATAGAGTCAGGGCCAAGGGCCAGGGCCCGCGTTGTTGTGACTGAATGAGGCAAAAGCTTTTGTTAGGATGTTAAAGGCTCACAGCTCTATCACCACGAGCCAGCGTGCTTCAGAGACAACACCAAGGAGAGTAAGGCAAGATGACTAGAAGAAGAAAATACAGGCATGTTCATGTTCCTGAAGAAGAACTCACATCCAAGACATCCAAAGGACGACAAACACCAGCAAAAGGTGTACCAATTTTAAGCCAGAGAAACAATTTATCTAGACCTCCTCTATGAGGTACACGAACGGCCAATAGGTCCACGGAGACCCCTGTACTCCACATGTTAGGGAAATGGAGATGTGATCCACACACCACATTGAGTAAACCTGGTTTAGTAAAAGAAGTTGAAAAACGGGTTGGAGAGATGGCTCAGTGGTTAAGAGCATTGCCTGCTCTTCCAAAGTTCAGAAGTTCGATTCCTGGGAATCACATAGTTGCTCTCAAAATGAGGTTTGGTGCCCTCTACTGGCAACAGAGGGGAGAGGCAGGAGAGATGGCTCAGTGGTTAAGAGCATTGCCTGCTCTTCCAAAGTTCAGAAGTTCGATTCCTGGAAATCACATAATTGCTCTCAAAATGAGGTTTGGTGCCCTCTACTGGCAACAGAGGGAAGAGGCAGGAGAGATGGCTCAGTGGTTAAGAGCATTGCCTGCTGAAGTTGATGAGGCCAAGTGGACACATACAGCCAGGGCCCCCGTTGTTGTCTCAGAATCAGGCAAAACATTTTGTTAGGATAATAAAGACTCACAGCTCTATCAGCATGAGCCTGCATGCTTCAGGGACACCACCAAGCAGAATGAGGAAAGATGGTTAGAAGAAGAAAATACAGGCATGTTCATGTTCCTTAAGAAGAACTCACATCCAAGACATCCAAAGGACGACAAACACCAGCAAAAGGTTTACCAATTTAAAGCCAGACAAACAATTTATCTAGACTTCATCTATGAGGTACGCGAACGGCCAATATGTCCATGGAGACCCCTGTACTCCACATGTTAGTGGAATGCAGATATGATCCACACACCACATGGAGTAAACCTGGTTTAGTTCAAGAAGTTGAAAAACGGGTTGGAGAGATGGCTCAGTGGTTAAGAACATTGCCTGCTCTTCCAACCTCCTGAACTGAATTCCAGGCAACCACATAATGGCTCACAACCATCTGCAATGAGGTCTTGTGCCCTCTTTGGGATACAGAAAGAAGAGCTGGGGAGATAGCTCAGTGGTTAAGAGCTCTGCCTGCCCTTCCAAAGGTCAGAAGTTCGATTCCTGGCAACCACATAATTGCTCTCAAAAGGAGGTTTGGTGCCCTCTACTGGCAACAGAAGGAAGATGCAAGAGAGATGGCTCAATGGTTAAGAGAATTGCCTGCTCTTCCAACCTCCTGAATTCAATTCCAGGCGACCACATAGTGGGTCACAACCATCTGCCATGAGGTCTTGTGCCCTCTTTTGGCTACAGTAAGAAGAGCTGGAGAGACAGCTCAGCGGTTAAGAGCATTGGTTGCCCTTCCAAAGGTCAGAAGTTCGATTCCTGGGAACCACGTAATTGCTCTCAAAAGGAGGTTTGGCGCCCTCTAGTGGCACCACAAGGAAGAGGCAGGAAAGATGGCTCTGTGGTAAAGAGCTTTGCCTGCTGAGTTTGATGAGGCCAAGAACAGACATAGAGTTGGGGCACAGGGCCAGGGCCCACGTTGCTGTGACTGAATGAGGCAAAAGCTCTTGTTAGGATGTTAAAGACTCACACCTCTATCACCATGAGCCAGCGTGCTTCAGAGACAACACCAAAGAGAGTAAGGCAAGATGGCTAGAAGAAGAAAATATTGGCATGTTCATGTGCCTGAAGAAGAACTCATATCCAAGACAATCAAAGGACTACAAACACCAGCAAAATGTTAACCTATTTAAAGCCAGAGAAACAATTTATCTAGACCTCCTCTATGAGCTACATGAATGGCCAATAGGTCCATGCAGACCCCTGTACTCCACATGTCAGGGAAATGGAGATGTGATCCACACACCACATTGACTAAAGCTGGTTTAGTAAAAGAAGTTGAAAAACGGGTTGGAGAGATGGCTCAGTGGTTAAGAGCATTGCCTGCTCTTCCAAAGGTCAGAAGTTCGATTCCTGGAAATCACATAATTGCTCTCAAAAGGAGGTTTGGTGCCCTCTACTGGCAACATAAGGAAGAGGCATGAGAGATGGCTCCGTGGTTAAGATCATTGCCTCCTCTTCCAACCTCCTGAATTCTATTCCAGGCAACCACATAATGGCTCACAACCATCTGCAATGAGGTCTTGTGCCCTCTTTTGGATATAAAAATAAGAGCTGGGGTGTTAGCTCAGTGGATAAGAGCTTTGGCTGCCCTTCCAAAGGTCAGAAGTCCATTCCTGGCAATCCCATAATTGCTCTCAAAAGGTAGATTTGGTGCCCTTTACTGGCAAAAAAGAAGAGGCATGAGAGATGGTTCAGTGCTTAAGAGCATTGCCTGCTCTTAGAACCACCTGAAATCAAATGCAGGCAACCACATAATGATTCACAACCATCAGCCATGAGGTCTTGTGCCCTCTTTTGGCTACAGTAAGAAAAGCTGGAGAGATAGGTCAGTGGTTAAAAACATTGGCCGCCCTTCCAAAGGTCAGAAGTTCAATTCCTGGCTACCAAATAATTGCTCTCAAAAGGAGGTTTGGCGCCCTCTAGTGGCACCACAAGGAAGAGGCAAGAGAGATGGCTCTGTGGTAAAGAGCATTGCCTGCTGAGTTTGATGAGACCACATATAGACATAGAGTCAGGGCCAAGGGCCAGGGCGCGCGTAGTTGTGACTGAATAAGGCAAAAGCTTTAGTTAGGAGGTTAAAGGCTCACAGCTCTATCACCACGAGCCAGCGTGCTTCAGAGACAACACCAAGGAGAGTAAGGCAAGATGACTAGAAGAAGAAAATACAGGCATGTTCATGTTCCTGAAGAAGAACTCACATCCAAGACATCCAAAGGACGACAAACACCAGCAAAAGGTTTACCAATTTAAAGCCAGACAAACAATTTATCTAGACTTCATCTATGAGGTACGCGAACGGCCAATATGTCCATGGAGACCCCTGTACTCCACATGTTAGTGGAATGCAGATATGATCCACACACCACATTGAGTAAACCTGGTTTAGTTCAAGAAGTTGAAAAACGGGTTGGAGAGATGGCTCAGTGGTTAAGAACATTGCCTGCTCTTCCAATCTCCTGAACTGAATTCCAGGCAACCACATAATGGCTCACAACCATCTGCAATGAGGTCTTGTGCCCTCTTTGGGATACAGAAAGAAGAGCTGGGGAGATAGCTCAGTGGTTAAGAGCTTTGCCTGCCCTTCCAAAGGTCAGAAGTTCGATTCCTGGCAACCACATAATTGCTCTCAAAAGGAGGTTTGGTGCCCTCTACTGGCAACAGAAGGAAGATGCAAGAGAGATGGCTCAATGGTTAAGAGAATTGCCTGCTCTTCCAACCTCCTGAATTCAATTCCAGGCGACCACATAATGGGTCACAACCATCTGCCATGAGGTCTTGTGCCCTCTTTTGGCTACAGTAAGAAGAGCTGGAGAGATAGCTCAGTTGTTAAGAGCATTGGTTGCCCTTCCAAAGGTCAGAAGTTCGATTCCTGGGAACCACCTAATTGCTCTCAAAAGGAGGTTTGGCGCCCTCTATTGGCAACAGAAGGAAGAGGCAGGAAAGATGGCTCTGTGGTAAAGAGCTCTGCCTGCTGAGTTTGATGAGGCCAAGAACAGACATAGAGTCGGGGCACAGGGCCAGGGCCCACGTTTTTGTGACTGAATGAGGCAAAAGCTCTTGTTAGGATGTTAAAGACTCACAGCTCTATCACCATGAGCCAGCGTGCTTCAGAGACAACACCAAGGAGAGTAAGGCAAGATGGCTAGAAGAAGAAAATATTGGCATGTTCATGTGCCTGAAGAAGAACTCATATCCAAGACAATCAAAGGACTACAAACACCAGCAAAATGTTAACCTATTTAAAGCCAGAGAAACAATTTATCTAGACCTCCTCTATGAGGTACATAAATGGCCAAAAGGTCCATGCAGATCCCTGGTACTCCACATGTTAGGGAAATGGAGATGTGATCCACACACCACATTGACTAAAGCTGGTTTAGTAAAAGAAGTGGAAAAACGGGTTGGAGAGGTGGCTCAGTGGTTAAGAGCATTGCCTGCCCTTCCAAAGGTCAGAAGTTCCATTCCTGGCAATCCCATAATTGCTCTCAAAAGGTAGATTTGGTGCCCTTTACTGGCAAAAAAGAAGAGGCATGAGAGATGGTTCAGTGCTTAAGAGCATTGCCTGCTCTTAGAACCTCCTGAAATCAATTGCAGGCAACCACATAATGATTCACAACCATCTGCCATGAGGTCTTGTGCCCTCTTTTGGCTACAGTAAGAAAAGCTGGAGAGATAGGTCAGTGGTTAAGAACATTGGCTGCCCTTCCGAAGGTCAGAAGTTCGATTCCTGGCTACCAAATAATTGCTCTCAAAAGGAGGTTTGGCGCCCTCTAGTGGCACCACAAGGAAGAGGCAAGAGAGATGGCTCTGTGGTAAAGAGCATTGCCTGCTGAGTTTGATGAGACCACATACAGACATAGAGTCAGGGCCAAGGGCCAGGGCCCGCGTTGTTGTGACTGAATGAGGCAAAAGCTTTTGTTAGGATGTTAAAGGCTCACAGCTCTAGCACCACGAGCCAGCGTGCTTCAGAGACAACACCAAGGAGAGTAAGGCAAGATGACTAGAAGAAGAAAATACAGGCATGTTCATGTTCCTGAAGAAGAACTCACATCCAAGACATCCAAAGGACGACAAACACCAGCAAAAGGTATACCAATTTTAAGCCAGAGAAACAATTTATCTAGACCTCCTCTATGAGGTACACGAACGGCCAATAGGTCCACGGAGACCCCTGTACTCCACGTGTTAGAAAAATGGAGATGTGATCAAAACACCACATTGAGTAAACCTGGTTTAGTAAAAGAAGTTAAAAAACGGGTTGGAGAGATGGCTCAGTGTTTAAGAGCATTGCCTGCTCTTCCAAAGTTCAGAAGTTCGATTCCTGGGAATCACATAGTTGCTCTCAAAATGAGGTTTGGTGCCCTCTACTGGCAACAGAGGGGAGAGGCAGGAGAGATGGCTCAGTGGTTAAGAGCATTGCCTGCTCTTCCAAAGTTCAGAAGTTCGATTCCTGGAAATCACATAATTGCTCTCAAAATGAGGTTTGGTGCCCTCTACTGGCAACAGAAGGAAGAGGCAGGAGAGATGGCTCAGTGGTTAAGAGCATTGCCTGCTGAGGTTGATGAGGCCAAGTGGACATATACAGCCAGGGCCCCCGTTGTTGTCTCAGAATCAGGCAAAACATTTTGTTAGGATAATAAAGACTCACAGCTCTATCAGCATGAGCCTGCATGCTTCAGGGACACCACCAAGCAGAATGAGGAAAGATGGTTAGAAGAAGAAAATACAGGCATGTTCATGTTCCTTAAGAAGAACTCACATCCAAGACATCCAAAGGACGACAAACACCAGCAAAAGGTTTACCAATTTAAAGCCAGACAAACAATTTATCTAGACTTCATCTATGAGGTTCGCGAACGGCCAATATGGCCATGGAGACCCCTGTACTCCACATGTTAGTGGAATGCAGATATGATCCACACACCACATTGAGTAAACCTGGTTTAGTTCAAGAAGTTGAAAAACGGGTTGGAGAGATGGCTCAGTGGTTAAGAACATTGCCTGCTCTTTCAACCTCCTGAACTGAATTCCAGGCAACCACATAATGGCTCACAACCATCTGCAATGAGGTCTTGTGCCCTCTTTGGGATACAGAAAGAAGAGCTGGGGAGATAGCTCAGTGGTTAAGAGCTTTGCCTGCCCTTCCAAAGGTCAGAAGTTCGATTCCTGGCAACCACATAATTGCTCTCAAAAGGAGGTTTGGTGCCCTCTACTGGCAACAGAAGGAAGATGCAAGAGAGATGGCTCAATGGTTAAGAGAATTGCCTGCTCTTCCAACCTCCTGAATTCAATTCCAGGCGACCACATAATGGGTCACAACCATCTGCCATGAGGTCTTGTGCCCTCTTTTGGCTACAGTAAGAAGAGCTGGAGAGATAGCTCAGTTGTTAAGAGCATTGGTTGCCCTTCCAAAGGTCAGAAGTTCGATTCCTGGGAACCACGTAATTGCTCTCAAAAGGAGGTTTGGCGCCCTCTATTGGCAACAGAAGGAAGAGGCAGGAAAGATGGCTCTGTGGTAAAGAGCTCTGCCTGCTGAGTTTGATGAGGCCAAGAACAGACATAGAGTCGGGGCACAGGGCCAGGGCCCACGTTGTTGTGACTGAATGAGGCAAAAGCTCTTGTTAGGATGTTAAAGACTCACAGCTCTATCACCATGAGCCAGCGTGCTTCAGAGACAACACCAAGGAGAGTAAGGCAAGATGGCTAGAAGAAGAAAATATTGGCATGTTCATGTGCCTGAAGAAGAACTCATATCCAAGACAATCAAAGGACTACAAACACCAGCAAAATGTTAACCTATTTAAAGCCAGAGAAACAATTTATCTAGACCTCCTCTATGAGGTACATGAATGGCCAATAGGTCCATGCAGATCCCTGGTACTCCACATGTTAGGGAAATGGAGATGTGATCCACACACCACATTGACTATAGCTGGTTTAGTAAAAGAAGTGGAAAAACGGGTTGGAGAGGTGGCTCAGTGGTTAAGAGCATTGCCTGCCCTTCCAAAGGTCAGAAGTTCCATTCCTGGCAATCCCATAATTGCTCTCAAAAGGTAGATTTGGTGCCCTTTACTGGCAAAAAAGAAGAGGCATGAGAGATGGTTCAGTGCTTAAGAGCATTGCCTGCTCTTAGAACCTCCTGAAATCAATTGCAGGCAACCACATAATGATTCACAACCATCTGCCATGAGGTCTTGTGCCCTCTTTTGGCTACAGTAAGAAAAGCTGGAGAGATAGGTCAGTGGTTAAGAACATTGGCTGCCCTTCCGAAGGTCAGAAGTTCGATTCCTGGCTACCAAATAATTGCTCTCAAAAGGAGGTTTGGCGCCCTCTAGTGGCACCACAAGGAAGAGGCAAGAGAGATGGCTCTGTGGTAAAGAGCATTGCCTGCTGAGTTTGATGAGATCACATACAGACATAGAGTCAGGGCCAAGGGCCAGGGCCCGCGTTGTTGTGACTGAATGAGGCAAAAGCTTTTGTTAGGATGTTAAAGGCTCACAGCTCTAGCACCACGAGCCAGCGTGCTTCAGAGACAACACCAAGGAGAGTAAGGCAAGATGACTAGAAGAAGAAAATACAGGCATGTTCATGTTCCTGAAGAAGAACTCACATCCAAGACATCCAAAGGACGACAAACACCAGCAAAAGGTATACCAATTTTAAGCCAGAGAAACAATTTATCTAGACCTCCTCTATGAGGTACACGAACGGCCAATAGGTCCACGGAGACCCCTGTACTCCACGTGTTAGAAAAATGTAGATGTGATCCACACACCACATTGAGTAAACCTGGTTTAGTAAAAGAAGTTGAAAAACGGGTTGGAGAGATGGCTCAGTGGTTAAGAGCATTGCCTGCTCTTCCAAAGTTCAGAAGTTCGATTCCTGGGAATCACATAGTTGCTCTCAAAATGAGGTTTGGTGCCCTCTACTGGCAACAGAGGGGAGAGGCAGGAGAGATGGCTCAGTGGTTAAGAGCATTGCCTGCTCTTCCAAAGTTCAGAAGTTCGATTCCTGGAAATCACATAATTGCTCTCAAAATGAGGTTTGGTGCCCTCTACTGGCAACAGAAGGAAGAGGCAGGAGAGATGGCTCAGTGGTTAAGAGCATTGCCTGCTGAGGTTGATGAGGCCAAGTGGACACATAAAGCCAGGGCCCACGTTGTTGTCTCAGAATCAGGCAACACATTTTGTTAGGATAATAAAGACTCACAGCTCTCTCAGCATGAGCCTGCATGCTTCAGGGACACCACCAAGCAGAATGAGGAAAGATGGTTAGAAGAAGAAAATACAGGCATGTTCATGTTCCTTAAGAAGAACTCACATCCAAGACATCCAAAGGACGACAAACACCAGCAAAAGGTTTACCAATTTAAAGCCAGAAAAACAATTTATCTAGACTTCATCTATGAGGTACGCGAACGGCCAATATGTCCATGGAGACCCCTGTACTCCACATGTTAGTGGAATGCAGATATGATCCACACACCACATTGAGTAAACCTGGTTTAGTTCAAGAAGTTGAAAAACGGGTTGGAGAGATGGCTCAGTGGTTAAGAACATTGCCTGCTCTTCCAACCTCCTGAACTGAATTCCAGGCAACCACATAATGGCTCACAACCATCTGCAATGAGGTCTTGTGCCCTCTTTGGGATACAGAAAGAAGAGCTGGGGAGATAGCTCAGTGGTTAAGAGCTTTGCCTGCCCTTCCAAATGTCAGAAGTTCGATTCCTGGCAACCACATAATTGCTCTCAAAAGGAGGTTTGGTGCCCTCTACTGGCAACAGAAGGAAGATGCAAGAGAGATGGCTCAATGGTTAAGAGAATTGCCTGCTCTTCCAACCTCCTGAATTCAATTCCAGGCGACCACATAATGGGTCACAACCATCTGCCATGAGGTCTTGTGCCCTCTTTTGGCTACAGTAAGAAGAGCTGGAGAGATAGCTCAGTTGTTAAGAGCATTGGTTGCCCTTCCAAAGGTCAGAAGTTCGATTCCTGGGAACCACGTAATTGCTCTCAAAAGGAGGTTTGGCGCCCTCTAGTGGCACCACAAGGAAGAGGCAGAAAGATGGCTCTGTGGTAAAGAGCTATGCCTGCTGAGGTTGATGAGGCCAAGAACAGACATAGAGTCGGGGCACAGGGACAGGGCCCACGTTATTGTGACTGAATGAGGGAAAAGCTCTTTTTAGGATGTTAAAGACTCACAGCTCTATCACCATGAGCCAGCGTGCTTCAGAGACAACACCAAGGAGAGTAAGGCAAGATGGCTAGAAGAAGAAAATATTGGCATGTTCATGTGCCTGAAGAAGAACTCATATCCAAGACAAAGGACTACAAACACCAGCAAAATGTTAACCTATT
Organism: Chionomys nivalis; assembly: GCF_950005125.1. Taxonomy (NCBI): domain Eukaryota; kingdom Metazoa; phylum Chordata; class Mammalia; order Rodentia; family Cricetidae; genus Chionomys; species Chionomys nivalis. Next base: position 546,875 of record NW_026646884.1, on the reverse strand, counting down.
TAAAGCCAGAGAAACAATTTATCTAGACCTCCTCTATGAGGTACACGAACGGCCAATAGGTCCACGGAGACCCCTGTACTCCACGTGTTAGAAAAATGGAGATGTGATCAAAACACCACATTGAGTAAACCTGGTTTAGTAAAAGAAGTTGAAAAACGGGTTGGAGAGATGGCTCAGTGTTTAAGAGCATTGCCTGCTCTTCCAAAGTTCAGAAGTTCGATTCCTGGGAATCACATAGTTGCTCTCAAAATGAGGTTTGGTGCCCTCTACTGGCAACAGAGGGGAGAGGCAGGAGAGATGGCTCAGTGGTTAAGAGCATTGCCTGCTCTTCCAAAGTTCAGAAGTTCGATTCCTGGAAATCACATAATTGCTCTCAAAATGAGGTTTGGTGCCCTCTACTGGCAACGGAAGGAAGAGGCAGGAGAGATGGCTCAGTGGTTAAGAGCATTGCCTGCTGAGGTTGATGAGGCCAAGTGGACACATACAGCCAGGGCCCCCGTTGTTGTCTCAGAATCAGGCAAAACATTTTGTTAGGATAATAAAGACTCACAGCTCTATCAGCATGAGCCTGCATGCTTCAGGGACACCACCAAGCAGAATGAGGAAAGATGGTTAGAAGAAGAAAATACAGGCATGTTCATGTTCCTTAAGAAGAACTCACATCCAAGACATCCAAAGGACGACAAACACCAGCAAAAGGTTTACCAATTTAAAGCCAGACAAACAATTTATCTAGACTTCATCTATGAGGTACGCGAACGGCCAATATGTCCATGGAGACCCCTGTACTCCACATGTTAGTGGAATGCAGATATGATCCACACACCACATTGAGTAAACCTGGTTTAGTTCAAGAAGTTGAAAAACGGGTAGGAGAGATGGCTCAGTGGTTAAGAACTTTGCCTGCTCTTCCAACCTCCTGAACTGAATTCCAGGCAACCACATATTGGCTCACAACCATCTGCAATGAGGTCTTGTGCCCTCTTTTGGATACAGAAAGAAGAGCTGGGGAGATAGCTCAGTGGTTAAGAGCTTTGCCTGCCCTTCCAAAGGTCAGAAGTTCGATTCCTGGCAACCACATAATTGCTCTCAAAAGGAGGTTTGGTGCCCTCTACTGGCAACAGAAGGAAGATGCAAGAGAGATTACTCAATGGTTAAGAGAATTGCCTGCTCTTCCAACCTCCTGAATTCAATTCCAGGCGACCACATAATGGGTCACAACCATCTGCCATGAGGTCTTGTGCCCTCTTTTGGCTACAGTAAGAAGAGCTGGAGACACAGCTCAGTTGTTAAGAGCATTGGTTGCCCTTCCAAAGGTCAGAAGTTCGATTCCTGGGAACCACGTAATTGCTCTCAAAAGGAGGTTTGGCGCCCTCTAGTGGCACCACAAGGAAGAGGCAGAAAGATGGCTCTGTGGTAAAGAGCAATGCCTGCTGAGGTTGATGAGGCCAAGAACAGACATAGAGTCGGGGCACAGGGCCAGGGCCCACGTTGCTGTGACTGAATGAGGAAAAAGCTCTTGTTAGGATGTTAAAGACTCACAGCTCTATCACCATGAGCCAGCGTGCTTCAGAGACAACACCAAGGAGAGTAAGGCAAGATGGCTAGAAGAAGAAAATATTGGCATGTTCATGTGCCTGAAGAAGAACTCATATCCAAGACAATCAAAGGACTACAAACACCAGCAAAATGTTAACCTATTTAAAGCCAGAGAAACAATTTATCTAGACCTCCTCTATGAGGTACATGAATGGCCAATAGGTCCATGCAGACCCCTGTACTCCACACGTCAGGGAAATGGAGATGTGATCCACACACCACATTGACTAAAGCTGGTTTAGTAAAAGTAGTTGAAAAACGCGTTGGAGAGATGGCTCAGTGGTTAAGAGCATTGCCTGCTCTTCCAAAGGTCAGAAGTTCGATTCCTGGAAATCACATAATTGCTCTCAAAAGGAGGTTTGGTGCCCTCTACTGGCAACATAAGGAAGAGGGATGAGAGATGGGTCCGTGGTTAAGATCATTGCCTCCTCTTCCAACCTCCTGAATTCAATTCCAGGCAACCACATAATGGCTCACAACCATCTGCAATGAGGTCTTGTGCCCTCTTTTGGATACAAAAATAAGAGCTGGGGTGTTAGCTCAGTGGATAAGAGCTTTGGCTGCCCTTCCAAAGGTCAGAAGTTCCATTCCTGGCAATCCCATAATTGCTCTCAAAAGGTAGATTTGGTGCCCTTTACTGGCAAAAAAGAAGAGGCATGAGAGATGGTTCAGTGCTTAAGAGCATTGCCTGCTATTAGAACCTCCTGAAATCAATTGCAGGCAACCACATAATGATTCACAACCATCTGCCATGAGGTCTTGTGCCCTCTTTTGGCTACAGTAAGAAAAGCTGGAGAGATAGGTCAGTGGTTAAGAACACTGGCTGCCCTTCCGAAGGTCAGAAGTTCGATTCCTGGCTACCAAATAATTGCTCTCAAAAGGATGTTTGGCGCCCTCTAGTGGCACCACAAGGAAGAGGCAAGAGAGATGGCTCTGTGGTAAAGAGCATTGCCTGCTGAGTTTGATGAGACCACATACAGACATAGAGTCAGGGCCTAGGGCCAGGGCCCGCGTTGTTGTGACTGAATGAGGCAAAAGCTTTTGTTAGGATGTTAAAGGATCATAGCTCTATCACCACGAGCCAGCGTGCTTCAGAAACAACACCAAGGAGAGTAAGGCAAGATGACTAGAAGAAGAAAATACAGGCATGTTCATGTTCCTGAAGAAGAACTCACATCCAAGACATCCAAAGGACGACAAACACCAGCAAAAGGTATACCAATTTTAAGCCAGAGAAAAAATTTATCTAGACCTCCTCTATGAGGTACACGAACGGCCAATAGGTCCACGAAGACCCCTGTACTCCACGTGTTAGAAAAATGGAGATGTGATCCACACACCACATTGAGTAAACCTGGTTTAGTAAAAGAAGTTGAAAAACGGGTTGGAGAGATGGCTCAGTGGTTAAGAGCATTGCCTGCTCTTCCAAAGTTCAGAAGTTCGATTCCTGGGAATCACATAGTTGCTCTCAAAATGAGGTTTGGTGCCCTCTACTGGCAACAGAGGGGAGAGGCAGGAGAGATGGCTCAGTGGTTAAGAGCATTGCCTGCTCTTCCAAAGTTCAGAAGTTCGATTCCTGGAAATCACATAATTGCTCTCAAAATGAGGTTTGGTGCCCTCTACTGGCAACAGAAGGAAGAGGCAGGAGAGATGGCTCAGTGGTTAAGAGCATTGCCTGCTGAGGTTGATGAGGCCAAGTGGACACATACAGCCAGGGCCCACGTTGTTGTCTCAGAATCAGGCAAAACATTTTGTTAGGATAATAAAGACTCACAGCTCTATCAGCATGAGCCTGCATGCTTCAGGGACACCACCAAGCAGAATGAGGAAAGATGGTTAGAAGAAGAAAATACAGGCATGTTCATGTTCCTTAAGAAGAAGTCACATCCAAGACATCCAAAGGACGACAAACACCAGCAAAAGGTTTACCAATTTAAAGCCAGACAAACAATTTATCTAGACTTCATCTATGAGGTACGCGAACGGCCAATATGTCCATGGAGACCCCTGTACTCCACATGTTAGTGGAATGCAGATATGATCCACACACCACATTGAGTAAACCTGGTTTAGTTCAAGAAGTTGAAAAACGGGTTGGAGAGGTGGCTCAGTGGTTAGTGCGATTCCTGGAAATCACATAATTGCTCTCAAAAGGAGGTTTGGTGCCCTCTACTGGCAACATAAGGAAGAGGCATGAGAGATGGCTCCGTGGTTAAGATCATTGTCTCCTCTTCCAACCTCCTGAATTCAATTCCAGGCAACCACATAATGGCTCACAACCATCTGCAATGAGGTCTTGTGCCCTCTTTTGGATACAAAAATAAGAGCTGGGGTGTTAGCTCAGTGGATAAGAGCTTTGGCTGCCCTTCCAAAGGTCAGAAGTTCCATTCCTGGCAATCCCATAATTGCTCTCAAAAGGTAGATTTGGTGCCCTTTACTGGCAAAAAAGAAGAGGCATGAGAGATGGTTCAGTGCTTAAGAGCATTGCCTGCTCTTAGAACCTCCTGAAATCAATTGCAGGCAACCACATAATGATTCACAACCATCTGCCATGAGGTCTTGTGCCCTCTTTTGGCTACAGTAAGAAAAGCTGGAGAGATAGGTCAGTGGTTAAGAACATTGGCTGCCCTTCCGAAGGTCAGAAGTTCGATTCCTGGCTACCAAATAATTGCTCTCAAAAGGAGGTTTGGCGCCCTCTAGTGGCACCACAAGGAAGAGGCAAGAGAGATGGCTCTGTGGTAAAGAGCATTGCCTGCTGAGTTTGATGAGACCACATACAGACATAGAGTCAGGGCCAAGGGCCAGGGCCCGCGTTGTTGTGACTGAATGAGGCAAAAGCTTTTGTTAGGATGTTCAAGGCTCACAGCTCTATCACCACGAGCCAGCGTTCTTCAGAGACAACACCAAGGAGAGTAAGGCAAGATGACTAGAAGAAGAAAATACAGGCATGTTCATGTTCCTGAAGAAGAACTCCCATCCAAGACATCCAAAGGACGACAAACACCAGCAAAAGGTGTACCAATTTTAAGCCAGAGAAACAATTTATCTAGACCTCCTCTATGAGGTACACGAACGGCCAATAGGTCCACGGAGACCCCTGTACTCCACATGTTAGGGAAATGGAGATGTGATCCACACACCACATTGAGTAAACCTGGTTTAGTAAAAGAAGTTGAAAAACGGGTTGGAGAGATGGCTCAGTGGTTAAGAGCATTGCCTGCTCTTCCAAAGTTCAGAAGTTCAATTCCTGGGAATCACATAGTTGCTCTCAAAATGAGGTTTGGTGCCCTCTACTGGCAACAGAGGGGAGAGGCAGGAGAGATGGCTCAGTGGTTAAGAGCATTGCCTGCTGAGGTTGATGAGGCCAAGTGGACACATACAGCCAGGGCCCACGTTGTTGTCTCAGAATCAGGCAACACATTTTGTTAGGATAATAAAGACTCACAGCTCTATCAGCATGAGCCTGCATGCTTCAGGGACACCACCAAGCAGAATGAGGAAAGATGGTTAGAAGAAGAAAATACAGGCATGTTCATGTTCCTTAAGAAGAACTCACATCCAAGACATCCAAAGGACGACAAACACCAGCAAAAGGTTTACCAATTTAAAGCCAGACAAACAATTTATCTAGACTTCATCTATGAGGTACGCGAACGGCCAATATGTCCATGGAGACCCCTGTACTCCACATGTTAGTGGAATGCAGATATGATCCACACACCACATTGAGTAAACCTGGTTTAGTTCAAGAAGTTGAAAAACGGGTTGGAGAGATGGCCCAGTTGTTAAGAACCTTGCCTGCTCTTCCAACCTCCTGAACTGAATTCCAGGCAACCACATAATGGCTCACAACCATCTGCAATGAGGTCTTGTGCCCTCTTTTGGATACAGAAAGAAGAGCTGGGGAGATAGCTCAGTGGTTAAGAGCTTTGCCTGCCCTTCCAAAGGTCAGAAGTTCGATTCCTGGCAACCACATAATTGCTCTCAAAAGGAGGTTTGGTGCCCTCTACTGGCAACAGAAGGAAGATGCAAGAGAGATGGCTCAATGGTTAAGAGAATTGCCTGCTCTTCCAACCTCCTGAATTCATTCCAGGCGACCACATAACAGGTCACAACCATCTGCCATGAGGTCTTGTGCCCACTTTTCTCTACAGTAAGAAGAGCTGGAGAGACAGCTCAGTGGTTAAGAGCATTGGTTGCCCTTCCAAAGGTCAGAAGTTCGATTCCTGGGAACCACGTAATTGCTCTCAAAAGGAGGTTTGGCGCCCTCTAGTGGCACCACAAGGAAGAGGCAGGAAAGATGGCTCTGTGGTAAAGAGCTTTGCCTGCTGAGTTTGATGAGGCCAAGAACAGACATAGAGTCGGGGCACAGGGCCAGGGCCCACGTTGTTGTGACTGAATGAGGCAAAAGCTCTTGTTAGGATGTTAAAGACTCACAGCTCTATCACCATGAGCCAGTGTGCTTCAGAGACAACACCAAGGAGAGTAAGGCAAGATGGCTAGAAGAAGAAAATATTGGCATGTTCATGTGCCTGAAGAAGAAGAACTCATATCCAAGACAATCAAAGGACTACAAACACCAGCAAAATGTTAACCTATTTAAAGCCAGAGAAACAATTTTTCTAGACCTCCTCTATGAGGTACATGAATGGCCAATAGGTCCATGCAGACCCCTGTACTCCACACGTCAGGGAAATGGAGATGTGATCCACACACCACATTGACTAAAGCTGGTTTAGTAAAAGAAGTTGAAAAACGGGTTGGAGAGATGGCTCAGTGGTTAAGAGCATTGCCTGCTCTTCCAAAGGTCAGAAGTTCGATTCCTGGAAATCACATAATTGCTCTCAAAAGGAGGTTTGGTGCCCTCTACTGGCAACATAAGGAAGAGGCATGAGAGATGGCTCCGTGGTTAAGATCATTGCCTCCTCTTCCAACCTCCTGAATTCAATTCCAGGCAACCACATAATGGCTCACAACCATCTGCAATGAGGTCTTGTGCCCTCTTTTGGATACAAAAATAAGAGCTGGGGTGTTAGCTCAGTGGATAAGAGCTTTGGCTGCCCTTCCAAAGGTCAGAAGTTCCATTCCTGGCAATTCCATAATTGCTCTCAAAAGGTAGATTTGGTGCCCTTTACTGGCAAAAAAGAAGAGGCATGAGAGATGGTTCAGTGCTTAAGAGCATTGCCTGCTCTTAGAACCTCCTGAAATCAATTGCAGGCAACCACATAAAGATTCACAACCATCTGACATGAGGTCTTGTGCCCTCTTTTGGCTACAGTAAGAAAAGCTGGAGAGATAGGTCAGTGGTTAAGAACATTGGCTGCCCTTCCGAAGGTCAGAAGTTCGATTCCTGGCTACCAAATAATTGCTCTCAAAACGAGGTTTGGCGCCCTCTAGTGGCACCACAAGGAAGAGGCAAGAGAGATGGCTCTGTGGTAAAGAGCATTGCCTGCTGAGTTTGATGAGACCACATACAGACATAGAGTCAAGGCCAAGGGCCAGGGCCCGCGTTGTTGTGACTGAATGAGGCAAAAGCTTTTGTTAGGATGTTAAAGGATCACAGCTCTATCACCACGAGCCAGCGTGCTTCAGAGACAACACCAAGGAGAGTAAGGCAAGATGACTAGAAGAAGAAAATACAGGCATGTTCATGTTCCTGAAGAAGAACTCACATCCAAGACATCCAAAGGACGACAAACACCAGCAAAAGGTGTACCAATTTTAAGCCAGAGAAACAATTTATCTAGACCTCCTGTATGAGGTACACGAACGGCCAATAGGTCCACGGAGACCCCTGTACTCCACATGTTAGGGAAATGGAGATGTGATCCACACACCACATTGAGTAAACCTGGTTTAGTAAAAGAAGTTGAAAAACGGGTTGGAGAGATGGCTCAGTGGTTAAGAGCATTGCCTGCTCTTCCAAAGTTCAGAAGTTCGATTCCTGGGAATCACATAGTTGCTCTCAAAATGAGGTTTGGTGCCCTCTACTGGCAACAGAGGGGAGAGGCAGGAGAGATGGCTCAGTGGTTAAGAGCATTGCCTGTTGAGGTTGATGAGGCCAAGTGGACACATACAGCCATGGCCCACGTTGTTGTCTCAGAATCAGGCAACACATTTTGTTAGGATAAGAAAGACTCACAGCTCTATCAGCATGAGCCTGCATGCTTCAGGGACACCACCAAGCAGAATGAGGAAAGATGGTTAGAAGAAGAAAATACAGGCATGTTCATGTTCCTTAAGAAGAACTCACATCCAAGACATCCAAAGGACGACAAACACCAGCAAAAGGTTTACCAATTTAAAGCCAGACAAACAATTTATCTAGACTTCATCTATGAGGTACGCGAACGGCCAATATGTCCATGGAGACCCCTGTACTCCACATGTTAGTGGAATGCAGATATGATCCACACACCACATTGAGTAAACCTGGTTTAGTTCAAGAAGTTGAAAAACGGGTTGGAGAGATGGCCCAGTTGTTAAGAACCTTGCCTGCTCTTCCAACCTCCTGAACTGAATTCCAGGCAACCACATAATGGCTCACAACCATCTGCAATGAGGTCTTGTGCCCTCTTTTGGATACAGAAAGAAGAGCTGGGGAGATAGCTCAGTGGTTAAGAGCTTTGCCTGCCCTTCCAAAGGTCAGAAGTTCGATTCCTGGCAACCACATAATTGCTCTCAAAAGGAGGTTTGGTGCCCTCTACTGGCAACAGAAGGAAGATGCAAGAGAGATGGCTCAATGGTTAAGAGAATTGCCTGCTCTTCCAACCTCCTGAATTCAATTCCAGGCGACCACATAACGGGTCACAACCATCTGCCATGAGGTCTTGTGCCCACTTTTCGCTACAGTAAGAAGAGCTGGAGAGACAGCTCAGTGGTTAAGAGCATTGGTTGCCCTTCCAAAGGTCAGAAGTTCGATTCCTGGGAACCACGTAATTGCTCTCAAAAGGAGGTTTGGCGCCCTCTAGTGGCACCACAAGGAAGAGGCAGGAAAGATGGCTCTGTGGTAAAGAGCTTTGCCTGCTGAGTTTGATGAGGCCAAGAACAGACATAGAGTCGGGGCACAGGGCCAGGGCCCACGTTGTTGTGACTGAATGAGGCAAAAGCTCTTGTTAGGATGTTAAAGACTCACAGCTCTATCACCATGAGCCAGTGTGCTTCAGAGACAACACCAAGGAGAGTAAGGCAAGATGGCTAGAAGAAGAAAATATTGGCATGTTCATGTGCCTGAAGAAGAAGAACTCATATCCAAGACAATCAAAGGACTACAAACACCAGCAAAATGTTAACCTATTTAAAGCCAGAGAAACAATTTTTCTAGACCTCCTCTATGAGGTACATGAATGGCCAATAGGTCCATGCAGACCCCTGTACTCCACACGTCAGGGAAATGGAGATGTGATCCACACACCACATTGACTAAAGCTGGTTTAGTAAAAGAAGTTGAAAAACGGGTTGGAGAGATGGCTCAGTGGTTAAGAGCATTGCCTGCTCTTCCAAAGGTCAGAAGTTCGATTCCTGGAAATCACATAATTGCTCTCAAAAGGAGGTTTGGTGCCCTCTACTGGCAACATAAGGAAGAGGCATGAGAGATGGCTCCGTGGTTAAGATCATTGCCTCCTCTTCCAACCTCCTGAATTCAATTCCAGGCAACCACATAATGGCTCACAACCATCTGCAATGAGGTCTTGTGCCCTCTTTTGGATACAAAAATAAGAGCTGGGGTGTTAGCTCAGTGGATAAGAGCTTTGGCTGCCCTTCCAAAGGTCAGAAGTTCCATTCCTGGCAATCCCATAATTGCTCTCAAAAGGTAGATTTGGTGCCCTTTACTGGCAAAAAAGAAGAGGCATGAGAGATGGTTCAGTGCTTAAGAGCATTGCCTGCTCTTAGAACCTCCTGAAATCAATTGCAGGCAACCACATAAAGATTCACAACCATCTGACATGAGGTCTTGTGCCCTCTTTTGGCTACAGTAAGAAAAGCTGGAGAGATAGGTCAGTGGTTAAGAACATTGGCTGCCCTTCCGAAGGTCAGAAGTTCGATTCCTGGCTACCAAATAATTGCTCTCAAAAGGAGGTTTGGCGCCCTCTAGTGGCACCACAAGGAAGAGGCAAGAGAGATGGCTCTGTGGTAAAGAGCATTGCCTGCTGAGTTTGATGAGACCACATACAGACATAGAGTCAAGGCCAAGGGCCAGGGCTCGCGTTGTTGTGACTGAATGAGGCAAAAGCTTTTGTTAGGATGTTAAAGGCTCACAGCTCTAGCACCACGAGCCAGCGTGCTTCAGAGACAACACCAAGGAGAGTAAGGCAAGATGACTAGAAGAAGAAAATACAGGCATGTTCATGTTCCTGAAGAAGAACTCACATCCAAGACATCCAAAGGACGACAAACACCAGCAAAAGGTGTACCAATTTTAAGCCAGAGAAACAATTTATCTAGACCTCCTGTATGAGGTACACGAACGGCCAATAGGTCCACGGAGACCCCTGTACTCCACATGTTAGGGAAATGGAGATGTGATCCACACACCACATTGAGTAAACCTGGTTTAGTAAAAGAAGTTGAAAAACGGGTTGGAGAGATGGCTCAGTGGTTAAGAGCATTGCCTGCTCTTCCAAAGTTCAGAAGTTCGATTCCTGGGAGTCACATAGTTGCTCTCAAAATGAGGTTTGGTGCCCTCTACTGGCAACAGAGGGGAGAGGCAGGAGAGATGGCTCAGTGGTTAAGAGCATTGCCTGTTGAGGTTGATGAGGCCAAGTGGACACATACAGCCATGGCCCACGTTGTTGTCTCAGAATCAGGCAACACATTTTGTTAGGATAAGAAAGACTCACAGCTCTATCAGCATGAGCCTGCATGCTTCAGGGACACCACCAAGCAGAATGAGGAAAGATGGTTAGAAGAAGAAAATACAGGCATGTTCATGTTCCTTAAGAAGAACTCACATCCAAGACATCCAAAGGACGACAAACACCAGCAAAAGGTTTACCAATTTAAAGCCAGAAAAACAATTATCTAGACTTCATCTATGAGGTACGCGAACGGCCAATATGTCCATGGAGACCCCTGTACTCCACATGTTAGTGGAATGCAGATATGATCCACACACCACATTGAGTAAACCTGGTTTAGTTCAAGAAGTTGAAAAACGGGTTGGAGAGATGGCCCAGTTGTTAAGAACATTGCCTGCTCTTCCAACCTCCTGAACTGAATTCCAGGCAACCACATAATGGCTCACAACCATCTGCAATGAGGTCTTGTGCCCTCTTTTGGATACAGAAAGAAGAGCTGGGGAGATAGCTCAGTGGTTAAGAGCTTTGCCTGCCCTTCCAAAGGTCAGAAGTTCGATTCCTGGCAACCACATAATTGCTCTCAAAAGGAGGTTTGGTGCCCTCTACTGGCAACAGAAGGAAGATGCAAGAGAGATGGCTCAATGGTTAAGAGAATTGCCTGCTCTTCCAACCTCCTGAATTCAATTCCAGGCGACCACATAACGGGTCACAACCATCTGCCATGAGGTCTTGTGCCCTCTTTTGGCTACAGTAAGAAGAGCTGGAGAGACAGCTCAGTGGTTAAGAGCATTGGTTGCCCTTCCAAAGGTCAGAAGTTCGATTCCTGGGAACCACGTACTTGCTCTCAAAAGGAGGTTTGGCGCCCTCTAGTGGCACCACAAGGAAGAGGCAGGAAAGATGGCTCTGTGGTAAAGAGCTTTGCCTGCTAGTTTGATGACTCCAAGAACAGACATAGAGTCGGGGCACAGGGCCAGGGCCCACGTTGTTGTGACTGAATGAGGCAAAAGCTCTTGTTAGGATGTTAAAGACTCACAGCTCTATCACCATGAGCCAGCGTGCTTCAGAGACAACACCAAGGAGAGTAAGGCAAGATGGCTAGAAGAAGAAAATACTGGCATGTTCATGTGCCTGAAGAAGAAGAACTCATATCCAAGACAATCAAAGGACTACAAACACCAGCAAAATGTTAACCTATTTAAAGCCAGAGAAACAATTTATCTAGAACTCCTCTAAGAGGTACATGAATGGCCAATAGGTCCATGCAGACCCCTGTACTCCACACGTCAGGGAAATGGAGATGTGATCCACACACCACATTGACTAAAGCTGGTTTAGTAAAAGAAGTTGAAAAACGGGTTGGAGAGATGGCTCAGTGGTTAGTTCGATTCCTGGAAATCACATAATTGCTCTCAAAAGGAGGTTTGGTGCCCTCTACTGGCAACATAAGGAAGAGGCATGAGAGATGGCTCCGTGGTTAAGATCATTGCCTCCTCTTCCAACCTCCTGAATTCAATTCCAGGCAACCACATAATGGCTCACAACCATCTGCAATGAGGTCTTGTGCCCTCTTTTGGATACAAAAATAAGAGCTGGGGTGTTAGCTCAGTGGATAAGAGCTTTGGCTGCCCTTCCAAAGGTCAGAAGTTCCATTCCTGGCAATCCCATAATTGCTCTCAAAAGGTAGATTTGGTGCCCTTTACTGGCAAAAAAGAAGAGGCATGAGAGATGGTTCAGTGCTTAAGAGCATTGCCTGCTCTTAGAACCTCCTGAAATCAATTGCAGGCAACCACATAATGATTCACAACCATCTGCCATGAGGTCTTGTGCCCTCTTTTGGCTACAGTAAGAAAAGCTGGAGAGATAGGTCAGTGGTTAAGAACATTGGCTGCCCTTCCGAAGGTCAGAAGTTCGATTCCTGGCTACCAAATAATTGCTCTCAAAAGGAGGTTTGGCGCCCTCTAGTGGCACCACAAGGAAGAGGCAAGAGAGATGGCTCTGTGGTAAAGAGCATTGCCTGCTGAGTTTGATGAGACCACATACAGACATAGAGTCAGGGCCAAGGGCCAGGGCCCGCGTTGTTGTGACTGAATGAGGCAAAAGCTTTTGTTAGGATGTTCAAGGCTCACAGCTCTATCACCACGAGCCAGCGTTCTTCAGAGACAACACCAAGGAGAGTAAGGCAAGATGACTAGAAGAAGAAAATACAGGCATGTTCATGTTCCTGAAGAAGAACTCACATCCAAGACATCCAAAGGACGACAAACACCAGCAAAAGGTGTACCAATTTTAAGCCAGAGAAACAATTTATCTAGACCTCCTGTATGAGGTACACGAACGGCCAATAGGTCCACGGAGACCCCTGTACTCCACATGTTAGGGAAATGGAGATGTGATCCACACACCACATTGAGTAAACCTGGTTTAGTAAAAGAAGTTGAAAAACGGGTTGGAGAGATGGCTCAGTGGTTAAGAGCATTGCCTGCTCTTCCAAAGTTCAGAAGTTCGATTCCTGGGAATCACATAGTTGCTCTCAAAATGAGGTTTGGTGCCCTCTACTGGCAACAGAGGGGAGAGGCAGGAGAGATGGCTCAGTGGTTAAGAGCATTGCCTGCTGAGATTGATGAGGCCAAGTGGACACATACAGCCAGGGCCCACGTTGTTGTCCCAGAATCAGGCAAAACATTTTGTTAGGATAATAAAGACTCACAGCTCTATCAGCATGAGCCTGCATGCTTCAGGGACACCACCAAGCAGAATGAGGAAAGATGGTTAGAAGAAGAAAATACAGGCATGTTCATGTTCCTTAAGAAGAACGCACATCCAAGACATCCAAAGGACGACAAACACCAGCAAAAGGTTTACCAATTTAAAGCCAGACAAACAATTTATCTAGACTTCACCTATGAGGTACGCGAACGGCCAATATGTCCATGGAGACCCCTGTACTCCACATGTTAGTGGAATGCAGATATGATCCACACACCACATTGAGTAAACCTGGTTTAGTTCAAGAAGTTGAAAAACGGGTTGGAGAGATGGCTCAGTGGTTAAGAACATTGCCTGCTCTTCCAACCTCCTGAACTGAATTCCAGGCAACCACATAATGGCTCACAACCATCTGCAATGAGGTCTTGTGCCCTCTTTTGGATACAGAAAGAAGAGCTGGGGAGATAGCTCAGTGGTTAAGAGCTTTGCCTGCCCTTCCAAAGGTCAGAAGTTCGATTCCTGGCAACCACATAATTGCTCTCAAAAGGAGGTTTGGTGCCCTCTACTGGCAACAGAAGGAAGATGCAAGAGAGATGGCTAAATGGTTAAGAGAATTGCCTGCTCTTCCAACCTCCTGAATTCAATTCCAGGCGACCACATAACGGGTCACAACCATCTGCCATGAGGTCTTGTGCCCTCTTTTGGCTCCAGTAAGAAGTGCTGGAGAGACAGCTCAGTGGTTAAGAGCATTGGTCGCCCTTCCAAAGGTCAGAAGTTCGATTCCTGGGAACCACGTAATTGCTCTCAAAAGGAGGTTTGGCGCCCTCTAGTGGCACCACAAGGTAGAGGCAGGAAAGATGGCTCTGTGGTAAAGAACTTTGCCTGCTGAGTTTGATGAGGCCAAGAACAGACATAGAGTCGGGGCACAGGGCCAGGGCCCACGTTGTTGTGACTGAATGAGGCAAAAGCTCTTGTTAGGATGTTAAAGCCTCACAGCTCTATCACCATGAGCCAGCGTGCTTCAGAGACATCACCAAGGAGAGTAAGGCAAGATGGCTAGAAGAAGAAAATATTGGCATGTTCATGTGCCTGAAGAAGAAGAACTCATATCCAAGACAATCAAAGGACTACAAACACCAGCAAAATGTTAACCTATTTAAAGCCAGAGAAACAATTTATCTAGACCTCCTCTATGAGGTACATGAATGGCCAATAGGTCCATGCAGACCCCTGTACTCCACACGTCACGGAAATGGAGATGTGATCCACACACCACATTGACTAAAGCTGGTTTAGTAAAAGAAGTTGAAAAACGGGTTGGAGAGATGGCTCAGTGGTTAAGAGCATTGCCTGCATTTCCAAAGGTCAGAAGTTCGATTCCTGGAAATCACATAATTGCTCTCAAAAGGTGGTTTGGTGCCCTCTACTGGCAACATAAGGAAGAGGCATGAGAGATGGCTCCGTGGTTAAGATCATTGCCTCCTCTTCCAACCTCCTGAATTCAATTCCAGGCAACCACATAATGGCTCACAACCATCTGCAATGAGGTCTTGTGCCCTCTTTTGGATACAAAAATAAGAGCTGGGGTGTTAGCTCAGTGGATAAGAGCTTTGGCTGCCCTTCCAAAGGTCAGAAGTTCCATTCATGGCAATCCCATAATTGCTCTCATGAGGAGGTTTGGCGACCTCTAGTGGCACCACAAGGAAGAGGCAAGAGAGATGGCTCTGTTGTAAAGAGCATTGCCTGCTGAGTTTGATGAGACCACATACAGACATAGAGTCAGGGCCAAGGGCCAGGGCCTGCGTTGTTGTGACTGAATGAGGCAAAAGCTTTTGTTAGGATGTTAAAGGCTCACAGCTCTATCACCACGAGCCAGCGTGCTTCAGAGACAACACCAAGGAGAGTAAGGCAAGATGACTAGAAGAAGAAAATTCAGGCATGTTCATGTTCCTGAAGAAGAAATCACATCCAAGACATCCAAAGGACGACAAACACCAGCAAAAGGTGTACCAATTGTAAGCCAGAGAAACAATTTATCTAGACCTCCCCTATGAGGTACACGAATGGCCAATAGGTCCACGGAGACCCCTGTACTCCACATGTTAGGGAAATGGAGATGTGAACCACACACCACATTGAGTAAACCTGGTTTAGTAAAAGAAGTTGAAAAACGGGTTGGAGATATGGCTCAGTGGTTAAGAGCATTGCCTGCTCTTCCAAAGGTCAGAAGTTCGATTCCTGGGAATCACATAGTTGCTCTCAAAATGAGGTTTGGTGCCCTCTACTGGCAACAGAGGGGAGAGGCAGGAGAGATGGCTCAGTGGTTAAGAAGATTGCCTGCTCGTCCAAAGTTCAGAAGTTCGATTCCTGGAAATCACATAATTGCTCTCAAAAGGAGGTTTGGTGCCCTCTACTGGCAACAGAAGGAAGAGGCAGGAGAGATGGCTCAGAGGTTAAGAGCATTGCCTGCTGAGGTTGATGAGGCCAAGTGGACACATACAGCCAGGGCCCCCCTTGTTGTCTCAGAATCAGGCAAAACATTTTGTTAGGATAATAAAGACTCACAGCTCTATCAGCATGAGCCTGCATGCTTCAGGGACACCACCAAGCAGAATGAGGAAAGATGGTTAGAAGAAGAAAATACAGGCATGTTCATGTTCCTTAAGAAGAACTCACATCCAAGACATCCAAAGGACGACAAACACCAGCAAAAGGTTTACCAATTTAAAGCCAGACAAACAATTTATCTAGACTTCATCTATGAGGTACGCGAACGGCCAATATGTCCATGGAGACCCCTGTACTCCACATGTTAGTGGAATGCAGATATGATCCACACACCACATTGAGTAAACCTGGTTTAGTTCAAGAAGTTGAAAAACGGGTTGGAGAGATGGCTCAGTGGTTAAGAACATTTCCTGCTATTCCAACCTCCTGAACTGAATTCCAGGCAACCACATAATGGCTCACAACCATCTGCAATGAGGTCTTGTGCCCTCTTTTGGATACAGAAAGAAGAGCTGGGGAGATAGCTCAGTGGTTAAGAGCTTTGCCTGCCCTTCCAAAGGTCAGAAGTTCGATTCCTGGCAACCACATAATTGCTCTCAAACGGAGGTTTGGTGCTCTCTACTGGCAACAGAAGGAAGATGCAAGAGAGATGGCTCAATGGTTAAGAGAATTGCCTGCTCTTCCAACCTCCTGAATTCAATTCCAGGCGACCACATAATGGGTCACAACCATCTGCCATGAGGTCTTGTGCCCCCTTATGGCTACAGTAAGAAGAGCTGGAGAGACAGCTCAGTGGATAAGAGATTTGGCTGCCCTTCCAAAGGTCAGAAGTTCCATTCCTGGCAATCCCATAATTGCTCTCAAAAGGTAGATTTGGTGCCCTTTACTGGCAAAAAAGAAGAGGCATGAAAGATGGTTCAGTGCTTAAGAGCATTGCCTGCTCTTAGAACCTCCTGAAATCAATTGCAGGCAACCACATAATGATTCACAACCATCTGTCATGAGGTCTTGTGCCCTCTTTTGGCTACAGTAAGAAAAGCTGGAGAGATAGGTCAGTGGTTAAGAACATTGGCTGCCCTTCCGAAGGTCAGAAGTTCGATTCCTGGCTACCAAATAATTGCTCTCAAAAGGAGGTTTGGCGCCCTCTAGTGGCACCACAAGGAAGAGGCAAGAGAGATGGCTCTGTGGTAAAGAGCATTGCCTGCTGAGTTTGATGAGACCACATACAGACATAGAGTCAGGCCCAAGTCCAGGGCCCGCGTTGTTGTGACTGAATGAGGCAAAAGCTTTTGTTAGGATGTTAAAGGCTCACAGCTCTATCACCACGAGCCAGCGTGCTTCAGAGACAACACCAAGGAGAGTAAGGCAAGATGGCTAGAAGAAGAAAATATTG
The DNA here is from genome assembly GCF_950005125.1 of Chionomys nivalis. Classification (NCBI taxonomy): domain Eukaryota; kingdom Metazoa; phylum Chordata; class Mammalia; order Rodentia; family Cricetidae; genus Chionomys; species Chionomys nivalis. The sequence goes on along the minus strand of NW_026646884.1, from coordinate 529,871 downwards.
GCATGTTCATGTGCCTGAAGAAGAACTCATATCCAAGACAATCAAAGGACTACAAACACCAGCAAAATGTTAACCTATTTAAAGCCAGAGAAACAATTTATCTAGACTTCCTCTATGAGGTACATGAATGGCCAATATGTCCATGCAGACCCCTGTACTCCACATGTCAGGGAAATGGAGATGTGATCCACACACCACATTGACTAAAGCTGGTTTAGTAAAAGAAGTTGAAAAACGGGTTGGAGAGATGGCTCAGTGGTTAAGAGCATTGCCTGCTCTTCCAAAGGTCAGAAGTTCGATTCCTGGAAATCACATAATTGCTCTCAAAAGGAGGTTTGGTGCCCTCTACTGGCAACATAAGGAAGAGGCATGAGAGATGGCTCCGTGGTTAAGATCATTGCCTCCTCTTCCAACCTCCCGAATTCAGTTCCAGGCAACCACATAATGGCTCACAACCATCTGCAATGAGGTCTTGTGCCCTCTTTTGGATACAGAAAGAAGAGCTGGGGAGATAGCTCAGTGGTTAAGAGCTTTGCCTGCCCTTCCAAAGGTCAGAGTTCGATTCCTGGCAACCACATAATTGCTCTCAAAAGGAGGTTTGGTGCCCTCTACTGGCAACAGAAGGAAGATGCAAGAGAGATGGCTCAATGGTTAAGAGAATTGCCTGCTCTTCCAAACTCCTGAATTCAATTCCAGGCGACCACATAATGGGTCACAACCATCTGCCATGATGTCTTTTGCCCTCTTTTGTCTACAGTAAGAAGAGCTGGAGAGATAGCTCAGTGGTTAAGAGCATTGGTTGCCCTTCCAAAGGTCAGAAGTTCAATTCCTGGGAACCAGGTAATTGCTCTCAAAAGGAGGTTTAGCGCCCTCTAGTGGCACCACAAGGAAGAGGCAAGAGAGATGGCTCTGTGGTAAAGAGCATTGCCTGCTGAGTTTGATGAGACCACATACAGACATAGAGTCAGGGCCAAGGGCCAGGGCCCGCGTTGTTGTGACTGAATGAGGCAAAAGCTTTTGTTAGGATGTTAAAGGCTCACAGCTCTATCACCACGAGCCAGCTTGCTTCAGAGACAACACCAAGGAGAGTAAGGCAAGATGACTAGAAGAAGAAAATACAGGCATGTTCATGTTCCTGAAGAAGAACTCACATCCAAGACATCCAAAGGACGACAAACACCAGCAAAAGGTGTACCAAATTTAAGACAGACAAACAATTTATCTAGACCTCCTCTATGAGGTACACGAACGGCCAATATGTCCATGGAGACCCCTGTACTCCACATGTTAGTGGAATGCAGATATGATCCACACACCACATTGAGTAAACCTGGTTTAGTTCAAGAAGTTGAAAAACGGGTTGGAGAGATGGCTCAGTGGTTAAGAACATTGCCTGCTCTTCCAACCTCTGAACTGAATTCCAGGCAACCACATAATGGCTCACAACCATCTGCAATGAGGTCTTGTGCCCTCTTTTGGATACAGAAAGAAGAGCTGGGGAGATAGCTCAGTCGTTAAGAGCTTTGCCTGCCCTTCCAAAGGTCAGAAGTTCGATTCCTGGCAACCACGTAATTGCTCTCAAAAGGAGGTTTGGTGTCCTCTACTGGCAACAGAAGGAAGATGCAAGAGAGATGGCTCAATGGTTAAGAGAATTGCCTGCTCTTCCAACCTCCTGAATTCAATTCCAGGCGACCACATAATGGGTCACAACATTCTGCCATGAGGTCTAGTGCCCTCTTTTGGCTACAGTAAGAAGAGCTGGAGAGACAGCTCAGTGGTTAAGAGCATTGGTTGCCCTTCCAAAGGTCAGAAGTTCGATTCCTGGGAACCACGTAATTGCTCTCAAAAAGGAGGGTTGGCGCCCTCTAGTGGCACCACAAGGAAGAGGCAGGAAAGATGGCTCTGTGGTAAAGAGCTTTGCCTGCTGAGTTTGATGAGGCAAAGAACAGACATAGAGTCGGGGCACAGGGCCAGGGCCCACGTTGTTGTGACTGAATGAGGCAAAAGCTCTTGTTAGGATGTTAAAGACTCACAGCTCTATCACCATGAGCCAGCATGCTTCAGAGACAACATCAAGGAGAGTAAGGCAAGATCGCTGGAAGAAGAAAATATTGGCATGTTCATGTGCCTGAAGAAAAACTCATATCCAAGACAATCAAGGGACTACAAACACCAGCAAAATGTTATCCTTTTTAAAGCCAGAGAAACAATTTATCTAGACCTCCTCTATGAGGTACATGAATGGCCAATAGGTCCATGCAGACCCCTGTACTCCACACGTTAGGGAAATGGAGATGTGATCCACACACCACATTGACTACAGCTGGTTTAGTAAAAGAAGTTGAAAAACGGGTTGGAGAGATGGCTCAGTGGTTAAGAGCATTGCCTGCTCTTCCAAAGATCTGAAGATCGATTCCTGGGAATCACATAGTTGCTCTCAAAATGAGGTTTGGTGCCCTCTACTGGCAACAGAGGGGAGAGGCAGGAGAGATGGCTCAGTGGTTAAGAGCATTGCCTGCTCTTCCAAGTTCGATTCCTGGAAATCACATAATTGCTCTCAAAATGAGGTTTGGTGTCCTCTACTGGCAACAGAAGGAAGAGGCAGGAGAAATGGCTCAGTGGTTAAGAGCATTGCCTGCTGAGGTTGATGAGGCCAAGTGGACACATACAGCCAGGGCCCCTGTTGATGTCTCAGAATCAGGCAAAACATTTTGTTAGGATAATAAAGACTCACAGCTCTATCAGCATGAGCCTGCATGCTACAGGGACACCACCAAGCAGAATGAGGAAAGATGGTTAGAAGAAGAAAATACAGGCATGTTCATGTTCCTTAAGAAGAACTCACATCCAAGACATCCAAAGGACGACAAACACCAGCAAAAGGTTTACCAATTTAAAGCCAGACAAACAATTTATCTAGACTTCATCTATGAGGTACGCGAACGGCCAATATGTCCATGGAGACCCCTGTACTCCACATGTTAGTGGAATGCAGATTTGATCCACACACCACATTGAGTAAACCTGGTTTAGTTCAAGAAGTTGAAAAACGGGTTGGAGAGATGGCTCAGTGGTTAAGAGCATTGCCTGCTCTTCCAAAGATCTGAAGATCGATTCCTGGGAATCACATAGTTGCTCTCAAAATGAGGTTTGGTGCCCTCTAGTGGCAACAGAGGGGAGAGGCAGGAGAGATAGCTCAGTGGTTAAGAGCATTGCCTGCTCTTCCAAGTTCGATTCCTGAAAATCACATAATTGCTCTCAAAATGAGGTGTGGTGTCCTCTACTGGCAACAGAAGGAAGAGGCAGGAGAGATGGCTCAGTGGTTAAGAGCATTGCCTGCTGAGGTTGATGAGGCCAAGTGGACACATACAGCCAGGGACCCGTTGATGTCTCAGAATCAGGCAAAACATTTTGTTAGGATAATAAAGACTCACAGCTCTATCAGCATGAGCCTGCATGCTTCAGGGACACCACCAAGCAGAATGAGGAAAGATGGTTAGAAGAAGAAAATACAGGCATTTCATGTTCCTTAAGAAGAACTCACATCCAAGACATCCAAAGGACGACAAACACCAGCAAAAGGATTATCAATTTAAAGCCAGACAAACAATTTATCTAGACTTCATCTATGAGGTACGTGAACGGCCAATATGTCCATAAAGACCCCTGTACTCCACATGTTAGTGTAATGCAGATATGATCCACACACCACATTGAGTAAACCTGGTTTAGTTCAAGAAGTTGAAAAACGGGTTGGAGAGATGGCTCAGTGGTTAAGAACATTGCCTGCTCTTCCAACCTCCTGAACTGAATTCCAGGCAACCACATAATGGCTCACAACCATCTGCAATGAGGTCTTGTGCCCTCTTTGGGATACAGAAAGAAAGCTGGGGAGATAGCTCAGTGGTTAAGAGCTTTGCCTGCCCTTCCAAAGGTCAGAAGTTCGATTCCTGGCAACCAAATAATTGCTCTCAAAAGGAGGTTTGGTGCCCTCTACTGGCAACAGAAGGAAGATGCAAGAGAGATGGCTCAATGGTTAAGAGAATTGCCTGCTCTTCCAACCTCCTGAATTCAATTCCAGGCGACCACATAATGGGTCACAACCATCTGCCATGAGGTCTTGTGCCCTCTTTTGGGTACAGTAAGAAGAGCTGGAGAGACAGCTCAGCGGTTAAGAGCATTGGTTGCCCTTCCAAAGGTCAGAAGTTCGATTCCTGGGAACCACGTAATTGTTCTCAAAAGGAGGTTTGGCGCCCTCTAGTGGCACCACAAGAAAGAGGCAGGAAAGATGGCTCTGTGGTAAAGAGCTTTGCCTGCTGTGTTTGATGAGGCCAAGAACAGACATAGAGTCGGGGCACAAGGCCAGGGCCCACGTTGTTGTGACTGAATGAGGCAAAAGCTCTTGTTAGGATGTTAAAGACTCACAGCTCTATCACCATGAGCCAGCGTGCTTCAGAGACAACACCAAGGAGAGTAAGGCAAGATGGCTAGAAGAAGAAAATATTGGCATGTTCATGTGCCTGAAGAAGAACTCATATCCAAGACAATCAAAGGACTACAAACACCAGCAAAATGTTAACCTATTTAAAGCCAGAGAAACAATTTATCTAGACCTCCTCTATGAGCTACATGAATGGCCAATAGGTCCATGCAGACCCCTGTACTCCACATGTCAGGGAAATGGAGATGTGATCCACACACCACATTGACTAACGCTGGTTTAGTAAAAGAAGTTGAAAAACGGGTTGGAGAGATGGCTCAGTGGTTAAGAGCATTGCCTGCTCTTCCAAAGGTCAGAAGTTCGATTCCTGGAAATCACATAATTGCTCTCAAAAGGAGGTTTGGTGCCCTCTATGGCAACATAAGGAAGAGGCATGAGAGATGGCTCCGTGGTTAAGATCATTGCCTCCTCTTCCAACCTCCTGAATTCAATTCCAGGCAACCACATAATGGCTCACAACCATCTGCAATGAGGTCTTGTGCCCTCTTTTGGATACAAAAATAAGAGCTGGGGTGTTAGCTCAGTGGATAATAGCTTTGGCTGCCCTTCCAAAGGTCAGAAGTTCCATTCCTGGCAATCCCATAATTGCTCTCAAAAGGTAGATTTGGTGCCCTTTACTGGCAAAAAAGAAGAGGCATGAGAGATGGTTCAGTGCTTAAGAGCATTGCCTGCTCTTAGAACCTCCTGAAATCAATTGCAGGCAACCACATAATGATTCACAACCATCTGCCATGAGGTCTTGTGCCCTCTTTTGGCTACAGTAAGAAAAGCTGGAGAGATAGGTCAGTGGTTAAGAACATTGGCTGCCCTTCCGAAGGTCAGAAGTTCGATTCCTGGCTACCAAATAATTGCTCTCAAAAGGAGGTTTGGCGCCCTCTAGTGGCACCACAAGGAAGAGGCAAGAGAGATGGCTCTGTGGTAAAGAGCATTGCCTGCTGAGTTTGATGAGACCACATACAGACATAGAGTCAGGGCCAAGGGCCAGGGCCCGCGTTGTTGTGACTGAATGAGGCAAAAGCTTTTGTTAGGATGTTAAAGGCTCACAGCTCTATCACCACGAGCCAGCGTGCTTCAGAGACAACACCAAGGAGAGTAAGGCAAGATGACTAGAAGAAGAAAATACAGGCATGTTCATGTTCCTGAAGAAGAACTCACATCCAAGACATCCAAAGGACGACAAACACCAGCAAAAGGTGTACCAATTTTAAGCCAGAGAAACAATTTATCTAGACCTCCTCTATGAGGTACACGAACGGCCAATAGGTCCACGGAGACCCCTGTACTCCACATGTTAGGGAAATGGAGATGTGATCCACACACCACATTGAGTAAACCTGGTTTAGTAAAAGAAGTTGAAAAACGGGTTGGAGAGATGGCTCAGTGGTTAAGAGCATTGCCTGCTCTTCCAATGTTCAGAAGTTCGATTCCTGGGAATCACATAGTTGCTCTCAAAATGAGGTTTGGTGCCCTCTACTGGCAACAGAGGGGAGAGGCAGGAGAGATGGCTCAGTGGTTAAGAGCATTGCCTGCTCTTCCAAAGTTCAGAAGTTCGATTCCTGGAAATCACATAATTGCTCTCAAAAGGAGGTTGGGTGCCCTCTACTGGCAACAGAAGGAAGAGGCAGGAGAGATGGCTCAGTGGTTAAGAGCATTGCCTGCTGAGGTTGATGAGGCCAAGTGGACACATACAGCCAGGGCCCCCGTTGTTGTCTCAGAATCAGGCAACACATTTTGTTAGGATAATAAAGACTCACAGCTCTATCAGCATGAGCCTGCATGCTTCAGGGACACCACCAAGCAGAATGAGGAAAGATGGTTAGAAGAAGAAAATACAGGCATGTTCATGTTCCTAAAGAAGAACTCACATCCAAGACATCCAAAGGACGACAAACACCAGCAAAAGGTTTACCAATTTAAAGCCAGACAAACAATTTATCTAGACTTCATCTATGAGGTACGCGAACGGACAATATGTCCATGGAGATCCCTGTACTCCACATGTTAGTGGAATGCAGATATGATCCACACACCACATTGAGTAAACCTGGTTTAGTTCAAGAAGTTGAAAAACGGGTTGGAGAGATGGCTCAGTGGTTAAGAACATTGCCTGCTCTTCCAACCTCCTGAACTGAATTCCAGGCAACCACATAATGGCTCACAACAATCTGCAATGAGGTCTTGTGCCGTCTTTTGGATACAGAAAGAAGAGCTGGGGAGATAGCTCAGTGGTTAAGAGCATTGCCTGCCCTTCCAAAGGCCAGAAGTTTGATTCCTGGGAACCACGTAATTGCTCTCAAAAGGAGGTTTGGCGCCCTCTATTGGCAAAAGAAGGAAGAGGCAGGAAAGATGGCTCTGTGGTAAAGAGCTCTGCCTGCTGAGTTTGATGAGGCCAAGAACAGACATAGAGTCGGGGCACAGGGCCAGGGCCCACGTTGTTGTGACTGAATGAGGCAAAAGCTCTTGTTAGGATGTTAAAGACTCACAGCTCTATCACCATGAGCCAGCGTGCTTCAGAGACAACACCAAGGAGAGTAAGGCAAGATGGCTAGAAGAAGAAAATATTGGCATGTTCATGTGCCTGAAGAAGAAGAACTCATATCCAAGACAATCAAAGGACTACCAACACCAGCAAAATGTTAACCTATTTAAAGCCACAGAAACAATTAATCTAGACTTCCTCTATGAGGTACATGAATGGCCAATAGGTCCATGCAGACCCCTGTACTCCACAGGTCAGGGAAATGGAGATGTGATCCACACACCACATTGACTAAAGCTGGTTTAGTAAAAGAAGTTGAAAAACGGGTTGGAGAGATGGCTCAGTGGTTAAGAGCATTGCCTGCTCTTCCAAAGGTCAGAAGTTCGATTCCTGGAAATCACATAATTGCTCTCAAAAGGAGGTTTGGTGCCCTCTACTGGCAACATAAGGAAGAGGCATGAGAGATGGCTCCGTGGTTAAGATCATTGCCTACTCTTCCAACCTCCCGAATTCAGTTCCAGGCAACCACATAATGGCTCACAACCATCTGCAATGAGGTCTTGTGCCCTCTTTTGGATACAGAAAGAAGAGCTGGGGAGATAGCTCAGTGGTTAAGAGCTTTGCCTGCCCTTCCAAAGGTCAGAGTTCGATTCCTGGCAACCACATAATTGCTCTCAAAAGGAGGTTTGGTGCCCTCTACTTGCAACAGAAGGAAGATGCAAGAGAGATGGCTCAATGGTTAAGAGAATTGCCTGCTCTTCCAACCTCCTGAATTCAATTCCAGGCGACCACATAATGGGTCACAACCATCTGCCATGATGTCTTGTGCCCTCTTTTGTCTACAGTAAGAAGAGCTGGAGAGATAGCTCAGTGGTTAAGAGCATTGGTTGCTCTTCTAATGGTCAGAAGTTCGATTCCGGGGAACCAGGTAATTGCTCTCAAAAGGAGGTTTGGCGCCCTCTAGTGGCACCACAAGGAAGAGGCAAGAGAGATGGCTCTGTGGTAAAGAGCATTGCCTGCTGAGTTTGATGAGACCACATACAGACATAGAGTCAGGGCCAAGGGCCATGGCCCGCGTTGTTGTGACTGAATGAGGCAAAAGCTTTTGTTAGGATGTTAAAGGCTCACAGCTCTATCACCACGAGCCAGCGTGCTTCAGAGACAACACCAAGGAGAGTAAGGCAAGATGACTAGAAGAAGAAAATACAGGCATGTTCATGTTCCTGAAGAAGAACTCACATCCAAGACATCCAAAGGACGACAAACACCAGCAAAAGTTGTACCAATTTTAAGCCAGAGAAACAATTTATCTAGACCTCCTCTATGAGGTACACGAACGGCCAATAGGTCCACGGAGACCCCTGTACTCCACATGTTAGGGAAATGGAGATGTGATCCACACACCACATTGAGGAAACCTGGTTTAGTAAAAGAAGTTGAAAAACGGGTTGGAGTGATGGCTCAGTGGTTAAGAGCATTGCCTGCTCTTCCAAAGTTCAGAAGTTCGATTCCTGAGAATCACATAGTTGCTCTCAAAATGAGGTTTGTTGCCCTCTACTGGCAACAGAGGGAGAGGCAGGAGAGATGGCTCAGTGGTTAAGAGCATTGCCTGCTCTTCCAAAGTTCAGAAGTTCGATTCCTGGAAATCACATAATTGCTCTCAAAATGTGGTTTGGTGCCCTCTACTGGCAACAGAAGGAAGAGGCAGGAGAGATGGCTCAGTGGTTAAGAGCATTGCCTGCTGAGGTTGATGAGGCCAAGTGGACACATACAGCCAGGGCCCCCGTTGTTGTCTCAGAATCAGGCAAAACATTTTGTTAGGATCATGAAGACTCACAGCTCTATCAGCATGAGCCTGCATGCTTCAGGGACACCACCAAGCAGAATGAGGAAAGATGGTTAGAAGTAGAAAATACAGGCATGTTCATGTTCCTTAAGAAGAACTCACATCCAAGACATCCAAAGGACGACAAACACCAGCAAAAGGTTTACCAATTTAAAGCCAGACAAACAATTTATCTTGACTTCATCTATGAGGTACGCGAACGGCCAATATGTCCATGGAGACCCCTGTACTCCACATGTTAGTGGAATGCAGATATGATCCACACACAACATGGAGTAAACCTGGTTTAGTTCAAGAAGTTGAAAAACGGGTTGGAGAGATGGCTCAGTGGTTAAGAACATTGCCTGCTCTTCCAACCTCCTGAACTGAATTCCAGGCAACCACATAATGGCTCACAACCATCTGCAATGAGGTCTTGTGCCCTCTTTTGGATACAGAAAGAAGAGCTGGGGAGATAGCTCAGTGGTTAAGAGCATTGGTCGCCCTTCCAAAGGTCAGAAGTTCGATTCCTGGCAACCACATAATTGCTCTCAAAAGGAGGTTTGGTGCCCTCTACTGGCAACAGAAGGAAGATGCAAGAGAGATGGCTCAATGGTTAAGAGAATTGCCTGCTCTTCCAACCTCCTGAATTCAATTCCAGGCGACCACATAATGGGTCACAACCATCTGCCATGAGGTCTTGTGCCCTCTTTTGGCTACAGTAGGAAGAGCTGGAGAGATAGCTCAGTGGTTAAGAGCATTGGTCGCCCTTCCAAAGGTCAGAAGTTCGATTCCTGGGAACCACGTAATTGCTCTCAAAAGGAGGTTTGGCGCCCTCTATTGGCAACAGAAGGAAGAGGCAGGAAAGATGGCTCTGTGGTAAAGAGCTCTGCCTGCTGAGTTTGATGAGGCCAAGAACAGACATAGAGTCGGGGCACAGGGCCAGGGCCCACGTTGTTGTGACTGAATGAGGCAAAAGCTCTTGTTAGGATGTTAAAGACTCACAGCTCTATCACCATGAGCCAGCGTGCTTCAGAGACAACACCAAGGAGAGTAAGGCAAGATGGCTAGAAGAAGAAAATATTGGCATGTTCATGTGCCTGAAGAAGAACTCATATCCAAGACAATCAAAGGACTACAAACACCAGCAAAATGTTAACCTATTTAAAGCCAGAGAAACAATTTATCTAGACCTCCTCTATTAAGTACATGAATGGCCAATAGGTCCATGCAGACCCCTGTACTCCACATGTCAGGGAAATGGAGATGTGATCCACACACCACATTGACTAAAGCTGGTTTAGTAAAAGAAGTTGAAAAACGGGTTGGAGAGATTGCTCAGTGGTTAAGAGCATTGCCTGCTCTTCCAAAGGTCAGAAGTTCGATTCCTGGAAATCACATAATTGCTCTCAAAAGGAGGTTTGGTGCCCTCTACTCGCAACATAAGGAAGAGGCATGAGAGATGGCTCCGTGGTTAAGATCATTGACTCCTCTTCCAACCTCCCGAATTCAATTCCAGGCAACCACATAATAGCTCAGTGGTTAAGAGCTTTGCCTGCCCTTCCAAAGGTCAGAAGTTCCATTCCTGGCAACCACATAATTGCTCTCAAAAGGAGGTTTGGTGCCCTCTACTGGCAACAGAAGGAAGATGCAAGAGAGATGGCTCAATGGTTAAGAGAATTGCCTGCTCTTCCAACCTCCTGAATTCAATTCCAGGCGACCACATAATGATTCACAACCATCTACCATGAAGTCTTGTGCCCTCTTTTGGCTACAGTAAGAAAAGCTGGAGAGATAGGTCAGTGGTTAAGAACATTGGCTGCCCTTCCGAAGGTCAGAAGTTCGATTCCTGGCTACCAAATAATTGCTCTCCAAAGGAGGTTTGGCGCCCTCTAGTGGCACCACAAGGAAGAGGCAAGAGAGATGGCTCTGTGGTAAAGAGCATTGCCTGCTGAGTTTGATGAGACCACATACAGACATAGAGTCAGGGCCAAGGGCCAGGGCCCGCGTTGTTGTGACTGAATGAGGCAAAAGCTTTTGTTAGGATGTTAAAGGCTCACAGCTCTAGCACCACGAGCCAGCGTGCTTCAGAGACAACACCAAGGAGAGTAAGGCAAGATGACTAGAAGAAGAAAATACAGGCATGTTCATGTTCCTGAAGAAGAACTCACATCCAAGACATCCAAAGGACGACAAACACCAGCAAAAGGTATACCAATTTTAAGCCAGAGAAACAATTTATCTAGACCTCCTCTATGAGGTACACGAACGGCCAATAGGTCCACGGAGACCCCTGTACTCCACATGTTAGGGAAATGGAGATGTGATCCACACACCACATTGAGTAAACCTGGTTTAGTAAAAGAAGTTGAAAAACGGGTTGGAGAGATGGCTCAGTGGTTAAGAGCATTGCCTGCTCTTCCAAAGTTCAGAAGTTCGATTCCTGGAAATCACGTAGTTGCTCTCAAAATGAGGTTTGGTGCCCTCTACTGGCAACAGAATGAAGAGCAAGGAGAGATGGCTCAGTGGTTAAGAGCATTGCCTGCTGAGGTTGATGAGGCCAAGTGGACACATACAGCCAGGGCAACCGTTGTTGTCTCAGAATCAGGCAACACATTTTGTTAGGATAATAAAGACTCACAGCTCTATCAGCATGAGCCTGCATGCTTCAGGGACACCACCAAGCAGAATTAGGAAAGGTGGTTAGAAGAAGAAAATACAGGCATGTTCATGTTCCTTAAGAAGAACTCACATCCAAGACATCCAAAGGACGACAAACACCAGCAAAAGGTTTACCAATTTAAAGCCAGACAAACAATTTATCTAGACTTCATCTATGAGGTACACGAACGGCCAATATGTCCATGGAGACCCCTGTACTCCACATGTTAGTGGAATGCAGATATGATCCACACACCACATTGAGTAAACCTGGTTTAGTTTAAGAAGTTGAAAAACGGGTTGGAGAGATGGCTCAGTGGTTAAGAACATTTCCTGCTCTTCCAACCTCCTGAACTGAATTCCAGGCAACCACATAATGGCTCACAACCATCTGCAATGAGGTCTTGTGCCCTCTTTTGGATACAGAAAGAAGAGCTGGGGAGATAGCTCAGTGGTTAAGAGCTTTGCCTGCCCTTCCAAAGGTGAGAAGTTCGATTCCTGGCAACCACATAATTGCTCTCAAAATGAGGTTTGGTGCCCTCTACTGGCAACAGAAGGAAGATGCAAGAGAGAGGGCTCAATGGTTAAGAGAATTGCCTGCTCTTCCAACCTCCTGAATTCAATTCCAGGCGACCACATAATGGGTCACAACCATCTGCCATGAGGTCTTGTGCCCTGTTTTGGCTACAGTAAGAAGAGCTGGAGAGATAGCTCAGTGGTTAAGAGCATTGGTTGCCCTTCCAAAGGTCAGAAGTTCGATTCCTGGGAACCACGTAATTGCTCTCAAAAGGAGGTTTGGAGCCCTCTAGTGGCACCACAAGGAAGAGGCAGGAAAGATGGCTCTGTGGTAAAGAGCTCTGCCTGCTGAGTTTGATGAGGCCAAGAACAGACATAGAGTCGGGGCACAGGGCCAGGGCCCACGTTGTTGTGACTGAATGAGGCAAAAGCTCTTGTTAGGATGTTAAAGACTCACAGCTCTATCACCATGAGCCAGCGTGCTTCAGAGACAACACCAAAGAGAGTAAGGCAAGATGGCTAGAAGAAGAAAATATTGGCATGTTCATGTGCCTGAAGAAGAACTCATATCCAAGACAATCAAAGGATTACAAACACCAGCAAAATGTTAACCTATTTAAAGCCAGAGAAACAATTTATCTAGACCTCCTCTATGAGCTACATGAATGGCCAATAGGTCCATGCAGACCCCTGTACTCCACATGTCAGGGAAATGGAGATGTGATCCACACACCACATTGACTAAAGCTGGTTTAGTAAAAGAAGTTGAAAAACGGGTTGGAGAGATGGCTCAGTGGTTAAGAGCATTGCCTGCTCTTCCAAAGGTCAGAAGTTCGATTCCTGGAAATCACATAATTGCTCTCAAAAGGAGGTTTGGTGCCCTCTACTGGCAACATCAGGAAGAGGCATGAGAGATGGCTCCGTGGTTAAGATCATTGCCTCCTCTTCCAACCTCCTGAATTCTATTCCAGGCAACCACATAATGGCTCACAACCATCTGCAATGAGGTCTTGTGCCCTCTTTTGGATATAAAAATAAGAGCTGGGGTGTTAGCTCAGTGGATAATAGCTTTGGCTGCCCTTCCAAAGGTCAGAAGTTCCATTCCTGGCAATCCCATAATTGCTCTCAAAAGGTAGATTTGGTGCCCTTTACTGGCAAAAAAGAAGAGGCATGAGAGATGGTTCAGTGCTTAAGAGCATTGCCTGCTCTTAGAACCTCCTGAAATCAATTGCAGGCAACCACATAATGATTCACAACCATCTGCCATGAGGTCTTGTGCCCTCTTTTGGCTACAGTAAGAAAAGCTGGAGAGATAGGTCAGTGGTTAAGAACATTGGCTGCCCTTCCGAAGGTCAGAAGTTCGATTCCTGGCTACCAAATAATTGCTCTCAAAAGGAGGTTTGGCGCCCTCTAGTGGCACCACAAGGAAGAGGCAAGAGAGATGGCTCTGTGGTAAAGAGCATTGCCTGCTGAGTTTGATGAGACCACATACAGACATAGAGTCAGGGCCAAGGGCCAGGGCGTGCGTTGTTGTGACTGAATAAGGCAAAAGCTTTTGTTAGGATGTTAAAGGCTCACAGCTCTATCACCACGAGCAAGCGTGCTTCAGAGACAACACCAAGGAGAGTAAGGCAAGATGACTAGAAGAAGAAAATACAGGCATGTTCATGTTCCTGAAGAAGAACTCACATCCAAGACATCCAAAGGACGACAAACACCAGCAAAAGGTGTACCAATTTTAAGCCAGAGAAACAATTTATCTAGACCTCCTCTATGAGGTACACGAACGGCCAATAGGTCCACGGAGACCCCTGTACTCCACATGTTAGGGAAATGTAGATGTGATCAAAACACCACATTGAGTAAACCTGGTTTAGTAAAAGAAGTTGAAAAACGGGTTGGAGAGATGGCTCAGTGTTTAAGAGCATTGCCTGATCTTCCAAAGTTCAGAAGTTCGATTCCTGGGAATCACATAGTTGCTCTCAAAATGAGGTTTGGTGCCCTCTACTGGCAACAGAGGGGAGAGGCAGGAGAGATGGCTCAGTGGTTAAGAGCATTGCCTGCTGAGGTTGATGAGGCCAAGTGGACACATACCACCAGGGCCCCCGTTGTTGTCTCAGAATCAGGCAACACATTTTGTTAGGATAATAAAGACTCACAGCTCTATCAGCATGAGCCTGCATGCTTCAGGGACACCACCAAGCAGAATGAGGAAAGGTGGTTAGAAGAAGAAAATACAGGCATGTTCATGTTCCTTAAGAAGAACTCACATCCAAGACATCCAAAGGACGACAAACACCAGCAAAAGGTTTACCAATTTAAAGCCAGACAAACAATTTATCTAGACTTCATCTATGAGGTACGCGAACGGCCAATATGTCCATGGAGACCCGTGTACTCCACATGTTAGTGGAATGCAGATATGATCCACACACCACATTGAGTAAACCTGGTTTAGTTTAAGAAGTTGAAAAACGTGTTGGAGAGATGGCTCAGTGGTTAAGAACATTGCCTGCTCTTCTAACCTCCTGAACTGAATTCCAGGCAACCACATAATGGCTCACAACCATCTGCAATGAGGTCTTGTGCCCTCTTTTGGATACAGAAAGAAGAGCTGGGGAGATAGCTCAGTGGTTAAGAGCTTTGCCTGCCCTTCCAAAGGTGAGAAGTTCGATTCCTGGCAACCACATAATTGCTCTCAAAATGAGGTTTGGTGCCCTCTACTGGCAACAGAAGGAAGATGCAAGAGAGAGGGCTCAATGGTTAAGAGAATTGCCTGCTCTTCCAACCTCCTGAATTCAATTCCAGGCGACCACATAACGGGTCACAACCATCTGCCATGAGGTCTTGTGCCCTGTTTTGGCTACAGTAAGAAGAGCTGGAGAGATAGCTCAGTGGTTAAGAGCATTGGTTGCCCTTCCAAAGGTCAGAAGTTCGATTCCTGGGAACCACGTAATTGCTCTCAAAAGGAGGTTTGGAGCCCTCTAGTGGCACCACAAGGAAGAGGCAGGAAAGATGGCTCTGTGGTAAAGAGCTCTGCCTGCTGAGTTTGATGAGGCCAAGAACAGACATAGAGTCGGGGCACAGGGCCAGGGCCCACGTTGTTGTGACTGAATGAGGCAAAAGCTCTTGTTAGGATGTTAAAGACTCACAGCTCTATCACCATGAGCCAGCGTGCTTCAGAGACAACACCAAAGAGAGTAAGGCAAGATGGCTAGAAGAAGAAAATATTGGCATGTTCATGTGCCTGAAGAAGAACTCATATCCAAGACAATCAAAGGACTACAAACACCAGCAAAATGTTAACCTATTTAAAGCCAGAGAAACAATTTATCTAGACCTCCTCTATGAGGTACATGAATGGCCAATAGGTCCATGCAGACCCCTGTACTCCACATGTCAGGGAAATGGAGATGTGATCCACACACCACATTGACTAAAGCTGGTTTAGTAAAAGAAGTTGAAAAACGGGTTGGAGAGATGGCTCAGTGGTTAAGAGCATTGCCTGCTCTTCCAAAGGTCAGAAGTTCGATTCCTGGAAATCACATAATTGCTCTCAAAAGGAGGTTTGGTGCCCTCTACTGGCAACATAAGGAAGAGGCATGAGAGATGGCTCCGTGCTTAAGATCATTGCCTCCTCTTCCAACCTCCTGAATTCTATTCCAGGCAACCACATAATGGCTCACAACCATCTGCAATGAGGTCTTGTGCCCTCTTTTGGATACAAAAATAAGAGCTGGGGTGTTAGCTCAGTGGATAAGAGCTTTGGCTGCCCTTCCAAAGGTCAGAAGTTCCATTCCTGGCAATCCCATAATTGCTCTCAAAAGGTAGATTTGGTGCCCTTCACTGGCAAAAAAGAAGAGGCATGAGAGATGGTTCAGTGCTTAAGAGCATTGCCTGCTCTTAGAACCTCCTGAAATCAATTGCAGGCAACCACATAATGATTCACAACCATCTGCCATGAGGTCTTGTGCCCTCTTTTGGCTACAGTAAGAAAAGCTGGAGAGATAGGTCAGTGGTTAAGAACATTGGCTGCCCTTCCGAAGGTCAGAAGTTCGATTCCTGGCTACCAAATAATTGCTCTCAAAAGGAGGTTTGGCGCCCTCTAGTGGCACCACAAGGAAGAGGCAAGAGAGATGGCTCTGTGGTAAAGAGCATTGCCTGCTGAGTTTGATGAGACCACATACAGACATAGAGTCAGGGCCAAGGGCCAGGGCCCGCGTTGTTGTGACTGAATGAGGCAAAAGCTTTTGTTAGGATGTTAAAGGCTCACAGCTCTATCACCACGAGCCAGCGTGCTTCAGAGACAACACCAAGGAGAGTAAGGCAAGATGACTAGAAGAAGAAAATACAGGCATGTTCATGTTCCTGAAGAAGAACTCACATCCAAGACATCCAAAGGACGACAAACACCAGCAAAAGGTGTACCAATTTTAAGCCAGAGAAACAATTTATCTAGACCTCCTCTATGAGGTACACGAACGGCCAATAGGTCCACGGAGACCCCTGTACTCCACGTGTTAGAAAAATGGAGATGTGATCCACACACCACATTGAGTAAACCTGGTTTAGTAAAAGAAGTTGAAAAACGGGTTGGAGAGATGGCTCAGTGGTTAAGAGCATTGCCTGCTCTTCCAAAGGTCAGAAGTTCGATTCCTGGGAATCACATAGTTGCTCTCAAAATGAGGTTTGGTGCCCTCTACTGGCAACAGAGGGGAGAGGCAGGAGAGATGGCTCAGTGGTTAAGAGCATTGCCTGCTCTTCCAAAGTTCAGAAGTTCGATTCCTGGAAATCACATAATTGCTCTCAAAATGAGGTTTGGTGCCCTCTACTGGCAAGAGAAGGAAGAGGCAGGAGAGATGGCTCAGTGGTTAAGAGCATTGCCTGCTGAGGTTGATGAGGCCAAGTGGACACATACAGCCAGGGCCCACGTTGTTGTCTCAGAATCAGGCAACACATTTTGTTAGGATAATAAAGACTCACAGCTCTATCAGCATGAGCCTGCATGCTTCAGGGACACCACCAAGCAGAATGAGGAAAGATGGTTAGAAGAAGAAAATACAGGCATGTTCATGTTCCTTAAGAAGAACTCACATCCAAGACATCCAAAGGACGACAAACACCAGCAAAAGGTTTACCAATTTAAAGCCAGACAAACAATTTATCTAGACTTCATCTATGAGGTACGTGAACGGCCAATATGTCCATGGAGACCCCTGTACTCCACATGTTAGTGGAATGAAGACATGAACCACACACCACATTGAGTAAACCTGGTTTAGTTCAAGAAGTTGAAAAACGGGTTGGAGAGATGGCTCAGTGGTTAAGAACATTGCCTGCTCTTCCAACCTCCTGAACTGAATTCCAGGCAACCACATAATGGCTCACAACCATCTGCAATGAGGTCTTGTGCCCTCTTTTGGATACAGAAAGAAGAGCTGGGGACATAGCTCAGTGGTTAAGAGCTTTGCCTGCCCTTCCAAAGGTCAGAAGTTCGATTCCTGGCAACCACATAATTGCTCTCAAAAGGAGGTTTGGTGCCCTCTACTGGCAACAGAAGGGAGATGCAAGAGAGATGGCTCAATGGTTCAGAGAATTGCCTGCTCTTCCAACCTCCTGAATTCAATTCCAGGCGACCACATAACGGGTCACAACCATCTGCCATGAGGTCTTGTGCCCTCTTTTGGCTACAGTAAGAAGAGCTGGAGAGACAGCTCAGTTGTTAAGAGCATTGGTTGCCCTTCCAAAGGTCAGAAGTTCGATTCCTGGGAACCACGTAATTGCTCTCAAAAGGAGGTTTGGCGCCCTCTAGTGGCACCACAAGGAAGAGGCAGGAAAGATGGCTCTGTGGTAAAGAGCTTTGCCTGCTGAGTTTGATGAGGCCAAGAACAGACATAGAGTCGGGGCACAGGGCCAGGGCCCACGTTGTTGTGACTGAATGAGGCAAAAGCTCTTGTTAGGATGTTAAAGACTCACAGCTCTATCACCATGAGCCAGCGTGCTTCAGAGACAACACCAAGGAGAGTAAGGCAAGATGGCTAGAAGAAGAAAATATTGGCATGTTCATGTGCCTAAAGAAGAACTCATATCCAAGACAATCAAAGGACTACAAACACCAGCAAAATGTTAACCTATTTAAAGCCAGAGAAACAATTTATCTAGACCTCCTCTATGAGGTACATAAATGGCCAATAGGTCCATGCAGATCCCTGGTACTCCACATGTTAGGGAAATGGAGGTGTGATCCACACACCACATTGACTAAAGCTGGTTTAGTAAAAGAAGTTGAAAAACGGGTTGGAGAGGTGGCTCAGTGGTTAAGAGCATTGCCTGCCCTTCCAAAGGTCAGAAGTTCCATTCCTGGCAATCCCATAATTGCTCTCAAAAGGTAGATTTGGTGCCCTTTACTGGCAAAAAAGAAGAGGCATGAGAGATGGTTCAGTGCTTAAGAGCATTGCCTGCTCTTAGAACCTCCTGAAGTCAATTGCAGGCAACCACATAATGATTCACAACCATCTGCCATGAGGTCTTGTGCCCTCTTTTGGCTACAGTAAGAAAAGCTGGAGAGATAGGTCAGTGGTTAAGAACATTGGCTGCCCTTCCGAAGGTCAGAAGTTCGATTCCTGGCTACCAAATAATTGCTCTCAAAAGGAGGTTTGGCGCCCTCTAGTGGCACCAC
This sequence comes from Chionomys nivalis, assembly GCF_950005125.1. Lineage (NCBI taxonomy): Eukaryota > Metazoa > Chordata > Mammalia > Rodentia > Cricetidae > Chionomys > Chionomys nivalis. The sequence continues at coordinate 511,210 of NW_026646884.1, read as the reverse complement.
AAGGAAGAGGCAAGAGAGATGGCTCTGTGGTAAAGAGCATTGCCTGCTGAGTTTGATGAGACCACATACAGACATAGAGTCAGGGCCAAGGGCCAGGGCCCGCGTTGTTGTGACTGAATGAGGCAAAAGCTTTTGTTAGGATGTTAAAGGCTCACAGCTCTATCACCACGAGCCAGCGTGCTTCAGAGACAACACCAAGGAGAGTAAGGCAAGATGACTAGAAGAAGAAAATACAGGCATGTTCATGTTCCTGAAGAAGAACTCACATCCAAGACATCCAAAGGACGACAAACACCAGCAAAAGGTGTACCAATTTTAAGCCAGAGAAACAATTTATCTAGACCTCCTCTATGAGGTACACGAACGGCCAATAGGTCCACGGAGACCCCTGTACTCCACGTGTTAGAAAAATGGAGATGTGATCCACACACCACATTGAGTAAACCTGGTTTAGTAAAAGAAGTTGAAAAACGGGTTGGAGAGATGGCTCAGTGGTTAAGAGCATTGCCTGCTCTTCCAAAGGTCAGAAGTTCGATTCCTGGGAATCACATAGTTGCTCTCAAAATGAGGTTTGGTGCCCTCTACTGGCAACAGAGGGGAGAGGCAGGAGAGATGGCTCAGTGGTTAAGAGCATTGCCTGCTCTTCCAAAGTTCAGAAGTTCGATTCCTGGAAATCACATAATTGCTCTCAAAATGAGGTTTGGTGCCCTCTACTGGCAAGAGAAGGAAGAGGCAGGAGAGATGGCTCAGTGGTTAAGAGCATTGCCTGCTGAGGTTGATGAGGCCAAGTGGACACATACAGCCAGGGCCCACGTTGTTGTCTCAGAATCAGGCAACACATTTTGTTAGGATAATAAAGACTCACAGCTCTATCAGCATGAGCCTGCATGCTTCAGGGACACCACCAAGCAGAATGAGGAAAGATGGTTAGAAGAAGAAAATACAGGCATGTTCATGTTCCTTAAGAAGAACTCACATCCAAGACATCCAAAGGACGACAAACACCAGCAAAAGGTTTACCAATTTAAAGCCAGACAAACAATTTATCTAGACTTCATCTATGAGGTACGTGAACGGCCAATATGTCCATGGAGACCCCTGTACTCCACATGTTAGTGGAATGAAGACATGAACCACACACCACATTGAGTAAACCTGGTTTAGTTCAAGAAGTTGAAAAACGGGTTGGAGAGATGGCTCAGTGGTTAAGAACATTGCCTGCTCTTCCAACCTCCTGAACTGAATTCCAGGCAACCACATAATGGCTCACAACCATCTGCAATGAGGTCTTGTGCCCTCTTTTGGATACAGAAAGAAGAGCTGGGGACATAGCTCAGTGGTTAAGAGCTTTGCCTGCCCTTCCAAAGGTCAGAAGTTCGATTCCTGGCAACCACATAATTGCTCTCAAAAGGAGGTTTGGTGCCCTCTACTGGCAACAGAAGGGAGATGCAAGAGAGATGGCTCAATGGTTCAGAGAATTGCCTGCTCTTCCAACCTCCTGAATTCAATTCCAGGCGACCACATAACGGGTCACAACCATCTGCCATGAGGTCTTGTGCCCTCTTTTGGCTACAGTAAGAAGAGCTGGAGAGACAGCTCAGTTGTTAAGAGCATTGGTTGCCCTTCCAAAGGTCAGAAGTTCGATTCCTGGGAACCACGTAATTGCTCTCAAAAGGAGGTTTGGCGCCCTCTAGTGGCACCACAAGGAAGAGGCAGGAAAGATGGCTCTGTGGTAAAGAGCTTTGCCTGCTGAGTTTGATGAGGCCAAGAACAGACATAGAGTCGGGGCACAGGGCCAGGGCCCACGTTGTTGTGACTGAATGAGGCAAAAGCTCTTGTTAGGATGTTAAAGACTCACAGCTCTATCAACATGAGCCAGCGTGCTTCAGAGACAACACCAAGGAGAGTAAGGCAAGATGGCTAGAAGAAGAAAATATTGGCATGTTCATGTGCCTAAAGAAGAACTCATATCCAAGACAATCAAAGGACTACAAACACCAGCAAAATGTTAACCTATTTAAAGCCAGAGAAACAATTTATCTAGACCTCCTCTATGAGGTACATAAATGGCCAATAGGTCCATGCAGATCCCTGGTACTCCACATGTTAGGGAAATGGAGGTGTGATCCACACACCACATTGACTAAAGCTGGTTTAGTAAAAGAAGTTGAAAAACGGGTTGGAGAGGTGGCTCAGTGGTTAAGAGCATTGCCTGCCCTTCCAAAGGTCAGAAGTTCCATTCCTGGCAATCCCATAATTGCTCTCAAAAGGTAGATTTGGTGCCCTTTACTGGCAAAAAAGAAGAGGCATGAGAGATGGTTCAGTGCTTAAGAGCATTGCCTGCTCTTAGAACCTCCTGAAGTCAATTGCAGGCAACCACATAATGATTCACAACCATCTGCCATGAGGTCTTGTGCCCTCTTTTGGCTACAGTAAGAAAAGCTGGAGAGATAGGTCAGTGGTTAAGAACATTGGCTGCCCTTCCGAAGGTCAGAAGTTCGATTCCTGGCTACCAATTAATTGCTCTCAAAAGGAGGTTTGGCGCCCTCTAGTGGCACCACAAGGAAGAGGCAAGAGAGATGGCTCTGTGGTAAAGAGCATTGCCTGCTGAGTTTGATGAGACCACATACAGACATAGAGTCAGGGCCAAGGGCCAGGGCCCGCGTTGTTGTGACTGAATGAGGCAAAAGCTTTTGTTAGGATGTTAAAGGCTCACAGCTCTATCACCACGAGCCAGCGTGCTTCAGAGACAACACCAAGGAGAGTAAGGCAAGATGGCTAGAAGAAGAAAATACAGGCATGTTCATGTTCCTGAAGAAGAACTCACATCCAAGACATCCAAAGGACGACAAACACCAGCAAAAGGTGTACCAATTTTAAGCCAGAGAAAAAATTTATCTAGACCTCCTCTATGAGGTACACGAACGGCCAATAGGTCCACGGCGACCCCTGTACTCCACGTGTTAGAAAAATGGAGATGTGATCCACACACCACATTGAGTAAACCTGGTTTAGTAAAAGAAGTTGAAAAACGGGTTGGAGAGATGGCTCAGTGGTTAAGAGCATTGCCTGCTCTTCCAAAGGTCAGAAGTTCGATTCCTGGGAATCACATAGTTGCTCTCAAAATGAGGTTTGGTGCCCTCTACTGGCAACAGAGGGGAGAGGCAGGAGAGATGGCTCAGTGGTTAAGAGCATTGCCTGCTCTTCCAAAGTTCAGAAGTTCGATTCCTGGAAATCACATAATTGCTCTCAAAATGAGGTTTGGTGCCCTCTACTGGCAAGAGAAGGAAGAGGCAGGAGAGATGGCTCAGTGGTTAAGAGCATTGCCTGCTGAGGTTGATGAGGCCAAGTGGACACATACAGCCAGGGCCCACGTTGTTGTCTCAGAATCAGGCAACACATTTTGTTAGGATAATAAAGACTCACAGCTCTATCAGCATGAGCCTGCATGCTTCAGGGACACCACCAAGCAGAATGAGGAAAGATGGTTAGAAGAAGAAAATACAGGCATGTTCATGTTCCTTAAGAAGAACTCACATCCAAGACATCCAAAGGACGACAAACACCAGCAAAAGGTTTACCAATTTAAAGCCAGACAAACAATTTATCTAGACTTCATCTATGAGGTACGCGAACGGCCAATATGTCCATGGAGATCCCTGTACTCCACATGTTAGTGGAATGCAGATATGATCCACACACCACATTGAGTAAACCTGGTTGAGTTCAAGATGTTGAAAAACGGGTTGGAGAGATGGCTCAGTGGTTAAGAACATTGCCTGCTCTTCCAACCTCCTGAACTGAATTCCAGGCAACCACATAATGGCTCACAACCATCTGCAATGAGGTCTTGTGCCCTCTTTTGGATACAGAAAGAAGAGCTGGGGAGATAGCTCAGTGGTTAAGAGCTTTGCCTGCCCTTCCAAAGGTCAGAAGTTCGATTCCTGGCAACCACATAATTGCTCTCAAAAGGAGGTTTGGTGCCCTCTACTGGCAACAGAAGGAAGATGCAAGAGAGATGGCTCAATGGTTAAGAGAATTGCCTGCTCTTCCAACCTCCTGAATTCAATTCCAGGCGACCACATAACGGGTCACAACCATCTGCCATGAGGTCTTGTGCCCTCTTTTGGCTACAGTAAAAAGAGCTGGAGAGACAGCTCAGTGGTTAAGAGCATTGGTTGCCCTTCCAAAGGTCAGAAGTTCGATTCCTGGGAACCACGTAATTGCTCTCAAAAGGAGGTTTGGCGCCCTCTAGTGGCACCAAAAGGAAGAGGCAGGAAAGATGGCTCTGTGGTAAAGAGCTTTGCCTGCTGAGTTTGATGAGGCCAAGAACAGACATAGAGTCGGGGCACAGGGCCAGGGCCCACGTTGCTGTGACTGAATGAGGCAAAAGCTCTTGTTAGGATGTTAAAGACTCACAGCTCTATCACCATGAGCCAGCGTGCTTCAGAGAAAACACCAAGGAGAGTAAGGCAAGATGGCTAGAAGAAGAAAATATTGGCATGTTCATGTGCCTGAAGAAGAACTCATATCCAAGACAATCAAAGGACTACAAACACCAGCAAAATGTTAACCTATTTAAAGCCAGAGAAACAATTTATCTAGACCTCCTCTATGAGGTACATGAATGGCCAGTAGGTCCATGCAGACCCCTGTACTCCACATGTTAGGGAAATGGAGATGTGATCCACACACCACATTGACTAAAGCTGGTTTAGTAAAAGAAGTTGAAAAACGGGTTGGAGAGATGGCTCAGTGGTTAAGAGCATTGCCTGCTCTTCCAAAGGTCAGAAGTTCGATTCCTGGAAATCACATAATTGCTCTCAAAAGGAGGTTTGGTGCCCTCTACTGGCAACATAAGGAAGAGGGATGAGAGATGGCTCCGTAGTTAAGATCATTGCCTCCTCTTCCAACCTCCTGAATTCAATTCCAGGCAACCACATAATGGCTCACAACCATCTGCAATGAGGTCTTGTGCCCTCTTTTGCATACAAAAATAAGAGCTGGGGTGTTAGCTCAGTGGATAAGAGCTTTGGCTGCCCTTCCAAAGGTCAGAAGTTCCATTCCTGGCAATCCCATAGTTGCTCTCAAAAGGTAGATTTGGTGCCCTTTACTGGCAAAAAAGAAGAGGCATGAGAGATGGTTCAGTGCTTAAGAGCATTGCCTGCTCTTAGAACCTCCTGAAATCAATTGCAGGCAACCACATAATGATTCACAACCATCTGCCATGAGGTCTTGTGCCCTCTTTTGGCTACAGTAAGAAAAGCTGGAGAGATAGGTCAGTGGTTAAGAACATTGGCTGCCCTTCCGAAGGTCAGAAGTTCGATTCCTGGCTACGAAATAATTGCTCTCAAAAGGAGGTTTGGCGCCCTCTAGTGGCACCACAAGGAAGAGGCAAGAGAGATGGCTCTGTGGTAAAGAGCATTGCCTGCTGAGTTTGATGAGACCACTTACAGACATAGAGTCAGGGCCAAGGGCCAGGGCCCGCGTTGTTGTGACTGAATGAGGCAAAAGCTTTTGTTAGGATGTTAAAGGCTCACAGCTCTATCACCACGAGCCAGGGTGCTTCAGAGACAACACTAAGGAGAGTAAGGCAAGATGGCTAGAAGAAGAAAATACAGGCATGTTCATGTTCCTGAAGAAGAACTCACATCCAAGACATCCAAAGGACGACAAACACCAGCAAAAGGTGTACCAATTTTAAGCCAGAGAAAAAATTTATCTAGACCTCCTCTATGAGGTACACGAACGGCCAATAGGTCCACGGCGACCCCTGTACTCCACGTGTTAGAAAAATGGAGATGTGATCCACACACCACATTGAGTAAACCTGGTTTAGTAAAAGAAGTTGAAAAACGGGTTGGAGAGATGGCTCAGTGGTTAAGAGCATTGCCTGCTCTTCCAAAGGTCAGAAGTTCGATTCCTGGGAATCACATAGTTGCTCTCAAAATGAGGTTTGGTGCCCTCTACTGGCAACAGAGGGGAGAGGCAGGAGAGATGGCTCAGTGGTTAAGAGCATTGCCTGCTCTTCCAAAGTTCAGAAGTTCGATTACTGGAAATCACATAATTGCTCTCAAAATGAGGTTTGGTGCCCTCTACTGGCAACAGAAGGAAGAGGCAGGAGAGATGGCTCAGTGGTTAAGAGCATTGCCTGCTGAGGTTGAGGAGGCCAAGTGGACACATACAGCCAGGGCCCACGTTGTTGTCTCAGAATCAGGCAACACATTTTGTTAGGATAATAAAGACTCACAGCTCTATCAGCATGAGCCTGCATGCTTCAGGGACACCACCAAGCAGAATGAGGAAAGATGGTTAGAAGAAGAAAATACAGGCATGTTCATGTTCCTTAAGAAGAACTCACATCCAAGACATCCAAAGGACGACAAACACCAGCAAAAGGTTTACCAATTTAAAGCCAGACAAACAATTTATCTAGACTTCATCTATGAGGTACTCGAACGGCCAATATGTCCATGGAGATCCCTGTACTCCACATGTTAGTGGAATGCAGATATGATCCACACACCACATTGAGTAAACCTGGTTTAGTTCAAGAAGTTGAAAAACGGGTAGGAGAGATGGCTCAGTGGTTAAGAACATTGCCTGCTCTTCCAACCTCCTGAACTGAATTCCAGGCAACCACATAATGGCTCACAACCATCTGCAATGAGGTCTTGTGCCCTCTTTTGGATACAGAAAGAAGAGCTGGGGAGATAGCTCAGTGGTTAAGAGCTTTGCCTGCCCTTCCAAAGGTCAGAAGTTCGATTCCTGGCAACCACATAATTGCTCTCAAAAGGAGGTTTGGTGCCCTCTACTGGCAACAGAAGGAAGATGCAAGAGAGATGGCTCAATGGTTAAGAGAATTGCCTGCTCTTCCAACCTCCTGAATTCAATTCCAAGCGACCACATAACGGGTCACAACCATCTGCCATGAGGTCTTGTGCCCTCTTTTGGCTACAGTAAGAAGAGCTGGAGAGACAGCTCAGTGGTTAAGAGCATTGGTTGCCCTTCCAAAGGTCAGAAGTTCGATTCCTGGGAACCACGTAATTGCTCTCAAAAGGAGGTTTGGCGCCCTCTAGTGGCACCAAAAGGAAGAGGCAGGAAAGATGGCTCTGTGGTAAAGAGCTTTGCCTGCTGAGTTTGATGAGTCCAAGAACAGACATAGAGTCGGGGCACAGGGCCAGGGCCCACGTTGCTGTGACTGAATGAGGCAAAAGCTCTTGTTAGGATGTTAAAGACTCACAGCTCTATCACCATGAGCCAGCGTGCTTCAGAGAAAACACCAAGGAGAGTAAGGCAAGATGGCTAGAAGAAGAAAATATTGGCATGTTCATGTGCCTGAAGAAGAACTCATATCCAAGACAATCAAAGGACTACAAACACCAGCAAAATGTTAACCTATTTAAAGCCAGAGAAACAATTTATCTAGACCTCCTCTATGAGGTACATGAATGGCCAGTAGGTCCATGCAGACCCCTGTACTCCACATGTTAGGGAAATGGAGATGTGATCCACACACCACATTGACTAAAGCTGGTTTAGTAAAAGAAGTTGAAAAACGGGATGGAGAGATGGCTCAGTGGTTAAGAGCATTGCCTGCTCTTCCAAAGGTCAGAAGTTCGATTCCTGGAAATCACATAATTGCTCTCAAAAGGAGGTTTGGTGCCCTCTACTGGCAACATAAAGAAGAGGGATGAGAGATGGCTCCGTGGTTAAGATCATTGCCTCCTCTTCCAACCTCCTGAATTCAATTCCAGGCAACCACATAATGGCTCACAACCATCTGCAATGAGGTCTTGTGCCCTCTTTTGCATACAAAAATAAGAGCTGGGGTGTTAGCTCAGTGGATAAGAGCTTTGGCTGCCCTTCCAAAGGTCAGAAGTTCCATTCCTGGCAATCCCATAGTTGCTCTCAAAAGGTAGATTTGGTGCCCTTTACTGGCAAAAAAGAAGAGGCATGAGAGATGGTTCAGTGCTTAAGAGCATTGCCTGCTCTTAGAACCTCCTGAAATCAATTGCAGGCAACCACATAATGATTCACAACCATCTGCCATGAGGTCTTGTGCCCTCTTTTGGCTACAGTAAGAAAAGCTGGAGAGATAGGTCAGTGGTTAAGAACATTGGCTGCCCTTCCGAAGGTCAGAAGTTCGATTGCTGGCTACCAAATAATTGCTCTCAAAAGGAGGTTTGGCGCCCTCTAGTGGCACCACAAGGAAGAGGCAAGAGAGATGGCTCTGTGGTAAAGAGCATTGCCTGCTGAGTTTGATGAGACCACATACAGACATAGAGTCAGGGCCAAGGGCCAGGGCCCGCGTTGTTGTGACTGAATGAGGCAAAAGCTTTTGTTAGGATGTTAAAGGCTCACAGCTCTATCACCACGAGCCAGCGTGCTTCAGAGACAACACCAAGGAGAGTAAGGCAAGATGACTAGAAGAAGAAAATACAGGCATGTTCATGTTCCTGAAGAAGAACTCACATCCAAGACATCCAAAGGACGACAAACACCAGCAGAAGGTGTACCAATTTTAAGCCAGAGAAACAATTTATCTAGACCTCCTCTATGAGGTACACGAACGGCCAATAGGTCCACGGAGACCCCTGTACTCCACGTGTTAGAAAAATGGAGATGTGATCCACACACCACATTGAGTAAACCTGGTTTAGTAAAAGAAGTTGAAAAACGGGTTGGAGAGATGGCTCAGTGGTTAAGAGCATTGCCTGCTCTTCCAAAGTTCAGAAGTTCGATTCCTGGGAATCACATAGTTGCTCTCAAAATGAGGTTTGGTGCCCTCTACTGGCAACAGAGGGGAGAGGCAGGAGAGTTGGCTCAGTGGTTAAGAGCATTGCCTGCTCTTCCAAAGTTCAGAAGTTCGATTCCTGGAAATCACAGAATTGCTCTCAAAATGAGGTTTGGTGCCCTCTACTGGCAACAGAAGGAAGAGGCAGGAGAGATGGCTCAGTGGTTAAGAGCATTGCCTGCTGAGGTTGATGAGGCCAAGTGGACACATACAGCCAGGGCCCACGTTGTTGTCTCAGAATCAGGCAACACATTTTGTTAGGATAATAAAGACTCACAGCTCTATCAGCATGAGCCTGCATGCTTCAGGGACACCACCAAGCAGAATGAGGAAAGATGGTTAGAAGAAGAAAATACAGGCATGTTCATGTTCCTTAAGAAGAACTCACATCCAAGACATCCAAAGGACGACAAACACCAGCGAAATGTTTACCAATTTAAAGCCAGACAAACAATTTATCTAGACTTCATCTATGAGGTACGCGAACGGCCAATATGTCCATGGAGACCCCTGTACTCCACATGTTAGTGGAATGAAGATATGAACCACACACCACATTGAGTAAACCTGGTTTAGTTCAAGAAGTTGAAAAACGGGTTGGAGAGATGGCTCAGTGGTTAAGAACATTGCCTGCTCTTCCAACCTCCTGAACTGAATTCCAGGCAACCACATAATGGCTCACAACCATCTGCAATGAGGTCTTGTGCCCTCTTTTGGATACAGAAAGAAGAGCTGGGGAGATAGCTCAGTGGTTAAGAGCTTTGCCTGCCCTTCCAAAGGTCAGAAGTTCGATTCCTGGCAACCACATAATTGCTCTCAAAAGGAGGTTTGGTGCCCTCTACTGGCAACAGAAGGAAGATGCAAGAGAGATGGCTCAATGGTTAAGAGAATTGCCTGCTCTTCCAACCTCCTGAATTCAATTCCAGGCGACCACATAACGGGTCACAACCATCTGCCATGAGGTCTTGTGCCCTCTTTTGGCTACAGTAAGAAGAGCTGGAGAGACAGCTCAGTGGTTAAGAGCATTGCTTGCCCTTCCAAAGGTCAGAAGTTCGATTCCTGGGAACCACGTAATTGCTCTCAAAAGGAGGTTTGGCGCCCTCTAGTGGCACCAAAAGGAAGAGGCAGGAAAGATGGCTCTGTGGTAAAGAGCTTTGCCTGCTGAGTTTGATGAGGCCAAGAACAGACATAGAGTCGGGGCACAGGGCCAGGGCCCACGTTGCTGTGACTGAATGAGGCAAAAGCTCTTGTTAGGATGTTAAAGACTCACAGCTCTATCACCATGAGCCAGCGTGCTTCAGAGAAAACACCAAGGAGAGTAAGGCAAGATGGCTAGAAGAAGAAAATATTGGCATGTTCATGTGCCTGAAGAAGAACTCATATCCAAGACAATCAAAGGACTACAAACACCAGCAAAATGTTAACCTATTTAAAGCCAGAGAAACAATTTATCTAGACCTCCTCTATGAGGTACATGAATGGCCAGTAGGTCCATGCAGACCCCTGTACTCCACATGTTAGGGAAATGGAGATGTGATCCACACACCATATTGACTAAAGCTGGTTTAGTAAAAGAAGTTGAAAAACGGGTTGGAGAGATGGCTCAGTGGTTAAGAGCATTGCCTGCTCTTCCAAAGGTCAGAAGTTCGATTCCTGGAAATCACATAATTGCTCTCAAAAGGAGGTTTGGTGCCCTCTACTGGCAACATAAGGAAGAGGGATGAGAGATGGCTCCGTGGTTAAGATCATTGCCTCCTCTTCCAACCTCCTGAATTCAATTCCAGGCAACCACATAATGGCTCACAACCATCTGCAATGAGGTCTTGTGCCCTCTTTTGCATACAAAAATAAGAGCTGGGGTGTTAGCTCAGTGGATAAGAGCTTTGGCTGCCCTTCCAAAGGTCAGAAGTTCCATTCCTGGCAATCCCATAGTTGCTCTCAAAAGGTAGATTTGGTGCCCTTTACTGGCAAAAAAGAAGAGGCATGAGAGATGGTTCAGTGCTTAAGAGCATTGCCTGCTCTTAGAACCTCCTGAAATCAATTGCAGGCAACCACATAATGATTCACAACCATCTGCCATGAGGTCTTGTGCCCTCTTTTGGCTACAGTAAGAAAAGCTGGAGAGATAGGTCAGTGGTTAAGAACATTGGCTGCCCTTCCGAAGGTCAGAAGTTCGATTGCTGGCTACCAAATAATTGCTCTCAAAAGGAGGTTTGGCGCCCTCTAGTGGCACCACAAGGAAGAGGCAAGAGAGATGGCTCTGTGGTAAAGAGCATTGCCTGCTGAGTTTGATGAGACCACATACAGACATAGAGTCAGGGCCAAGGGCCAGGGCCCGCGTTGTTGTGACTGAATGAGGCAAAAGCTTTTGTTAGGATGTTAAAGGCTCACAGCTCTATCACCACGAGCCAGCGTGCTTCAGAGACAACACCAAGGAGAGTAAGGCAAGATGACTAGAAGAAGAAAATACAGGCATGTTCATGTTCCTGAAGAAGAACTCACATCCAAGACATCCAAAGGACGACAAACACCAGCAAAAGGTGTACCAATTTTAAGCCAGAGAAACAATTTATCTAGACCTCCTCTATGAGGTACACGAAAGGCCAATAGGTCCACGGAGACCCCTGTACTCCACGTGTTAGAAAAATGGAGATGTGATCCACACACCACATTGAGTAAACCTGGTTTAGTAAAAGAAGTTGAAAAACGGGTTGGAGAGATGGCTCAGTGGTTAAGAGCATTGCCTGCTCTTCCAAAGTTCAGAAGATCGATTCCTGGGAATCACATAGTTGCTCTAAAAATGAGGTTTGGTGCCCTCTACTGGCAACAGAGGGGAGAGGCAGGAGAGATGGCTCAGTGGTTAAGAGCATTGCCTGCTCTTCCAAGTTCGATTCCGGAAATCACATAATTGCTCTCAAAATGAGGTTTGGTGTCCTCTACTGCCAACAGAAGGAAGAGGCAGGAGAGATGGCTCAGTGGTTAAGAGCATTGCCTGCTGAGGTTGATGAGGCCAAGTGGACACATACAGCCAGGGCCCACGTAGTTGTCTCAGAATCAGGCAAAACATTTTGTTAGGATAATAAAGACTCACAGCTCTATCAGCATGAGCCTGCATGCTTCAGGGAGACCACCAAGCAGAATGAGGAAAGATGGTTAGAAGAAGAAAATACAGGCATGTTCATGTTCCTTAAGAAGAACTCACATCCAAGACATCCAAAGGACGACAAACACCAGCAAAAGGTTTACCAATTTAAAGCCAGACAAACAATTAATCTAGACTTCATCTATGAGGTACGCGAAAGGCCAATATGTCCATGGAGACCCCTGTACTCCACATGTTAGTGGAATGCAGATATGATCCACACACCACATTGAGTAAACCTGGTTTAGTTCAAGAAGTTGAAAAACGGTTTGGAGAGATGGCCCAGTTGTTAAGAACATTGCCTGCTCTTTCAACCTCCTGAACTGAATTCCAGGCAACCACATAATGGCTCACAACCATCTGCAATGAGGTCTTGTGCCCTCTTTTGGATACAGAAAGAAGAGCTGGGGAGATAGCTCAGTGGTTAAGAGCTTTGCCTGCCCTTCCAAAGGTCAGAAGTTCGATTCCTGGCAACCACATAATTGCTCTCAAAAGGAGGTTTGGTGCCCTCTACTGGCAACAGAAGGAAGATGCAAGAGAGATGGCTCAATGGTTAAGAGAATTGCCTGCTCTTCCAACCTCCTGAATTCAATTCCAGGCGACCACATAACGGGTCACAACCATCTGCCATGAGGTCTTGTGCCCTCTTTTGGCTACAGTAAGAAGAGCTGGAGAGACAGCTCAGTGGTTAAGAGCATTGGTTGCCCTTCCAAAGGTCCGAAGTTCGATTCCTGGGAACCACGTAATTGCTCTCAAAAGGAGGTTTGGCGCCCTCTAGTGGCACCACAAGGAAGAGGCAGTAAAGATGGCTCTGTGGTAAAGAGCTTTGCCTGCTGAGTTTGATGACTCCAAGAACAGACATAGAGTCGGGGCACAGGGCCAGGGCCCACGTTGCTGTGACTGAATGAGGCAAAAGCTCTTGTTATATGTTAAAGACTCACAGCTCTATCACCATGAGCCAGCGTGCTTCAGAGACAACACCAAGGAGAGTAAGGCAAGATGGCTAGAAGAAGAAAATATTGGCATGTTCATGTGCCTGAAGAAGAACTCATATCCAAGACAATCAAAGGACTACAAAAACCAGCAAAATGTTAACCTATTTAAAGCCAGAGAAACAATTTATCTAGACCTCCTCTATGAGGTACATGAATGGCCAATAGGTCCATGCAGACCCCTGTACTCCACACGTCAGGGAAAGAGAGATGTGATCCACACACCACATTGACTAAAGCTGGTTTAGTAAAAGAAGTTGAAAAACGGATTGGAGTGATGGCTCAGTGGTTAGTTCGATTCCTGGAAATCACATAATTGCTCTCAAAAGGAGGTTTGGTGCCCTCTACTGGCAACATAAGGAGGAGGCATGAGAGATGGCTCCGTGGTTAAGATCATTGCCTCCTCTTCCAACCTCCTGAATTCAATTCCAGGCAACCACATAATGGCTCACAACCATCTGCAATGAGGTCTTGTGCCCTCTTTTGGATACAAAAATAAGAGCTGGGCTGTTAGCTCAGTGGATAAGAGCTTTGGCTGCCCTTCCAAAGGTCAGAAGTTCCATTCCTGGCAATCCCATAATTGCTCTCAAAAGGTAGATTTGGTGCACTTTACTGGCAAAAAAGAAGAGGCGTGAGAGATGGTTCAGTGCTTAAGAGCATTGCCTGCTCTTAGAACCTCCTGAAATCAATTGCAGGCAACCACATAATGATTCACAACCATCTGCCATGAGGTCTTGTGCCCTCTTTTGGCTACAGTAAGAAAAGCTGGAGAGATAGGTCAGTGGTTAAGAACATTGGCTGCCCTTCCGAAGGTCAGAAGTTCGATTCCTGGCTACCAAATAATTGCTCTCAAAAGGAGGTTTGGCGCCCTCTAGTGGCACCACAAGGAAGAGGCAAGAGAGATGGCTCTGTGGTAAAGAGCATTGCCTGCTGAGTTTGATGAGACCACATACAGACATAGAGTCAGGGCCAAGGGCCAGGGCCCGCGTTGTTGTGACTGAATGAGGCAAAAGCTTTTGTTAGGATGTTAAAGGCTCACAGCTCTATCACCACGAGCCAGCGTGCTTCAGAGACAACACCAAGGAGAGTAAGGCAAGATGACTAGAAGAAGAAAATACAGGCATGTTCATGTTCCTGAAGAAGAACTCACATCCAAGACATCCAAAGGACGACAAACACCAGCAAAAGGTGTACCAATTTTAAGCCAGAGAAACAATTTATCTAGACCTCCTCTATGAGGTACACGAACAGCAAATAGGTCCACGGAGACCCCTGTACTCCACATGTTAGGGAAATGGAGATGTGATCCACACACCACATTGAGTAAACCTGGTTTAGTAAAAGAAGTTGAAAAACGGGTTGGAGAGATGGCTCAGTGGTTAAGAGCATTGCCTGCTCTTCCAAAGGTCAGAACTTCGATTCCTGGGAATCACATAGTTGCTCTCAAAATGAGGTTTGGTGCCCTCTACTGGCAACAGAGGGGAGAGGCAGGAGAGATGGCTCAGTGGTTAAGAGCATTGCCTGCTCTTCCAAGTTCGATTCCGTAAATCACATAATTGCTCTCAAAAGGAGGTTTGGTGTCCTCTACTGCCAACAGAAGGAAGAGGCAGGAGAGATGGCTCAGTGGTTAAGAGCATTGCCTGCTGAGGTTGATGAGGCCAAGTGGACACATACAGCCAGGGCCCACGTTGTTGTCTCAGAATCAGGCAACACATTTTGTTAGGAAAATAAAGACTCACAGCTCTATCAGCATGAGCCTGCATGCTTCAGGGACACCACCAAGCAGAATGAGGAAAGATGGTTAGAAGAAGAAAATACAGGCATGTTCATGTTCCTTAAGAAGAACTCACATCCAAGACATCCAAAGGACGACAAACACCAGCAAAAGGTTTACCAATTTAAAGCCAGACAAACAATTTATCTAGACTTCATCTATGAGGTACGCGAACGGCCAATATGTCCATGGAGACCCCTATACTCCACATGTTAGTGGAATGCAGATATGATCCACACACCACATTGAGTAAACCTGGTTTAGTTCAAGAAGTTGAAAAACGGGTTGGAGAGATGGCCCAGTTGTTAAGAACATTGCCTGCTCTTCCAACCTCCTGAACTGAATTCCAGGCAACCACATAATGGCTCACAACCATCTGCAATGAGGTCTTGTGCCCTCTTTTGGATACAGAAAGAAGAGCTGGGGAGATAGCTCAGTGGTTAAGAGCTTTGCCTGCCCTTCCAAAGGTCAGAAGTTCGATTCCTGGCAACCACATAATTGCTCTCAAAAGGAGGTTTGGTGCCCTCTACTGGCAACAGAAGGAAGATGCAAGAGAGATGGCTCAATGGTTAAGAGAATTGCCTGCTCTTCCAACCTCCTGAATTCAATTCCAGGCGACCACATAACGGGTCACAACCATCTGCCATGAGGTCTTGTGCCCTCTTTTGGCTACAGTAAGAAGAGCTGGAGAGACAGCTCAGTGGTTAAGAGCATTGGTTGCCCTTCCAAAGGTCAGAAGTTCGATTCCTGGGAACCACGTAATTGCTCTCAAAAGGAGGTTTGGCGCCCTCTAGTGGCACCACAAGGAAGAGGCAGGAAAGATGGCTCTGTGGTAAAGAGCTTTGCCTGCTGAGTTTGATGACTCCAAGAACAGACATAGAGTCGTGGCACAGGGCCAGGGCCCACGTTGTTGTGACTGAATGAGGCAAAAGCTCTTGTTAGGATGTTAAAGACACACAGCTCTATCACCATGAGCCAGCATGCTTCAGAGACAACACCAAGGAGAGTAAGGCAAGATGGCTAGAAGAAGAAAATACTGGCATGTTCATGTGCCTGAAGAAGAACTCATATCCAAGACAATCAAAGGACTACAAACACCAGCAAAATGTTAACCTATTTAAAGCCAGAGAAACAATTTATCTAGACCTCCTCTATGAGGTACATGAATGGCCAATAGGTCCATGGAGACCCCTGTACTCCACATGTCAGGGAAATGGAGATGTGATCCACACACCACATTGACTAAAGCTGGTTTAGTAAAAGAAGTTGAAAAACTGATTGGAGAGATGGCTCAGTGGTTAGTTCGATTCCTGGAAATCACATAATTGCTCTCAAAAGGAGGTTTGGTGCCCTCTACTGGCAACATAAGGAAGAGGCATGAGAGATGGCTCCGTGGTTAAGATCATTGCCTCCTCTTCCAACCTCCTGAATTCAATTCCAGGCAACCACATAATGGCTCACAACCATCTGCAATGAGGTCTTGTGCCCTCTTTGGGATACAAAAATAAGAGCTGGGGTGTTAGCTCAGTGGATAAGAGCTTTGGCTGCCCTTCCAAAGGTCAGAAGTTCCATTCCTGGCAATCCCATAATTGCTCTCAAAAGGTTGATTTGGTGCCCTTTACTGGCAAAAAAGAAGAGGCGTGAGAGATGGTTCAGTGCTTAAGAGCATTGCCTGCTCTTAGAACCTCCTGAAATCAATTGCAGGCAACCACATAATGATTCACAACCATCTGCCATGAGGTCTTGTGCCCTCTTTTGGCTACAGTAAGAAAAGCTGGAGAGATAGGTCAGTGGTTAAGAACATTGGCTGCCCTTCCGAAGGTCAGAAGTTCGATTCCTGGCTACCAAATAATTGCTCTCAAAAGGAGGTTTGGCGCCCTCTAGTGGCACCACAAGGAAGAGGCAAGAGAGATGGCTCTGTGGTAAAGAGCATTGCCTGCTGAGTTTGATGAGACCACATACAGACATAGAGTCAGGGCAAAGGGCCAGGGCCCGCGTTGTTGTGACTGAATGAGGCAAAAGCTTTTGTTAGGATGTTAAAGGCTCACAGCTCTATCACCACGAGCCAGCGTGCTTCAGAGACAACACCAAGGAGAGTAAGGCAAGATGACTAGAAGAAGAAAATACAGGCATGTTCATGTTCCTGAAGAAGAACTCACATCCAAGACATCCAAAGGACGACAAACACCAGCAAAAGGTGTACCAATTTTAAGCCAGAGAAACAATTTATCTAGACATCCTCTATGAGGTACACGAACAGCAAATAGGTCCACGGAGACCCCTGTACTCCACATGTTAGGGAAATGGAGATGTGATCCACACACCACATTGAGTAAACCTGGTTTAGTAAAAGAAGTTGAAAAACGGGTTGGAGAGATGGCTCAGTGGTTAAGAGCATTGCCTGCTCTTCCAAAGGTCAGAACTTCGATTCCTGGGAATCACATAGTTGCTCTCAAAATGAGGTTTGGTGCCCTCTACTGGCAACAGAGGGGAGAGGCATGAGAGATGGCTCAGTGGTTAAGAGCATTGCCTGCTCTTCCAAGTTCGATTCCGTAAATCACATAATTGCTCTCAAAAGGAGGTTTGGTGTCCTCTACTGCCAACAGAAGGAAGAGGCTGGAGAGATGGCTCAGTGGTTAAGAGCATTGCCTGCTGAGGTTGATGAGGCCAAGTGGACACATACAGCCAGGGCCCACGTTGTTGTCTCAGAATCAGGCAACACATTTTGTTAGGATAATAAAGACTCACAGCTCTATCAGCATGAGCCTGCATGCTTCAGGGACACCACCAAGCAGAATGAGGAAAGATGGTTAGAAGAAGAAAATACAGGCATGTTCATGTTCCTTAAGAAGAACTCACATCCAAGACATCCAAAGGACGACAAACACCAGCAAAAGGTTTACCAATTTAAAGCCAGACAAACAATTTATCTAGACTTCATCTATGAGGTACGCGAACGGCCAATATGTCCATGGAGACCCCTGTACTCCACATGTTAGTGGAATGCAGATATGATCCACACACCACATTGAGTAAACCTGGTTTAGTTCAAGAAGTTGAAAAACGGGTTGGAGAGATGGCCCAGTTGTTAAGAACATTGCCTGCTCTTCCAACCTCCTGAACTGAATTCCAGGCAACCACATAATGGCTCACAACCATCTGCAATGAGGTCTTGTGCCCTCTTTTGGATACAGAAAGAAGAGCTGGGGAGATAGCTCAGTGGTTAAGAGCTTTGCCTGCCCTTCCAAAGGTCAGAAGTTCGATTCCTGGCAACCACATAATTGCTCTCAAAAGGAGGTTTGGTGCCCTCTACTGGCAACAGAAGGAAGATGCAAGAGAGATGGCTCAATGGTTAAGAGAATTGCCTGCTCTTCCAACCTCCTGAATTCAATTCCAGGCGACCACATAACAGGTCACAACCATCTGCCATGAGGTCTTGTGCCCTCTTTTGGCTCCAGTAAGAAGTGCTGGAGAGACAGCTCAGTGGTTAAGAGCATTGGTTGCCCTTCCAAAGGTCAGAAGTTCGATTCCTGGGAACCACGTAATTGCTCTCAAAAGGAGGTTTGGCGCCCTCTAGTGGCACCACAAGGAAGAGGCAGGAAAGATGCCTCTGTGGTAAAGAGCTTTGCCTGCTGTGTTTGATGAGGCCAAGAACAGACATAGAGTCGGGGCACAGGGCCAGGGCCCACGTTGTTGTGACTGAATGAGGCAAAAGCTCTTGTTAGGATGTTAAAGACTCACAGCTCTATCAACATGAGCCAGCGTGCTTCAGAGACAACACCAAGGAGAGTAAGGCAAGATGGCTAGAATAAGAAAATATTGGCATGTTCATGTGCCTGAAGAAGAAGAACTCATATCCAAGACAATCAAAGGACTACAAACACCAGCAAAATGTTAACCTATTTAAAGCCAGAGAAACAATTTTTCTAGACCTCCTCTATGAGGTACATGAATGGCCAATAGGTCCATGCAGACCCCTGTACTCCACACGTCAGGGAAATGGAGATGTGATCCACACACCACATTGACTAAAGCTGGTTTAGTAAAAGAAGTTGAAAAACGGGTTGGAGAGATGGCTCAGTGGTTAAGAGCATTGCCTGCTCTTCCAAAGGTCAGAAGTTCGATTTCTGGAAATCACATAATTGCTCTCAAAAGGAGGTTTGGTGCCCTCTACTGGCAACATAAGGAAGAGGCATGAGAGATGGCTCTGTGGTTAAGATCATTGCCTCCTCTTCCAACCTCCTGAATTCAATTCCAGGCAACCACATAATGGCTCACAACCATCTGCAATGAGGTCTTGTGCCCTCTTTGGGATACAAAAATAAGAGCTGGGGTGTTAGCTCAGTGGATAAGAGCTTTGGCTGCCCTTCCAAAGGTCAGAAGTTCCATTCCTGGCAATCCCATAATTGCTCTCAAAAGGTAGATTTGGTGCCCTTTACTGGCAAAAAAGAAGAGGCATGAGAGATGGTTCAGTGCTTAAGAGCATTGCCTGCTCTTAGAACCTCCTGAAATCAATTGCAGGCAACCACATAATGATTCACAACCATCTGCCATGAGGTCTTGTGCCCTCTTTTGGCTACAGTAAGAAAAGCTGGAGAGATAGGTCAGTGGTTAAGAACATTGGCTGCCCTTCCAAAGGTCAGAAGTTCGATTCCTGGCTAACAAATAATTGCTCTCAAAAGGAGGTTTGGCGCCCTCTAGTGGCACCACAAGGAAGAGGCAAGAGAGATGGCTCTGTGGTAAAGAGCATTGCCTGCTGAGTTTGATGAGACCACATACAGACATAGAGTCAGGGCCAAGGGCCAGGGCCCGCGTTGTTGTGACTGAATGAGGCAAAAGCTTTTGTTAGGATGTTAAAGGCTCACAGCTCTATCACCACGAGCCAGCGTGCTTCAGAGACAACACCAAGGAGAGTAAGGCAAGATGACTAGAAGAAGAAAATACAGGCATGTTCATGTTCCTGAAGAAGAACTCACATCCAAGACATCCAAAGGACGACAAACACCAGCAAAAGGTGTACCAATTTTAAGCCAGAGAAACAATTTATCTAGACCTCCTCTATGAGGTACACGAACGGCCAATAGGTCCACGGAGACCCCTGTACTCCACATGTTAGGGAAATGGAGATGTGATCCACACACCACATTGAGTAAACCTGGTTTAGTAAAAGAAGTTGAAAAACGGGTTGGAGAGATGGCTCAGTGGTTAAGAGCATTGTCTGCTCTTCCAAAGTTCAGAAGTTCGATTCCTGAGAATCACATAGTTGCTCTCAAAATGAGGTTTGGTGCCCTCTACTGGCAACAGAGGGGAGAGGCAGGAGAGATGGCTCAGTGGTTAAGAGCATTGCCTGCTCTTCCAAGTTCGATTCCTGGAAATCACATAATTGCTCTCAAAATGAGGTTTGGTGTCCTCTACTGGCAACAGAAGGAAGAGGCAGGAGAGATGGCTCAGTGGTTAAGAGCATTGCCTGATGAGGTTGATGAGGCCAAGTGAACACATACAGCCAGGGCCCCTGTTGATGTCTCAGAATCAGGCAAAACATTTTGTTAGGATAATAAAGACTCACAGCTCTATCAGCATGAGCCTGCATGATTCAGGGACACCACCAAGCAGAATGAGGAAAGATGGTTAGAAGAAGAAAATACAGGCATGTTCATGTTCCTTAAGAAGAACTCACATCCAAGACATCCAAAGGACGACAAACACCAGCAAAAGGTTTACCAATTTAAAGCCAGACAAACAATTTATCTAGACTTCATCTATGAGGTACGCGTACGGCCAATATGTCCATGGAGACCCCTGTACTCCACATGTTAGTGGAATGCAGATTTGATCCACACACCACATTGAGTAAACCTGGTTTAGTTCAAGAAGTTGAAAAACGGGTTGGAGAGATGGCTCAGTGGTTAAGAGCATTGCCTGCTCTTCCAAAGATCTGAAGATCGATTCCTGGGAATCACATAGTTGCTCTCAAAATGAGGTTTGGTGCCCTCTAGTGGCAACAGAGGGGAGAGGCAGGAGAGATGGCCCAGTGGTTAAGAGCATTGCCTGCTCTTCCAAGTTCGATTCCTGGAAATCACATAATTGCTCTCAAAATGAGGTTTGGTGTCCTCTACTGGCAACAGAAGGAAGAGGCAGGAAAGATGGCTCAGTGGTTAAGAGCATTGCCTGCTGAGGTTGATGAGGCCAAGTGGACACATACAGCCAGAGCCCCCGTTGATGTCTCAGAATCAGGCAAAACATTTTGTTAGGATAATAAAGACTCACAGCTCTATCAGCATGAGCCTGCATGCTTCAGGGACACCACCAAGCAGAATGAGGAAAGATGGTTAGAAGAAGAAAATACAGGCATGTTCATGTTCCTTAAGAAGAACTCACATCCAAGACATCCAAAGGACGACAAACACCAGCAAAAGGTTTACCAATTTAAAGCCAGACAAACAATTTATCTAGACTTCATCTATGAGGTACGCGAACGGCCAATATGTCCATGGAGACCCCTGTACTCCACATGTTAGTGGAATGCAGATATGATCCACACACCACATTGAGTAAACCTGGTTTAGTTCAAGAAGTTGAAAAACGGGTTGGAGAGATGGCCCAGTTGTTAAGAACATTGCCTGCTCTTCCAACCTCCTGAACTGAATTCCAGGCAACCACATAATGGCTCACAACCATCTGCAATGAGGTCTTGTGCCCTCTTTTGGATACAGAAAGAAGAGCTGGGGAGATAGCTCAGTGGTTAAGAGCTTTGCCTGCCCTTCCAAAGGTCAGAAGTTCGATTCCTGGCAACCACATAATTGCTCTCAAAAGGAGGTTTGGTGCCCTCTACTGGCAACAGAAGGAAGATGCAAGAGAGATGGCTCAATGGTTAAGAGAATTGCCTGCTCTTCCAACCTCCTGAATTCAATTCCAGGCGACCACATAACAGGTCACAACCATCTGCCATGAGGTCTTGTGCCCTCTTTTGGCTCCAGTAAGAAGTGCTGGAGAGACAGCTCAGTGGTTAAGAGCATTGGTTGCCCTTCCAAAGGTCAGAAGTTCGATTCCTGGGAACCACGTAATTGCTCTCAAAAGGAGGTTTGGCGCCCTCTAGTGGCACCACAAGGAAGAGGCAGGAAAGATGCCTCTGTGGTAAAGAGCTTTGCCTGCTGTGTTTGATGAGGCCAAGAACAGACATAGAGTCGGGGCACAGGGCCAGGGCCCACGTTGTTGTGACTGAATGAGGCAAAAGCTCTTGTTAGGATGTTAAAGACTCACAGCTCTATCAACATGAGCCAGCGTGCTTCAGAGACAACACCAAGGAGAGTAAGGCAAGATGGCTAGAATAAGAAAATATTGGCATGTTCATGTGCCTGAAGAAGAAGAACTCATATCCAAGACAATCAAAGGACTACAAACACCAGCAAAATGTTAACCTATTTAAAGCCAGAGAAACAATTTTTCTAGACCTCCTCTATGAGGTACATGAATGGCCAATAGGTCCATGCAGACCCCTGTACTCCACACGTCAGGGAAATGGAGATGTGATCCACACACCACATTGACTAAAGCTGGTTTAGTAAAAGAAGTTGAAAAACGGGTTGGAGAGATGGCTCAGTGGTTAAGAGCATTGCCTGCTCTTCCAAAGGTCAGAAGTTCGATTTCTGGAAATCACATAATTGCTCTCAAAAGGAGGTTTGGTGCCCTCTACTGGCAACATAAGGAAGAGGCATGAGAGATGGCTCTGTGGTTAAGATCATTGCCTCCTCTTCCAACCTCCTGAATTCAATTCCAGGCAACCACATAATGGCTCACAACCATCTGCAATGAGGTCTTGTGCCCTCTTTGGGATACAAAAATAAGAGCTGGGGTGTTAGCTCAGTGGATAAGAGCTTTGGCTGCCCTTCCAAAGGTCAGAAGTTCCATTCCTGGCAATCCCATAATTGCTCTCAAAAGGTAGATTTGGTGCCCTTTACTGGCAAAAAAGAAGAGGCATGAGAGATGGTTCAGTGCTTAAGAGCATTGCCTGCTCTTAGAACCTCCTGAAATCAATTGCAGGCAACCACATAATGATTCACAACCATCTGCCATGAGGTCTTGTGCCCTCTTTTGGCTACAGTAAGAAAAGCTGGAGAGATAGGTCAGTGGTTAAGAACATTGGCTGCCCTTCCAAAGGTCAGAAGTTCGATTCCTGGCTAACAAATAATTGCTCTCAAAAGGAGGTTTGGCGCCCTCTAGTGGCACCACAAGGAAGAGGCAAGAGAGATGGCTCTGTGGTAAAGAGCATTGCCTGCTGAGTTTGATGAGACCACATACAGACATAGAGTCAGGGCCAAGGGCCAGGGCCCGCGTTGTTGTGACTGAATGAGGCAAAAGCTTTTGTTAGGATGTTAAAGGCTCACAGCTCTATCACCACGAGCCAGCGTGCTTCAGAGACAACACCAAGGAGAGTAAGGCAAGATGACTAGAAGAAGAAAATACAGGCATGTTCATGTTCCTGAAGAAGAACTCACATCCAAGACATCCAAAGGACGACAAACACCAGCAAAAGGTGTACCAATTTTAAGCCAGAGAAACAATTTATCTAGACCTCCTCTATGAGGTACACGAACGGCCAATAGGTCCACGGAGACCCCTGTACTCCACATGTTAGGGAAATGGAGATGTGATCCACACACCACATTGAGTAAACCTGGTTTAGTAAAAGAAGTTGAAAAACGGGTTGGAGAGATGGCTCAGTGGTTAAGAGCATTGTCTGCTCTTCCAAAGTTCAGAAGTTCGATTCCTGAGAATCACATAGTTGCTCTCAAAATGAGGTTTGGTGCCCTCTACTGGCAACAGAGGGGAGAGGCAGGAGAGATGGCTCAGTGGTTAAGAGCATTGCCTGCTCTTCCAAGTTCGATTCCTGGAAATCACATAATTGCTCTCAAAATGAGGTTTGGTGTCCTCTACTGGCAACAGAAGGAAGAGGCAGGAGAGATGGCTCAGTGGTTAAGAGCATTGCCTGATGAGGTTGATGAGGCCAAGTGAACACATACAGCCAGGGCCCCTGTTGATGTCTCAGAATCAGGCAAAACATTTTGTTAGGATAATAAAGACTCACAGCTCTATCAGCATGAGCCTGCATGATTCAGGGACACCACCAAGCAGAATGAGGAAAGATGGTTAGAAGAAGAAAATACAGGCATGTTCATGTTCCTTAAGAAGAACTCACATCCAAGACATCCAAAGGACGACAAACACCAGCAAAAGGTTTACCAATTTAAAGCCAGACAAACAATTTATCTAGACTTCATCTATGAGGTACGCGTACGGCCAATATGTCCATGGAGACCCCTGTACTCCACATGTTAGTGGAATGCAGATTTGATCCACACACCACATTGAGTAAACCTGGTTTAGTTCAAGAAGTTGAAAAACGGGTTGGAGAGATGGCTCAGTGGTTAAGAGCATTGCCTGCTCTTCCAAAGATCTGAAGATCGATTCCTGGGAATCACATAGTTGCTCTCAAAATGAGGTTTGGTGCCCTCTAGTGGCAACAGAGGGGAGAGGCAGGAGAGATGGCCCAGTGGTTAAGAGCATTGCCTGCTCTTCCAAGTTCGATTCCTGGAAATCACATAATTGCTCTCAAAATGAGGTTTGGTGTCCTCTACTGGCAACAGAAGGAAGAGGCAGGAAAGATGGCTCAGTGGTTAAGAGCATTGCCTGCTGAGGTTGATGAGGCCAAGTGGACACATACAGCCAGAGCCCCCGTTGATGTCTCAGAATCAGGCAAAACATTTTGTTAGGATAATAAAGACTCACAGCTCTATCAGCATGAGCCTGCATGCTTCAGGGACACCACCAAGCAGAATGAGGAAAGATGGTTAGAAGAAGAAAATACAGGCATGTTCATGTTCCTTAAGAAAAACGCACATCCAAGACATCCAAAGGACGACAAACACCAGCAAAAGGTTTACCAATTTAAAGCCAGACAAACAATTTATCTAGACTTCATCTATGAGGTACGCGAACGGCCAATATGTCCATGGAGACCCCTGTACTCCACATGTTAGTGGAATGCAGATATGATCCACACACCACATTGAGTAAACCTGGTTTAGTTCAAGAAGTTGAAAAACGGGTTGGAGAGATGGCTCAGTGGTTAAGAACATTGCCTGCTCTTCCAACCTCCTGAACTGAATTCCAGGCAACCACATAATGGCTCACAACCATCTGCAATGAGGTCTTGTGCCCTCTTTTGGATACAGAAAGAAGAGCTGGGCAGATAGCTCAGTGGTTAAGAGCTTTGCCTGCCCTTCCAAAGGTCAGAAGTTCGATTCCTGGCAACCACATAATTGCTCTCAAAAGGAGGTTTGGTGCCCTCTACTGGCAACAGAAGGAAGATGCAAGAGAGATGGCTCAATGGTTAAGAGAATTGCCTGCTCTTCCAACCTCCTGAATTCAATTCCAGGCGACCACATAACGGGTCACAACCATCTGCCATGAGGTCTTGTGCCCTCTTTTGGCTCCAGTAAGAAGTGCTGGAGAGACAGCTCAGTGGTTAAGAGCATTGGTCGCCCTTCCAAAGGTCAGAAGTTCGATTCCTGGGAACCACGTAATTGCTCTCAAAAGGAGGTTTGGCGCCCTCTAGTGGCACCACAAGGAAGAGGCAGGAAAGATGGCTCTGTGGTAAAGAACTTTGCCTGCTGAGTTTGATGAGGCCAAGAACAGACATAGAGTCGGGGCACAGGGCCAGGGCCCACGTTGTTGTGACTGAATGAGGCAAAAGCTCTTGTTAGGATGTTAAAGCCTCACAGCTCTATCACCATGAGCCAGCGTGCTTCAGAGACAACACCAAGGAGAGTAAGGCAAGATGGCTAGAAGAAGAAAATATTGGCATGTTCATGTGCCTGAAGAAGAAGAACTCATATCCAAGACAATCAAAGGACTACAAACACCAGCAAAATGTTAACCTATTTAAAGCCAGAGAAACAATTTATCTAGACCTCCTCTATGAGGTACATGAATGGCCAATAGGTCCATGCAGACCCCTGTACTCCACACGTCACGGAAATGGAGATGTGATCCACACACCACATTGACTAAAGCTGGTTTAGTAAAAGAAGTTGAAAAACGGGTTGGAGAGATGGCTCAGTGGTTAAGAGCATTGCCTGCATTTCCAAAGGTCAGAAGTTCGATTCCTGGAAATCACATAATTGCTCTCAAAAGGAGGTTTGGTGCCCTCTACTGGCAACATAAGGAAGAGGCATGAGAGATGGCTCCGTGGTTAAGATCATTGCCTCCTCTTCCAACCTCCTGAATTCAATTCCAGGCAACCACATAATGCCTCACAACCATCTGCAATGAGGTCTTGTGCCCTCTTTTGGATACAAAAATAAGAGCTGGGGTGTTATCTCAGTGGATAAGAGCTTTGGCTGCCCTTCCAAAGGTCAGAAGTTCCATTCATGGCAATCCCATAATTGCTCTCAAAAGGAGGTTTGGCGACCTCTAGTGGCACCACAAGGAAGAGGCAAGAGAGATGGCTCTGTGGTAATGAGCATTGCCTGCTGAGTTTGATGAGACCACATACAGACATAGAGTCAGGGCCAAGGGCCAGGGCCCGCGTTGTTGTGACTGAATGAGGCAAAAGCTTTTGTTTGGATGTTAAAGGCTCACAGCTCTATCACCATGAGCCAGTGTGCTTCAGAGACAACACCAAGGAGAGTAAGGCAAGATGACTAGAAGAAAATACAGGCATGTTCATGTTCCCGAAAACTCACATCCAAGACATCCAAAGAACGACAAACACCAGCAAAAGGTTTACCAATTTTAAGCCAGAGAAACAATTTATCTAGACCTCCTCTATGAGGTACACGAACGGCCAATAGGTCCACGGAGACCCCTGTACTCCACATGTTAGTGGAATGCAGATGTGATCCACAAAACACATTGAGGAAACCTGGTTTAGGTAAAGAAGTTGAAAAACGTTTTGGAGAGATGGCTCAGTGGTTAAGAGCATTGCCGGCTCTTCCGAAGTTCAGAAGTTCGATTCCTGGAAATCACATAGTTGCTCTCAAAATGACGTTTGGTGCCCTCTACTGGCAACAGAGGGGAGAGGCAGGAGAGATGGCTCAGTGGTTAAGAGCATTGCCTGCTCTTC
The DNA here is from genome assembly GCF_950005125.1 of Chionomys nivalis. NCBI lineage: Eukaryota > Metazoa > Chordata > Mammalia > Rodentia > Cricetidae > Chionomys > Chionomys nivalis. The sequence goes on along the minus strand of NW_026646884.1, from coordinate 484,381 downwards.
CAAAGTTCAGAAGTTCGATTCCTGGAAATCACATAATTGCTCTCAAAAGGAGGTTTGGTGCCCTCTACTGGCAACAGAAGGAAGAGGCAGGAGAGATGGCTCAGTGGTTAAGAGCATTGCCTGCTGAGTTTGATGAGGCCAAGTGGACACATACAGCCAGGGCCCACGTTGTTGTCTCAGAATCAGGCAAAACATTTTGTTAGGATAATAAAGACTTAAAGCTCTATCACCATTAGCCTGCATGCTTCAGGGACACCACCAAGCAGAATGAAAAAAGATGGTTAGAAGAAGAAAATACAGGCATGTTCATGTTCCTTAAGAAGAACTCACATCCAGGACATACAAAGGACTACAAACCCCAGCAAAACGTTTACCAATTTAAAGCCAGACAAACAATGTATCCAGACTTCATTTGTGGGGTACACGAACGGCCAATATGTCCATGGAGTCCCCTGTACTCCACATGTTAGTGGAATGCAGATATGATCCACACACCACATTGAGTAAACCTGGTTTAGTTCAAGAAGTTGAAAAACGGGTTGGAGAGATGGCTCAGTGGTTAAGAACATTGCCTGCTCTTCCAACCTCCTGAACTGAATTCCAGGCAACCACATAATGGCTCACAACCATCTGCAATGAGGTCTTGTGCCCTCTTTTGGATACAGAAAGAAGAGCTGGGGAGATAGCTCAGTGGTTAAGAGCTCTGCCTGCCCTTCCAATGGTCAGAAGTTCGATTCTTGGCAACCACATAATTGCTCTCAAAAGGAGGTTTGGTGCCCTCTACTGGCAACAGAAGGAAGATGCAAGAGAGATGGCTCAATGGTTAAGAGAATTGCCTGCTCTTCCAACCACCTGAATTCAATTCCAGGCAACCACATAATGGGTCACAACCATCTGCATTGAGGTCTTGTGCCCTCTTTTGGCTACAGTAAGAAGAGCTGGAGAGATAGCTCAGTGGTTAAGAGCATTGTTTGCCCTTCCAAAGGTCAGAAGTTCGATTCCTGGGAACCACGTAATTGCTCTCAAAAGGAGGTTTGGCGCCCTCTAGTGGCAACAGAAGGAAGAGGCAGAAAAGATGGCTCTGTGGTAAAGAGCTTTGCCTGCTGAGTTTGATGAGGCCAAGAACAGACATAGAGTCCGGGCACAGGGCCAGGGCCCACGTTGTTGTGACTGAATGAGGCAAAAGCTCTTGTTAGGATGTTAAAGACTCACAGCTCTATCACCATGAGCCAGCGTGCTTCAGAGACAACACCAAGGAGAGTAAGGCAAGATGGCTAGAAGAAGAAAATATTGGCATGTTCATGTTTTTGAAGAAGAACTCATATCCAAGACAATCAAAGGACTACAAACACCAGCAAAATGTTAACCTATTTAAACCCAGAGAAACATTTTATCTAGACCTCCTCTATGAGTTACATGAATGGCCAATAGGTCCATGCAGACCCCTGTACTCCACATGTCAGGGAAATGGAGATGTGATCCACACACCACATTGACTAAAGGTGGTTTAGTAAAAGAAGTTGAAAAACGGGTTGGAGAGATGGCTCAGTGGTTAAGAGCATTGCCTGCTCTTCCAAAGGTCAGAAGTTCGATTCCTGGGAACCACGTAATTGCTCTCAAAAGGAGGTTTGGCGCCCTTTAATGGCACCACAAGGAAGAGGCAAGAGAGATGGCTCTGTGGTAAAGAGCATTGCCTGCTGAGTTTGATGAGACCACATACAGACATAGAGTCAGGGCCAAGGGCCAGGGCCCGCGTTGTTGTGACTGAATGAGGCAAAAGCTTTTGTTAGGATGTTAAAGGCTCACAGCTCTATCACCACGAGCCAGCGTGCTTCAGAGACAACACCAAGGAGAGTAAGGCAAGATGACTAGAAGAAGAAAATACAGGCATGTTCATGTTCCTGAAGAAGAACTCACATCCAAGACATCCAAAGGACGACAAACACCAGCAAAAGGTGTACCAATTTTAAGACAGAGAAACAATTTATCTAGACCTCCTCTATGAGGTACACGAATGGCCAATATGTCCACGGAGACCCCTGTACTCCACATGTTAGGGAAATGGAGATGTGATCCACACACCACATTGAGTAAACCTGGTTTAGTAAAAGAAGTTGAAAAACCGGTTGGAGAGATGGCTCAGTGGTTAAGAGCATTGCCTGCTCTTCCAAAGTTCAGAAGTTCGATTCCTGGAAATCACATAATTGCTCTCAAAAGGAGGTTTGGTGCCCTCTACTGGCAACAGAAGGAAGAGGCAGGAGAGATGGCTCAGTGGTTAAGAGCATTGCCTGCTGAGGTTGATGAGGCCAAGTAGACACATACAGCCAGGGCCCCCGTTGTTGTCTCAGAATCAGGCAAAACATTTTGTTAGGATAATAAAGACTCACAGCTCTATCAGCATGAGCCTGCATGCTTCAGGGACACCACCAAGCAGAATGAGGAAAGATGGTTAGAAGAAGAAAATACAGGCATGTTCATGTTCCTAAAGAAGAACTCACATCCAAGACATCCGAAGGACGACAAACACCAGCAAAAGTTTTACCAATTTAAAGCCAGACAAACAATTTATCTAGACTTCATCTATGAGGTACGCGAACGGCCAATATGTCCATGGAGACCCCTGTACTCCACATGTTAGTGGAATGCAGATATGATCCACACACCACATTGAGTAAACCTGGTTTAGTTCAAGAAGTTGAAAAACGGGTTGGAGAGATGGCTCAGTGGTTAAGAACATTGCCTGCTCTTCCAACCTCCTGAACTGAATTCCAGGCGACCACATAATGGGTCACAACCATCTGCCATGAGGTCTTTTGCATCTTTTGTCTACAGTAAGAAGAGCTGGAGAGATAGCTCAGTGGTTAAGAGCATTGGTTGCCCTTCCAAAGGTCAGAAGTTCGATTCCTGGGAACCACGTAATTGCTCTCAAAAGGAGGTTTGGCGCCCTCTATTGGCAACAGAAGGAAGAGGCAGAAAAGATGGCTCTGTGGTAAAGAGCTTTGCCTGCTGAGTTTGATGAGGCCAAGAACAGACATAGACTCCGGGCACAGGGCCAGGGCCCACGTTGTTGTGACTGAATGAGGCAAAAGCTCTTGTTAGGATGTTAAAGACTCACAGCTCTATCACCATGAGCCAGCGTGCTTCAGAGACAACACCAAGGAGAGTAAGGCAAGATGGCTAGAAGAAGAAAATATTGGCATGTTCATGTTTTTGAAGTACAACTGATATCCAAGACAATCAAAGGACTACAAACACCAGCAAAATGTTAACCTATTTAAAGCCAGAGAAACAATTTATCTAGACCTCCTCTATGAGGTACATGAATGGCCAATAGGTCCATGCAGACCCCTGTACTCCACATGTCAGGGAAATGGAGATGTGATCCACACACCACATTGACTAAAGCTGGTTTATAAAAAGAAGTTGAAAAACGGGTTGGAGAGATGGCTCAGTGGTTAAGGGCATTGCCTGCTCTTCCAAAGGTCAGAAGTTCGATTCCTGGGAACCACGTAATTGCTCTCAAAAGGAGGTTTGGCGCCCTCTAATGGCACCACAAGGAAGAGGCAAGAGAGATGGCTCTGAGGTAAAGAGCATTGCCTGCTGAGTTTGATGAGACCACATAGAGACATAGAGTCAGGGCCAAGGGCCAGGGCCCGCGTTGTTGTGACTGAATGAGGCAAAAGCTTTTGTTAGGATGTTAAAGGCTCACAGCTCTATCACCACGAGCCAGCGTGCTTCAGAGACAACAACAAGGAGAGTAAGGCAAGATGACTAGAAGAAGAAAATACAGGCATGTTCATGTTCCTGAAGAAGAACTCACATCCAAGACATCCAAAGGACGACAAACACCAGCAAAAGGTGTACCAATTTTAAGCCAGAGAAACAATTTATCTAGACCTCCTCTATGAGGTACACGAACGCCCAATATGTCCACGGAGACCCCTGTACTCCACATGTTAGGGAAATGGAGATGTGATCCACACACCACATTGAGTAAACCTGGTTTAGTAAAAGAAGTTGAAAAACGGGTTGGAGAGATGGCACAGTGGTTAAGAGCATTGCCTGCTCTTCCAAAGTTCAGAAGTTCGATTCCTGGAAATCACATAATTGCTCTCAAAATGAGGTTTGGTGCCCTCTAGTGGCAACAGAAGGAAGAGGCAGGAGAGATGGCTCAGTGGTTAAGAGCATTGCCTGCTGAGGTTGATGAGGCCAAGTAGACACATACAGCCAGGGCCCCCGTTGTTGTCTCAGAATCAGGCAAAACATTTTGTTAGGATAATAAAGACTCACAGCTCTATCAGCATGAGCCTGCATGCTTCAGGGACACCACCAAGCAGAATGAGGAAAGATGGTTAGAAGAAGAAAATACAGGCATGTTCATGTTCCTAAAGAAGAACTCACATCCAAGACATACAAAGGACGACAAACACCAGCAAAAGGTTTACCAATTTAAAGCCAGACAAACAATTTATCTATACTTCATCTATGAGGTACGTGAACGGCCAATATGTCCATGGAGACCCCTGTACTCCACATGTTAGTGGAATGCAGATATGATCCACACACCACATTGAGTAAACCTGGTTTAGTTCAAGAAGTTGAAAAACGGGTTGGAGAGATGGCTCAGTGGTTAAGAACATTGCCTGCTCATCCAACCTCCTGAACTGAATTCCAGGCATCCACATAATGGCTCACAACCATCTGCAATGAGGTCTTGTGCCCTTTTTTGGATACAGAGAGAAGAGCTGGGGAGATAGCTCAGTGGTTAAGAGCTTTGCCTGCCCTTCCAAAGGTCAGAAGTTCGATTCCTGGCAACCACATAATTGCTCTCAAAAGGAGGTTTGGTGCCCTCTACTGGCAACAGAAGGAAGATGCAAGAGAGATGGCTCAATGGTTAAGAGAATTGCCTGCTCTTCCAACCTCCTGAATTCAATTCCAGGCGACCACATAATGGGTCACAACCATCTGCCATGAGGTCTTGTGCCCTCTTTTGGCTACAGTAAGAAGAGCTGGAGAGATAGCTCAGTGGTTAAGAGCATTGGTTGCCCTTCCCAAGGTCAGAATTTCGATTCCTGGGAACCACGTAATTGCTCTCAAGAGGAGGTTTGGCGCCCTCTATTGGCAACAGAAGGAAGAGGCAGGAAAGATGGCTCTGTGGTAAAGAGTTTTGCCTGCTGAGTTTGATGAGGCCAAGAACAGACATAGAGTCGGGGCACAGGGCCAGGGCCCACGTTGTTGTGACTGAATGAGGCAAAAGCTCTTGTTAGGATGTTAAAGACTCACAGCTCTATCACCATGAGCCAGCGTGCTTCAGAGACAACACCAAGGAGAGTAAGGCAAGATGGCTAGAAGAAGAAAATATTGGCATGTTCATGTGCCTGAAGAAGAACTCATATCCAAGACAATCAAAGGACTACAAACACCAGCAAAATGTTAACCTATTTAAAGCCAGAGAAACAATTTATCTAGACCTCCTCTATGAGGTACATGAATGGCCAATAGGTCCATGCAGACCCCTGTACTCCACATGTCAGGGAAATGGAGATGTGATCCCCACACCACATTGACTAAAGCTGGTTTATAAAAAGAAGTTGAAAAACGGGTTGGAGAGATGGCTCAGTGGTTAAGAGCATTGCCTGCTCTTCCAAAGGTCAGAAGTTCGATTCCTGGAAATCACATAATTGCTCTCAAAAGGAGGTTTGGTGCCCTCTACTGGCAACATAAGTAAGAGGCATGAGAGATGGCTCCATGGTTAAGATCATTGCCTCCTCTTCCAAACTCCCGAATTCAATTCCAGGCAACCACATAATGGCTCACAACCATCTGCAATGAGGTCTTGTGCCCTCTTTTGGATTCAAAAATAAGAGCTGAGGTGTTAGCTCAGTGGATAAGAGCTTTGGCTGCCCTTCCAAAGGTCAGAATTTCCATTCCTGGCAATCCCATAATTGCTCTCAAAAGGTAGATTTGGTGCCCTTTACTGGCAAAAAAGAAGAGGCATGAGAGACGGTTCAGTGCTTAAAAGCATTGCCTGCTCTTAGAACCTCCTGAAATCAATTGCAGGCAACCACATAATGATTCACAACCATCTGCCATGAGGTCTTGTGCCCTCTTTTGGCTACAGTAAGAAAAGCTGGAGAGATAGGTCAGTGGTTAAGAACATTGGCTGCCCTTCCGAAGGTCAGAAGTTCGATTCCTGGCTACCAAATAATTGCTCTCAAAAGGAGGTTAGGCGCCCTCTAGTGGCACCACAAGGAAGGGGCAAGAGATATGGCTCTGTGGTAAAGAGCATTGCCTGCTGAGTTTGATGAGACCACATACAGACATAGAGTCAGGGCCAAGGGCCAGGGCCTGCGTTGTTGTGACTGAATGAGGCAAAAGCTTTTGTTAGGATGTTAAAGGCTCACAGCTCTATCACCACGAGCCAGCGTGCTTCAGAGACAACACCAAGGAGAGTAAGGCAAGATGACTAGAAGAAGAAAATTCAGGCATGTTCATGTTCCTGAAGAAGAAATCACATCGAAGACATCCAAAGGACGACAAACACCAGCAAAAGGTGTACCAATTTTAAGCCAGAGAAACAATTTATCTAGACCTCCCCTATGAGGTACACGAATGGCCAATAGGTCCACGGAGACCCCTGTACTCCACATGTTAGGGAAATGGAGATGTGAACCACACACCACATTGAGTAAACCTGGTTTAGTAAAAGAAGTTGAAAAACGGGTTGGAGAGATGGCTCAGTGGTTAAGAGCATTGCCTGCTCTTCCAAAGTTCAGAAGTTCGATTCCTGGGAATCACATAGTTGCTCTCAAAATGAGGTTTGGTGCCCTCTACTGGCAACAGAGGGGAGAGGCTGGAGAGATGGTTCAGTGGTTAAGAGCATTGCCTGCTCTTCCAAAGTTCAGAAGTTCGATTCCTGGGAATCACATAATTGCTCTCAAAATGAGGTTTGGTGCCCTCTACTGCCAACAGAAGGAATAGGCAGGAGAGATGGCTCAGTGGTTAAGCGCATTGCCTGCTGAGGTTGATGAGGCCAAGTGGACACATACAGCCAGGGCCCCCGTTGTTGTCTCAGAAATAGGCAAAACATTTTGTTAGGATAATAAAGACTCACAGCTCTATCAGCATGAGCCTGCATGCTTCAGGGACACCACCAAGCAGAATGAGGAAAGATGGTTAGAAGAAGAAAATACAGGCATGTTCATGTTCCTGAAGAAGAACTCACATCCAAGACATCCAAAGGACGACAAACACCAGCAAAAGGTGTACCAATTTTAAGCCAGAGAAACAATTTATCTAGACCTCCTCTATGAGGTACACGAACGGCCAATAGGTCCACGGAGACCCCTGTACTCCACATGTTAGGGAAATGGAGATGTGATCCACACACCACATTGAGTAAACCTGGTTTAGTAAAAGAAGTTGAAAAACGGGTTGGAGAGATGGCTCAGTGGTTAAGAGCATTGCCTGCTCTTCCAATGTTCAGAAGTTCGATTCCTGGGAATCACATAGTTGCTCTCAAAATGAGGTTTGATGTCCTCTACTGGCAACAGAGGGGAGAGGCAGGAGAGATGGCTCAGTGGTTAAGAGCATTGCCTGCTCTTCCAAAGTTCAGAAGTTCGATTCCTGGAAATCACATAATTGCTCTCAAAAGGAGGTTTGGTGCCCTCTACTGGCAACAGAAGGAAGAGGCAGGAGAGATGGCTCAGTGGTTAAGAGCATTGCCTGCTGAGGTTGATGAGGCCAAGTGGACACATACAGCCAGGGCCCCCGTTGTTGTCTCAGAATCAGGCAACACATTTTGTTAGGATAATAAAGACTCACAGCTCTATCAGCATGAGCCTGCATGCTTCAGGGACACCACCAAGCAGAATGAGGAAAGATGGTTAGAAGAAGAAAATACAGGCATGTTCATGTTCCTTAAGAAGAACTCACATCCAAGACATGCAAAGGACGACAAACACCAGCAAAAGGTTTACCAATTTAAAGCCAGACAAACAATTTATCTAGACTTCATCTATGAGGTACGCGAACGGCCAATATGTCCATGGAGACCCCTGTACTCCACATGTTAGTGGAATGCAGATATGATCCACACACCACATTGAGTAAACCTGGTTTAGTTCAAGAAGTTGAAAAACGGGTTGGAGAGATGGCTCAGTGGTTAAGAACATTTCCTGCTATTCCAACCTCCTGAACTGAATTCCAGGCAACCACATAATGGCTCACAACCATCTGCAATGAGGTCTTGTGCCCTCTTTTGGATACAGAAAGAAGAGCTGGGGAGATAGCTCAGTGGTTAAGAGCTTTGCCTGCCCTTCCAAAGGTCAGAAGTTCGATTCCTGGCAACCACATAATTGCTCTCAAACGGAGGTTTGGTGCTCTCTACTGGCAACAGAAGGAAGATGCAAGAGAGATGGCTCAATGGTTAAGAGAATTGCCTGCTCTTCCAACCTCCTGAATTCAATTCCATGCGACCACATAATGGGTCACAACCATCTGCCATGAGGTCTTGTGCCCTCTTATGGCTACAGTAAGAAGAGCTGGAGAGACAGCTCAGTGGATAAGAGCTTTGGCTGCCCTTCCAAAGGTCAGAAGTTCCATTCCTGGCAATCCCATAATTGCTCTCAAAAGGTAGATTTGGTGCCCTTTACTGGCATAAAAGAAGAGGCATGAAAGACGGTTCAGTGCTTAAGAGCATTGCCTGCTCTTAGAACCTCCTGAAATCAATTGCAGGCAACCACATAATGATTCACAACCATCTGTCATGAGGTCTTGTGCCCTCTTTTGGCTACAGTAAGAAAAGCTGGAGAGATAGGTCAGTGGTTAAGAACATTGGCTGCCCTTCCGAAGGTCAGAAGTTCAATTCCTGGCTACCAAATAATTGCTCTCAAAAGGAGGTTTGGCGCCCTCTAGTGGCACCACAAGGAAGAGGCAAGAGAGATGGCTCTGTGGTAAAGAGCATTGCCTGCTGAGTTTGATGAGACCACATACAGACATAGAGTCAGGGCCAAGGGCCAGGGCCCGCGTTGTTGTGACTGAATGAGGCAAAAGCTTTTGTTAGGATGTTAAAGGCTCACAGCTCTATCACCACGAGCCAGCGTGCTTCAGAGACAACACCAAGGAGAGTAAGGCAAGATGGCTAGAAGAAGAAAATATTGGCATGTTCATGTGCCTGAAGTAGAATTCATATCCAAGACAATCAAAGGACTACAAACACCAGCAAAATGTTAACCTATTTAAAGCCAGAGAAACAATTTATCTAGACCTCCTCTATGAGGTACATGAATGGCCAATAGGTCCATGCAGAGCCCTGTACTCCACATGTCAGGGAAATGGAGATGTGATCCACACACCACATTGACTAAAGCTGGTTTAGTAAAAGAAGTTGAAAAACGGGTTGGAGAGATGGCTCAGTGGTTAAGAGCATTGCCTGCTCTTCCAAAGGTCAGAAGTTCGATTCCTGGAAATCACATAATTGCTCTCAAAAGGAGATTTGGTGCCCTCTACTGGCAACATAAGGAAGAGGCATGAGAGATGGCTCCGTGGTTAAGATCATTGCCTCCTCTTCCAACCTCCTGAATTCAATTCCAGGCAACCACATAATGGCTCACAACCATCTGCAATGAGGTCTTGTGCCCTCTTTTGGATACAAAAATAAGAGCTGGGGTGTTAGCTCAGTGGATAAGAGCTTTGGCTGCCCTTCCAAAGGTCAGAAGTTCCATTCCTGGCAATCCCATAATTGCTCTCAAAAGGTAGATTTGGTGCCCTTTACTGGCAAAAAAGAAGAGGCATGAGAGATGGTTCAGTGCTTAAGAGCATTGCCTGCTCTTAGAACCTCCTGAAATCAATTGCAGGCAACCACATAATGATTCACAACCACCTGCCATGAGGTCTTGTGCCCTCTTTTGGCTACAGTAAGAAAAGCTGGAGAGATAGGTCAGTGGTTAAGAACATTGGCTGCCCTTCCGAAGGTCAGAAGTTCGATTCCTGGCTACCAAATAATTGCTCTCAAAAGGAGGTTTGGCGCCCTCTAGTGGCACCACAAGGAAGAGGCAAGAGAGATGGCTCTGTGGTAAAGAGCATTGCCTGCTGAGTTTGATGAGAACACATACAGACATAGAGTCAGGGCCAAGGGCCAGGGCCCGCGTTGTTGTGACTGAATGAGGCAAAAGCTTTTGTTAGGATGTTAATGGCTCACAGCTCTATCACCACGAGCCAGCGTGCTTCAGAGACAACACCAAGGAGAGTAAGGCAAGATGACTAGAAGAAGAAAATACAGGCATGTTCATGTTCCTGAAGAAGAACTCACATCCAAGACATCCAAAGGACGACAAACACCAGCAAAAGGTGTACCAATTTTAAGCCAGAGAAACAATTTATCTAGACCTCCTCTATGAGGTACACGAACGGCCAATAGGTCCACGGAGACCCCTGTACTCCACATGTTAGGGAAATGGAGATGTGATCCACACACCACATTGAGGAAACCTGGTTTAGTAAAAGAAGTTGAAAAACGGGTTGGAGAGATGGCTCAGTGGTTAAGAGCATTGCCTGCTCTTCCAATGTTCAGAAGTTCGATTCCTGGGAATCACATAGTTGCTCTCAAAATGAGGTTTGATGTCCTCTACTGGCAACAGAGGGGAGAGGCAGGAGAGATGGCTCAGTGGTTAAGAGCATTGCCTGCTCTTCCAAAGTTCAGAAGTTCGATTCCTGGAAATCACATAATTGCTCTCAAAAGGAGGTTGGGTGCCCTCTACTGGCAACAGAAGGAAGAGGCAGGAGAGATGGCTCAGTGGTTAAGGGCATTGCCTACTGAGGTTGATGAGGCCAAGTGGACACATACAGCCAGGGCCCCCGTTGTCATCTCAGAATCAGGCAACACATTTTGTTAGGATAATAAAGACTCACAGCTCTATCAGCATGAGCCTGCATGCTTCAGGGACACCACCAAGCAGAATGAGGAAAGATGGTTAGAAGAAGAAAATACAGGCATGTTCATGTTCCTTAAGAAGAACTCACATCCAAGACATGCAAAGGACGACAAACACCAGCAAAAGGTTTACTAATTTAAAGCCAGACAAACAATTTATCTAGACTTCATCTATGAGGTACGCGAACGGCCAATATGTCCATGGAGACCCCTGTACTCCACATGTTAGTGGAATGCAGATATGATCCACACACCACATTGAGTAAACCTGGTTTAGTTCAAGAAGTTGAAAAACGGGTTGGAGAGATGGCTCAGTGGTTAAGAACATTTCCTGCTATTCCAACCTCCTGAACTGAATTCCAGGCAACCACATAATGGCTCACAACCATCTGCAATGAGGTCTTGTGCCCTCTTTTGGATACAGAAAGAAGAGCTGGGGAGATAGCTCAGTGGTTAAGAGCTTTTCCTGCCCTTCCAAAGGTCAGAAGTTCGATTCCTGGCAACCATATAATTGCTCTCAAACGGAGGTTTGGTGCTCTCTACTGGCAACAGAAGGAAGATGCAAGAGAGATGGCTCAATGGTTAAGAGAATTGCCTGCTCTTCCAACCTCCTGAATTCAATTCCATGCGACCACATAATGGGTCACAACCATCTGCCATGAGGTCTTGTGCCCTCTTATGGCTACAGTAAGAAGAGCTGGAGAGACAGCTCAGTGGATAAGAGCTTTGGCTGCCCTTCCAAAGGTCAGAAGTTCCATTCCTGGCAATCCCATAATTGCTCTCAAAAGGTAGATTTGGTGCCCTTTACTGGCAAAAAAGAAGAGGCATGAAAGACGGTTCAGTGCTTAAGAGCATTGCCTGCTCTTAGAACCTCCTGAAATCAATTGCAGGCAACCACATAATGATTCACAACCATCTGTCATGAGGTCTTGTGCCCTCTTTTGGCTACAGTAAGAAAAGCTGGAGAGATAGGTCAGTGGTTAAGAACATTGGCTGCCCTTCCGAAGGTCAGAAGTTCGATTCCTGGCTACCAAATAATTGCTCTCAAAAGGAGGTTTGGCGCCCTCTAGTGGCACCACAAGGAAGAGGCAAGAGAGATGGCTCTGTGGTAAAGAGCATTGCCTGCTGAGTTTGATGAGACCACATACAGACATAGAGTCAGGGCCAAGGGCCAGGGCCCGCGTTGTTGTGACTGAATGAGGCAAAAGCTTTTGTTAGGATGTTAAAGGCTCACAGCTCTATCACCACGAGCCAGCGTGCTTCAGAGACAACACCAAGGAGAGTAAGGCAAGATGGCTAGAAGAAGAAAATATTGGCATGTTCATGTGCCTGAAGTAGAATTCATATCCAAGACAATCAAAGGACTACAAACACCAGCAAAATGTTAACCAATTTAAAGCCAGAGAAACAATTTATCTAGACCTCCTCTATGAGGTACATGAATGGCCAATAGGTCCATGCAGAGCCCTGTACTCCACATGTCAGGGAAATGGAGATGTGATCCACACACCACATTGACTAAAGCTGGTTTAGTAAAAGAAGTTGAAAAACGGGTTGGAGAGATGGCTCAGTGGTTAAGAGCATTGCCTGCTCTTCCAAAGGTCAGAAGTTCGATTCCTGGAAATCACATAATTGCTCTCAAAAGGAGATTTGGTGCCCTCTACTGGCAACATAAGGAAGAGGCATGAGAGATGGCTCCGTGGTTAAGATCATTGCCTCCTCTTCCAACCTCCTGAATTCAATTCCAGGCAACCACATAATGGCTCACAACCATCTGCAATGAGGTCTTGTGCCCTCTTTTGGATACAAAAATAAGAGCTGGGGTGTTAGCTCAGTGGATAAGAGCTTTGGCTGCCCTTCCAAAGGTCAGAAGTTCCATTCCTGGCAATCCCATAATTGCTCTCAAAAGGTAGATTTGGTGCCCTTTACTGGCAAAAAAGAAGAGGCATGAGAGATGGTTCAGTGCTTAAGAGCATTGCCTGCTCTTAGAACCTCCTGAAATCAATTGCAGGCAACCACATAATGATTCACAACCACCTGCCATGAGGTCTTGTGCCCTCTTTTGGCTACAGTAAGAAAAGCTGGAGAGATAGGTCAGTGGTTAAGAACATTGGCTGCCCTTCCGAAGGTCAGAAGTTCGATTCCTGGCTACCAAATAATTGCTCTCAAAAGGAGGTTTGGCGCCCTCTAGTGGCACCACAAGGAAGAGGCAAGAGAGATGGCTCTGTGGTAAAGAGCATTGCCTGCTGAGTTTGATGAGACCACATACAGACATAGAGTCAGGGCCAAGGGCCAGGGCCCGCGTTGTTGTGACTGAATGAGGCAAAAGCTTTTGTTAGGATGTTAATGGCTCACAGCTCTATCACCACGAGCCAGCGTGCTTCAGAGACAACACCAAGGAGAGTAAGGCAAGATGACTAGAAGAAGAAAATACAGGCATGTTCATGTTCCTGAAGAAGAACTCACATCCAAGACATCCAAAGGACGACAAACACCAGCAAAAGGTGTACCAATTTTAAGCCAGAGAAACAATTTATCTAGACCTCCTCTATGAGGTACACGAACGGCCAATAGGTCCACGGAGACCCCTGTACTCCACATGTTAGGGAAATGGAGATGTGATCCACACACCACATTGAGTAAACCTGGTTTAGTAAAAGAAGTTGAAAAACGGGTTGGAGAGATGGCTCAGTGGTTAAGAGCATTGCCTGCTCTTCCAATGTTCAGAAGTTCGATTCCTGGGAATCACATAGTTGCTCTCAAAATGAGGTTTGATGTCCTCTACTGGCAACAGAGGGGAGAGGCAGGAGAGATGGCTCAGTGGTTAAGAGCATTGCCTGCTCTTCCAAAGTTCAGAAGTTCGATTCCTGGAAATCACATAATTGCTCTCAAAAGGAGGTTGGGTGCCCTCTACTGGCAACAGAAGGAAGAGGCAGGAGAGATGGCTCAGTGGTTAAGGGCATTGCCTACTGAGGTTGATGAGGCCAAGTGGACACATAAAGCCAGGGCCCCCGTTGTCATCTCAGAATCAGGCAACACATTTTGTTAGGATAATAAAGACTCACAGCTCTATCAGCATGAGCCTGCATGCTTCAGGGACACCACCAAGCAGAATGAGGAAAGATGGTTAGAAGAAGAAAATACAGGCATGTTCATGTTCCTTAAGAAGAATTCACATCCAAGACATCCAAAGGACGACAAACACCAGCAAAAGGTTTACCAATTTAAAGCCAGACAAACAATTTATCTAGACTTCATCTATGAGGTACACGAACGGCCAATATGTCCATGGAGACCCCTGTACTCCACATGTTAGTGGAATGCAGATATGATCCAAACACCACATTGAGTAAACCTGGTTTAGTTCAAGAAGTTGAAAAACGGGTTGGAGAGATGGCTCAGTGGTTAAGAACATTGCCTGCTCTTCCAACCTCCTGAACTGAATTCCAGGCAACCACATAATGGCTCACAACCATCTGCAATGAGGTCTTCTGCCCTCTTTTGGATACAGAAAGAAGAGCTGGGGAGATAGCTCAGTGGTTAAGAGCTTTGCCTGCCCTTCCAAACGTCAGAAGTTTGATTCCTGGGAACCACGTAATTGCTCTCAAAAGGAGGTTTGGCGCCCTCTATTGGCAACAGAAGGAAGAGGCAGGAAAGATGGCTCTGTGGTAAAGAGCTCTGCCTGCTGAGTTTGATGAGGCCAAGAAGAGACATAGATTCGGGGCACAGGGCCAGGGCCCACGTTGTTGTGACTGAATGAGGCAAAAGCTCTTGTTAGGATGTTAAAGACTCACAGCTCTATCACCATGAGCCAGCGTGCTTCAGAGACAACACCAAGGAGAGTAAGGCAAGATGGCTAGAAGAAGAAAATATTGGCATGTTCATGTGCCTGAAGAAGAACTCATATCCAAGAGAATCAAAGGACTACAAACACCAGCAAAATGTTAACCTATTTAAATCCAGAGAAACAATTTATCTAGACTTCCTCTATGAGGTACATGAATGGACAATAGGTCCACGGAGACCCCTGTACTCCACATGTCAGGGAAATGGAGATGTGATCCACACACCACATTGACTAAAGCTGGTTTAGTAAAAGAAGTTGAAAAACGGGTTGGAGAGATGGCTCAGTGGTTAAGAGCATTGCCTGCCCTTCCAAAGGTCAGAGTTCGATTCCTGGCATCCACATAATTGCTCTCAAAAGGAGGTTTGGTGCCCTCTACTGGCAACAGAAGGAAGATGCAAGAGAGATGGCTCAATGGTTAAGAGAATTGCCTGCTCTTCCAACCTCCTGAATTCAATTCCAGGCGACCACATAATGGGTCACAACCATCTGCCATGATATCTTGTGCCCTCTTTTGTCTACAGTAAGAAGAGCTAGAGAGATAGCTCAGTGGT
This sequence comes from Chionomys nivalis, assembly GCF_950005125.1. NCBI lineage: Eukaryota > Metazoa > Chordata > Mammalia > Rodentia > Cricetidae > Chionomys > Chionomys nivalis. Next base: position 469,050 of record NW_026646884.1, on the reverse strand, counting down.
TAAGAGCATTGGTTGCCCTTCCAAAGGTCAGAAGTTCGATTCCTGGGAACCAGGAAATTGCTCTCAAAAGGAGGTTTGGCGCCCTCTAGTGGCACCACAAGGAAGAGGCAAGAGAGATGGCTCTGTGGTAAAGAGCATTGCCTGCTGAGTTTGATGAGACCACATACAGACATAGAGTCAGGGCCAAGGGCCAGGGCCCGCGTTGTTGTGACTGAATGAGGCAAAAGCTTTTGTTAGGATGTTAAAGGCACACAGCTCTATCACCACGAGCCAGCGTGCTTCAGAGACAACACCAAGGAGAGTAAGGCAAGATGACAAGAAGAAGAAAATACAGGCATGTTCATGTTCCTGAAGAAGAACTCACATCCAAGACATCCAAAGGACGACAAACACCAGGAAAAGGTGTACCAAATTTAAGACAGACAAACAATTTATCTAGACCTCCTCTATGAGGTACACGAACGGCCAATATGTCCATGGAGACCCCTGTACTCCACATGTTAGTGGAATGCAGATATGATCCACACACCACTTTGAGTAAACCTGGTTTAGTTCAAGAAGTTGAAAAACGGGTTGGAGAGATGGCTCAGTGGTTAAGAACATTGCCTGCTCTTCCAACCTCTGAACTGAATTCCAGGCAACCACATAATGGCTCACAACCATCTGCAATGAGGTCTTGTGCCCTCTTTTGGATACAGAAAGAAGAGCTGGGGAGATAGCTCAGTGGTTAAGAGCTTTGCCTGCCCTTCCAAAGGTCAGAAGATCGATTCCTGGCAACCACGTAATTGCTCTCAAAAGGAGGTTTGGTGTCATCTACTGGCAACAGAAGGAAGATGCAAGAGAGATGGCTCAATGGTTAAGAGAATTGCCTGCTCTTCCAACCTCCTGAATTCAATTCCAGGCGACCACATAATGGGTCACAACATTCTGCCATGAGGTCTAGTGCCCTCTTTTGGCTACAGTAAGAAGAGCTGGAGGGACAGCTCAGTGGTTAAGAGCATTGGTTGCCCTTCCAAAGGTCAGAAGTTCTATTCCTGGGAACCACGTAATTGCTCTCAAAAAGGGGGTTAGCGCCCTCTAGTGGCACCACAAGGAAGAGGCAGGAAAGATGGCTCTGTGGTAAAGAGCTTTGCCTGCTGAGTTTGATGAGGCAAAGAACAGACATAGAGTCGGGGCACAGGGCCAGGGCCCACGTTGTTGTGACTGAATGAGGCAAAAGCTCTTGTTAGGATGTTAAAGACTCACAGCTCTATCACCATGAGCCAGCATGCTTCAGAGACAACATCAAGGAGAGTAAGGCAAGATCGCTAGAAGAAGAAAATATTGGCATGTTCATGTGCCTGAAGAAAAACTCATGTCCAAGACAATCAAGGGACTACAAACACCAGCAAAATGTTATCCTTTTTAAAGCCAAAGAAACAATTTATCTAGACCTCCTCTATGAGGTACATGAATGGCCAATAGGTCCATGCAGACCCCTGTACTCCACACGTTAGGGAAATGGAGATGTGATCCACACACCACATTGACTAAAGCTGGTTTAGTAAAAGAAGTTGAAAAACGGGTTGGAGAGATGGCTCAGTGGTTAAGAGCATTGCCTGCTCTTCCAAAGATCTGAAGATCGATTCCTGGGAATCACATAGTTGCTCTCAAAATGAGGTTTGGTGCCCTCTAGTGGCAACAGAGGGGAGAGGCAGGAGAGATGGCTCAGTGGTTAAGAGCATTGCCTGCTCTTCCAAGTTCGATTCCTGGAAATCACATAATTGCTCTCAAAATGAGGTTTGGTGTCCTCTACTGGCAACAGAAGGAAGAGGCAGGAGAAATGGCTCAGTGGTTAAGAGCATTGCCTGCTGAGGTTGATGAGGCCAAGTGGACACATACAGCCAGGACCCCTGTTGATGTCTCAGAATCAGGCAAAACATTTTGTTAGGATAATAAAGACTCACAGCTCTATCAGCATGAGCCTGCATGCTTCAGGGAAACCACCAAGCAGAATGAGGAAAGATGGTTAGAAGAAGAAAATACAGGCATGTTCATGTTCCTTAAGAAGAACTCACATCCAAGACATCCAAAGGACGACAAACACCAGCAAAAGGTTTACCAATTTAAAGCCAGACAAACAATTTATCTAGACTTCATCTATGAGGTACGCGAACGGCCAATATGTCCATGGAGACCCCTGTACTCCACATGTTAGTGGAATGCAGATTTGATCCACACACCACATTGAGTAAACCTGGTTTAGTTCAAGAAGTTGAAAAACGGGTTGGAGAGATGGCTCAGTGGTTAAGAGCATTGCCTGCTCTTCCAAAGATCTGAAGATCGATTCCTGGGAATCACATAGTTGCTCTCAAAATGAGGTTTGGTGCCCTCTAGTGGCAACAGAGGGGAGAGGCAGGAGAGATAGCTCAGTGGTTAAGAGCATTGCCTGCTCTTCCAAGTTCGATTCCTGAAAATCACATAATTGCTCTCAAAATGAGGTTTGGTGTCCTCTACTGGCAACAGAAGGAAGAGGCAGGAGAGATGGCTCAGTGGTTAAGAGCATTGCACGCTGAGGTTGATGAGGCCAAGTGGACACATACAGCCAGGGACCCGTTGATGTCTCAGAAAAAGCCAAAACATTTTGTTAGGATAATAAAGACTCACAGCTCTATCAGCATGAGCCTGCATGCTTCAGGGACACCACCAATCAGAATGAGGAAAGATGGTTAGAAGAAGAAAATACAGGCATGTTCATGTTCCTTAAGAAGAACTCACATCCAAGACATCCAAAGGACGACAAACACCAGCAAAAGGTTTATCAATTTAAAGCCAGACAAACAATTTATCTAGACTTCATCTATGAGGTACGTGAACGGCCAATATGTCCATGGAGACCCCTGTACTCCACATGTTAGTGGAATGCAGATATGATCCACACACCACATTGAGTAAACCTGGTTTAGTTCAAGAAGTTGAAAAACGGGTTGGAGAGATGGCTCAGTGGTTAAGAACATTGCCTGCTCTTCCAACCTCCTGAACTGAATTCCAGGCAACCACATAATGGCTCACAACCATCGGCAATGAGGTCTTGTGCCGTCTTTTGGATACAGAAAGAAGAGCTGGGGAGATAGCTCAGTGGTTAAGAGCTTTGCCTGCCCTTCCAAAGGTCAGAAGTTCGATTCCTGGCAACCACATAATTGCTCTCAAAAGGAGGTTTGGTGCCCTCTACTGGCAACAGAAGGAAGATGCAAGAGAGATGGCTCAATGGTTAAGAGAATTGCCTGCTCTTCCAACCTCCTGAATTCAATTCCAGGCGACGACATAATGGGTCACAACCATCTGCGATGAGGTCTTGTGCCCTCTTTTGGCTACAGTAAGAAGAGCTGGAGAGACAGCTCAGCGGTTAAGAGCATTGGTTGCCCTTCCAAAGGTCAGAAGTTCGATTCCTGGGAACCATGTAATTGTTCTCAAAAGGAGGTTTGGCGCCCTCTAGTGGCACCACAAGAAAGAGGCAGGAAAGATGGCTCTGTGGTAAAGAGCTTTGCCTGCTGTGTTTGATGAGGCCAAGAACAGAGATAGAGTCGGGGCACAAGGCCAGGGCCCACGTTGTTGTGACTGAATGAGGCAAAAGCTCTTGTTAGGATGTTAAAGACTCACAGCTCTATCACCATGAGCCAGCATGCTTCAGAGACAACACCAAGGAGAGTAAGGCAAGATGGCTAGAAGAAGAAAATATTGGCATGTTCATGTGCCTGAAGAAGAACTCATATCCAAGACAATCAAAGGACTACAAACACCAGCAAAATGTTAACCTATTTAAAGCCAGAGAAACAATTTATCTAGACCTCCTCTATGAGCTACATGAATGGCCAATAGGTCCATGCAGACCCCTGTACTCCACATGTCAGGGAAATGGAGATGTGATCCACACCCCACATTGACTAAAGCTGGTTTAGTAAAAGAAGTTGAAAAACGGGTTGGAGAGATGGCTCAGTGGTTAAGAGCATTGCCTGCTCTTCCAAAGGTCAGAAGTTCGATTCCTGGAAATCACATAATTGCTCTCAAAAGGAGGTTTGGTGCCCTCTATGGCAACATAAGGAAGAGGCATGAGAGATGGCTCCGTGGTTAAGATCATTGCCTCCTCTTCCAACCTCCTGAATTCAATTCCAGGCAACCACATAATGGCTCACAACCATCTGCAATGAGGTCCTCTGCCCTCTTTTGGATACAAAAATAAGAGCTGGGGTGTTAGCTCAGTGGATAAGAGCTTTGGCTGCCCTTCCAAAGGTCAGAAGTTCCATTCCTGGCAATCCCATAATTGCTCTCAAAAGGTAGATTTGGTGCCCTTTACTGGCAAAAAAGAAGAGGCATGAGAGATGGTTCAGTGCTTAAGAGCATTGCTTGCTCTTAGAACCTCCTGAAATCAATTGCAGGCAACCACATAATGATTCACAACCATCTGCCATGAGGTCTTGTGCCCTCTTTTGGCTACAGTAAGAAAAGCTGGAGAGATAGGTCAGTGGTTAAGAACATTGGCTGCCCTTCCGAAGGTCAGAAGTTCGATTCCTGGCTACCAAATAATTGCTCTCAAAAGGAGGTTTGGCGCCCTCTAGTGGCACCACAAGGAAGAGGCAAGAGAGATGGCTCTGTGGTAAAGAGCATTGCCTGCTGAGTTTGATGAGACCACATACAGACATAGAGTCAGGGCCAAGGGCCAGGGCCCGCGTTGTTGTGACTGAATGAGGCAAAAGCTTTTGTTAGGATGTTAAAGGCTCACAGCTCTATCACCACGAGCCAGCGTGCTTCAGAGACAACACCAAGGAGAGTAAGGCAAGATGACTAGAAGAAGAAAATACAGGCATGTTCATGTTCCTGAAGAAGAACTCACATCCAAGACATCCAAAGGACGACAAACACCAGCAAAAGGTGTACCAATTTTAAGCCAGAGAAACAATTTATCTAGACCTCCTCTATGAGGTACACGAACGGCCAATAGGTCCACGGAGACCCCTGTACTCCACATGTTAGGGAAATGGAGATGTGATCCACACACCACATTGAGGAAACCTGGTTTAGTAAAAGAAGTTGAAAAACGGGTTGGAGAGATGGCTCAGTGGTTAAGAGCATTGCCTGCTCTTCCAATGTTCAGAAGTTCGATTCCTGGGAATCACATAGTTGCTCTCAAAATGAGGTTTGGTGCCCTCTCCTGGCAACAGAGGGGAGAGGCAGGAGAGATGGCTCAGTGGTTAAGAGCATTGCCTGCTCTTCCAAAGTTCAGAAGTTCGATTCCTGGAAATCACATAATTGCTCTCAAAAGGAGGTTGGGTGCCCTCTACTGGCAACAGAAGGAAGAGGCAGGAGAGATGGCTCAGTGGTTAAGGGCATTGCCTGCTGAGGTTGATGAGGCCAAGTGGACACATACAGCCAGGGCCCCCGTTGTTGTCTGAGAATCAGGCAACACATTTTGTTAGGATAATAAAGACTCACAGCTCTATCAGCATGAGCCTGCATGCTTCAGGGACACCACCAAGCAGAATGAGGAAAGATGGTTAGAAGAAGAAAATACAGGCATGTTCATGTTCCTAAAGAAGAACTCACATCCAAGACATCCAAAGGACGACAAACACCAGCAAAATGTTTACCAATTTAAAGCCAGACAAACAATTTATCTAGACTTCATCTATGAGGTACGCGAACGGCCAATATGTCCATGGAGATCCCTGTACTCCACATGTTAGTGGAATGCAGATATGATCCACACACCACATTGAGTAAACCTGGTTTAGTTCAAGAAGTTGAAAAACGGGTTGGAGAGATGGCTCAGTGGTTAAGAACATTGCCTGCTCTTCCAACCTCCTGAACTGAATTCCAGGCAACCACATAATGGCTCACAACAATCTGCAATGAGGTCTTGTGCCGTCTTTTGTATACAGAAAGAAGAGCTGGGGAGATAGCTCAGTGGTTAAGAGCTTTGCCTGCCCTTCCAAAGGCCAGAAGTTTGATTCCTGGGAACCACGTAATTGCTCTCAAAAGGAGGTTTGGCGCCCTCTATTGGCAACAGAAGGAAGAGGCAGGAAAGATGGCTCTGTGGTAAAGAGCTCTGCCTGCTGAGTTTGATGAGGCCAAGAACAGAAATAGAGTCGCGGCACAGGGCCAGGGCCCACGTTGTTGTGACTGAATGAGGCAAAAGCTCTTTTTAGGATGTTAAAGACTCACAGCTCTATCACCATGAGCCAGCGTGCTTCAGAGACAACACCAAGGAGAGTAAGGCAAGATGGCTAGAAGAAGAAAATATTGGCATGTTCATGTGCCTGAAGAAGAACTCATATCCAAGACAATCAAAGGACTACCAACACCAGCAAAATGTTAACCTATTTAAAGCCACAGAAACAATTTATCTAGACTTCCTCTATGAGGTACATGAATGGACAATAGGTCCATGCAGACCCCTGTACTCCACAGGTCAGGGAAATGGAGATGTGATCCACACACCACATTGACTAAAGCTGGTTTAGTAAAAGAAGTTGAAAAACGGGTTGGAGAGATGGCTCAGTGGTTAAGAGCATTGCCTGCTCTTCCAAAGGTCAGAAGTTCGATTCCTGGAAATCACATAATTGCTCTCAAAAGGAGGTTTGGTGCCCTCTACTGGCAACATAAGGAAGAGGCATGAGAGATGGCTCCGTGGTTAAGATCATTGCCTACTCTTCCAACCTCCCGAATTCAGTTCCAGGCAACCACATAATGGCTCACAACCATCTGCAATGAGGTCTTGTGCCCTCTTTTGGATACAGAAAGAAGAGCTGGGGAGATATCTCAGTGGTTAAGAGCTTTGCCTGCCCTTCCAAAGGTCAGAGTTCGATTCCTGGCAACCACATAATTGCTCTCAAAAGGAGGTTTGGTGCCCTCTACTGGCAACAGAAGGAAGATGCAAGAGAGATGGCTCAATGGTTAAAAGAATTGCCTGCTCTTCCAACCTCCTGAATTCAATTCCAGGCGACCACATAATGGGTCACAACCATCTGCCATGATGTCTTGTGCCCTCTTTTGTCTACAGTAAGAAGAGCTGGAGAGATAGCTCAGTGGTTAAGAGCATTGGTTGCTCTTCTAAAGGTCAGAAGTTCGATTCCGGGGAACGAGGTAATTGCTCTCAAAAGGAGGTTTGGCGCCCTCTAGTGGCCCCACAAGGAAGAGGCAAGAGAGATGGCTCTGTGGTAAAGAGCATTGCCTGCTGAGTTTGATGAGACCACATACAGACATAGAGTCAGGGCCAAGGGCCATGGCCCGCGTTGTTGTGACTGAATGAGGCAAAAGCTTTTGTTAGGATGTTAAAGGCTCACAGCTCTATCACCACGAGCCAGCGTGCTTCAGAGACAACACCAAGGAGAGTAAGGCAAGATGACTAGAAGAAGAAAATACAGGCATGTTCATGTTCCTGAAGAAGAACTCACATCCAAGACATCCAAAGGACGACAAACAACAGCAAAAGTTGTACCAATTTTAAGCCAGAGAAACAATTTATCTAGACCTCCTCTATGAGGTACACGAACGGCCAATAGGTCCACGGAGACCCCTGTACTCCACATGTTAGGGAAATGGAGATGTGATCCACACACCACATTGAGGAAACCTGGTTTAGTAAAAGAAGTTGAAAAACGGGTTGGAGAGATGGCTCAGTGGTTAAGAGCATTGCCTGCTCTTCCAAAGTTCAGAAGTTCGATTCCTGAGAATCACATAGTTGCTCTCAAAATGAGGTTTGTTGCCCTCTACTGGCAACAGAAGGAAGAGGCAGGAGAGATGGCTCAGTGGTTAAGAGCATTGCCTGCTGAGGTTGATGAGGCCAAGTGGACACATACAGCCAGGGCCCCCGTTGTTGTCTCAGAATCAGGCAAAACATTTTGTTAGGATCATGAAGACTCACAGCTCTATCAGCATGAGCCTGCATGCTTCAGGGACACCACCAAGCAGAATGAGGAAAGATGGTTAGAAGTAGAAAATACAGGCATGTTCATGTTCCTTAAGAAGAATTCACATCCAAGACATCCAAAGGACGACAAACACCAGCAAAAGGTTTACCAATTTAAAGCCAGACAAACAATTTATCTAGACTTCATCTATGAGGTACGCGAACGGCCAATATGTCCATGGAGACCCCTGTACTCCACATGTTAGTGGAATGCAGATATGATCCACACACAACATTGAGTAAACCTGGTTTAGTTCAAGAAGTTGAAAAACGGGTTGGAGAGATGGCTCAGTGGTTAAGAACATTGCCTGCTCTTCCAACCTCCTGAACTGAATTCCAGGCAACCACATAATGGCTCACAACCATCTGCAATGAGGTCTTGTGCACTCTTTGGGATACAGAAAGAAGAGCTGGGGAGATAGCTCAGTGGTTAAGAGCATTGGTTGCCCTTCCAAAGGTCAGAAGTTCCATTCCTGGCAATCCCATAATTGCTCTCAAAAGGTAGATTTGGTGCCCTTTACTGGCATAAAAGAAGAGGCATGAGAGATGGTTCAGTGCTTAAGAGCATTGCCTGCTCTTAGAACCTCCTGAAATCAATTGCAGGCAACCACATAATGATTCACAACCATCTGCCATGAGGTCTTGTGCCCTCTTTTGGCTAAAGTAAGAAAAGCTGGAGAGATAGGTCAGTGGTTAAGAACATTGGCTGCCCTTCCGAAGGTCAGAAGTTCGATTCCTGGCTACCAATTAATTGCTCTCAAAAGGAAGTTTGGCGCCCTCTATTGGCAACAGAAGGAAGAGGCAGGAAAGATGGCTCTGTGGTAAAGAGCTCTGCCTGCTGTGTTTGATGAGGCCAAGAACAGACATAGAGTCGGGGCACAGGGCCAGGGACCACGTTTTTGTGACTGAATGAGGCAAAAGCTCTTGTTAGGATGTTAAAGACTCACAGCTCTATCACCATGAGCCAGCGTGCTTCAGAGACAACACCAAGGAGCCTAAGGCAAGATGTCTAGAAGAAGAAAATATTGGCATGTTCATGTGCCTGAAGAAGAACTCATATCCAAGACAATCAAAGGACTACAAACACCAGCAAAATGTTAACCTATTTAAAGCCAGAGAAACAATTTATCTAGACTTCCTCTATGAGGTACATGAATGGCCAGTAGGTCCATGCAGACCCCTGTACTACACATGTCAGGGAAATGGAGATGTGATCCACACACCAGATTGACTAAAGCTGGTTTAGTAAAAGAAGTTGAAAAACGGGTTGGAGAGATGGCTCAGTGGTTAAGAGCATTGCCTGCTCTTCCAAAGGTCAGAAGTTCGATTCCTAGAAATCACATAATTGCTCTCAAAAGGAGGTTTGGTGCCCTCTACTGGCAACATAAGGAAGAGGCACGAGAGATGGCTCCGTGGTTAAGACCATTGCCTCCTCTTCCAACCTCCCGAATTCAATTCCAGGCAACCACATAATAGCTCAGTGGTTAAGAGCTTTGCCTGCCCTTCCAAAGGTCAGAAGTTCGATTCCTGGCAACCACATAATTGCTCTCAAAAGGAGGTTTGGTGCCCTCTACTGGCAACAGAAGGATGATGCAAGAGAGATGGCTCAATGGTTAAGAGAATTGCCTGCTCTTCCAAACTCCTGAATTCAATTCCAGGCGACCACATAATGGGTCACAACGATCTGCCATGAGGTCTTGTGCCCTCCTTTGTCTACAGTAAGAAGAGCTGGAGAGATAGCTCAGTGGTTAAGAGCATTGGTTGCCCTTCCGAAGGTCAGAAGTTCGATTCCTGGGAACCATGTAATTGCTCTCAAAAGGAGGTTTGGCGCCCTCTAGTGGCACCACAAGGAAGAGGCAGGAAAGATGTCTATGAGGTATAGAGCTCTCCCTGCTGAGTTTGATGAGGCCAAGAACAGACATAGAGTCGGGGCACAGGGCCAGGGCCCACGTTGTTGTGACTGAATGAGGCAAAAGCTCTTGTTAGGATGTTAAAGACTCACAGCTCTATCACCATGAGCCAGCGTGCTTCAGAGACAATACCAAGGAGAGTAAGGAAAGATGGCTAGAAGAAGAAAATATTGGCATGTTCATGTGACTGAAGAAGAACTCATATCCAAGACAATCAAAGGACTACAAACACCAGCAAAATGTTAACCTATTTAAAGCCTAAGAAACAATTTATCTAGACCTCCTCTATGAGCTACATGAATGGCCAATAGGTCCATGCAGACCCCTGTACTCCACATGTCAGGGAAATGGAGATGTGATCCACACACCACATTGACTAAAGCTGGTTTAGTAAAAGAAGTTAAAAAACGGATTGGAGAGATGGCTCAGTGGTTAAGAGCATTGCCTGCTCTTCCAAAGGTCAGAAGTTCGATTCCTGGAAATCACATAATTGCTCTCAAAAGGAGGTTTGGTGCCCTCTATGGCAACATAAGGAAGAGGCATGAGAGATGGCTCCGTGGTTAAGCTCATTGCCTCCTCTTCCAAACTCCTGAATTCAATTCCAGGCAACCACATAATGGCTCACAACCATCTGCAATGAGGTCTTGTGCCCTCCTTTGGATACAAAAATAAGAGCTGGGGTGTTAGCTCAGTGGATAAGAGCTTTGGCTGCCCTTCCAAAGGTCAGAAGTTCCATTCCTGGCAATCCCATAATTGCTCTCAAAAGGTAGATTTGGTGCCCTTCACTGGCAAAAAAGAAGAGGCATGAGAGATGGTTCAGTGCTTAAGAGCATTGCCTGCTCTTAGAACCTCCTGAAATCAATTGCAGGCAACCACATAATGATTCACAACCATCTGCCATGAGGTCTTGTGCCCTCTTTTGGCTACAGTAAGAAAAGCTGGAGAGATATGTCAGTGGTTAAGAACATTGGCTGCCCTTCCGAAGGTCAGAAGTTCGATTCCTGGCTACCAAATAATTGCTCTCAAAAGGAGGTTTGGCGCCCTCTAGTGGCACCACAAGGAAGAGGCAAGAGAGATGGCTCTGTGGTAAAGAGCATTGCCTGCTGAGTTTGATGAGACCACATACAGACATAGAGTCAGGGCCAAGGGCCAGGGCCCGCGTTGTTGTGACTGAATGAGGCAAAAGCTTTTGTTAGGATGTTAAAGGCTCACAGCTCTATCACCACGAGCCAGCGTGCTTCAGAGACAACACCAAGGAGAGTAAGGCAAGATGACTAGAAGAAGAAAATACAGGCATGTTCATGTTCCTGAAGAAGAACTCACATCCAAGACATCCAAAGGACGACAAACACCAGCAAAAGGTGTACCAATTTTAAGCCAGAGAAACAATTTATCTAGACATCCTCTATGAGGTACACGAACGGCCAATAGGTCCACGGAGACCCCTGTACTCCACGTGTTAGAAAAATGGAGATGTGATAAACACACCACATTGAGTAAACCTGGTTTAGTAAAAGAAGTTGAAAAACGGGTTGGAGAGATGGCTCAGTGGTTAAGAGCATTGCCTGCTCTTCCAAAGGTCAGAAGTTCGATTCCTGGGAATCACATAGTTGCTCTCAAAATGAGGTTTGGTGCCCTCTAGTGGCACCACAAGGAAGAGGCAGGAAAGATGGCTCTGTGGTAAAGAGCTTTGCCTGCTGAGTTTGATGAGGCCAAGAACAGACATAGAGTCGGGGCACAGGGCCAGGGCCCACGTTGTTGTGACTGAATGAGGCAAAAGCTCTTGTTAGGATGTTAAAGACTCACAGCTCTATCACCATGAGCCAGCGTGCTTCAGAGACAACACCAAAGAGAGTAAGGCAAGATGGCTAGAAGAAGAAAATATTGGCATGTTCATGTGCCTGAAGAAGAACTCATATCCAAGACAATCAAAGGACTACAAACACCAGCAAAATGTTAACCTATTTAAAGCCAGAGAAACAATTTATCTAGACCTCCTCTATGAGGTACATGAATGGACAATAGGTCCACGGAGACCCCTGTACTCCACATGTCAGGGAAATGGAGATGTGATCCACACACCACATTGACTAAAGCTGGTTTAGTAAAAGAAGTTGAAAAACGGGTTGGAGAGATGGCTCAGTGGTTAAGAGCATTGCCTGCTCTTCCAAAGGTCAGAAGTTCGATTCCTGGAAATCACATAATTGCTCTCAAAAGGAGGTTTGGTGCCCTCTACTGGCAACATAAGGAAGAGGCATGAGAGATGGCTCCGTGGTTAAGATCATTGGCTCCTCTTCCAACCTCCCGAATTCAATTCCAGGCAACCACATAATGGCTCACAACCATCTGCAATGAGGTCTTGTGCCCTCTTTTGGATACAAAAATAAGAGCTGGGGTGTTAGCTCAGTGGATAAGAGCTTTGGCTGCACTTCCAAAGGTCAGAAGTTCCATTCCTGGCAATCCCATAATTGCTCTCAAAAGGTAGATTTGGTGCCCTTCACTGGCAAAAAAGAAGAGGCATGAGAGATGGTTCAGTGCTTAAGAGCATTGCCTGCTCTTAGAACCTCCTGAAATCAATTGCAGGCAACCACATAATGATTCACAACCATCTGCCATGAGGTCTTGTGCCCTCTTTTGGCTACAGTAAGAAAAGCTGGAGAGATAGGTCAGTGGTTAAGAACATTGGCTGCCCTTCCGAAGGTCAGAAGTTCGATTCCTGGCTACCAAATAATTGCTCTCAAAAGGAGGTTTGGCGCCCTCTAGTGGCACCACAAGGAAGAGGCAAGAGAGATGGCTCTGTGGTAAAGAGCATTGCCTGCTGAGTTTGATGAGACCACATACAGACATAGAGTCAGGGCCAAGGGCCAGGGCCCGCGTTGTTGTGACTGAATGAGGCAAAAGCTTTTGTTAGGATGTTAAAGGCTCACAGCTCTATCACCACGAGCCAGCGTGCTTCAGAGACAACACCAAGGAGAGTAAGGCAAGATGACTAGAAGAAGAAAATACAGGCATGTTCATGTTCCTGAAGAAGAACTCACATCCAAGACATCCAAAGGACGACAAACACCAGCAAAAGGTGTACCAATTTTAAGCCAGAGAAACAATTTATCTAGACCTCCTCTATGAGGTACACGAACGGCCAATAGGTCCACGGAGACCCCTGTACTCCACGTGTTGGAAAATGGAGATGTGATCCACACACCACATTGAGTAAACCTGGTTTAGTAAAAGAAGTTGAAAAACGGGTTGGAGAGATGGCTCAGTGGTTAAGAGCATTGCCTGCTGAGGTTGATGAGGCCAAGTGGACACATACAGCCAGGGCCCCAGTTGTTTTCTCAGAATCAGGCAACACATTTTGTTAGGATAATAAAGACTCACAGCTCTATCAGCATGAGCCTGCATGCTTCAGGGACACCACCAACCAGAATGAGGAAAGATGGTTAGAAGAAGAAAATACAGGCATGTTCATGTTCCTTAAGAAGAACTCACATCCAAGACATCCAAAGGACGACAAACACCAGCAAAACGTTTACCAATTTAAAGCCACACAAACAATTTATCTAGACTTCATCTATGAGGTACGTGAACGGCCAATATGTACATGGAGACCCCTGTACTCCACATGTTAGTGGAATGAAGACATGAACCACACACCACATTGAGTAAACCTGGTTTAGTTCAAGAAGTTGAAAAACGGTTTGGAGAGATGGCTCAGTGGTTAAGAACATTGCCTGCTCTTCCAACCTCCTGAACTGAATTCCAGGCAACCACATAATGGCTCACAACCATCTGCAATGAGGTTTGTGCCCTCTTTTGGATACAGAAAGAAGAGCTGGGGACATAGCTCAGTGGTTAAGAGCTTTGCCTGCCCTTCCAAAGGTCAGAAGTTCGATTCCTGGCAACCACATAATTGCTCTCAAAAGGAGGTTTGGTGCCCTCTACTGGCAACAGAAGGGAGATGCAAGAGAGATGGCTCAATGGTTCAGAGAATTGCCTGCTCTTCCAACCTCCTGAATTCAATTCCAGGCGACCACATAACGGGTCACAACCATCTGCCATGAGGTCTTGTGCTCTCTTTTGGCTACAGTAAGAAGAGCTGGAGAGACAGCTCAGTTGTTAAGAGCATTGGTTGCCCTTCCAAAGGTCAGAAGTTCGATTCCTGGGAACCACGTAATTGCTCTCAAAAGGAGGTTTGGCGCCCTCTAGTGGCACCACAAGGAAGAGGCAGGAAAGATGGCTCTGTGGTAAAGAGCTTTGCCTGCTGAGTTTGATGAGGCCAAGAACAGACATAGAGTCGGGGCACAGGGCCAGGGCCCACGTTGTTGTGACTGAATGAGGCAAAAGCTCTTGTTAGGATGTTAAAGACTCACAGCTCTATCACCATGAGCCAGCGTGCTTCAGAGACAACACCAAGGAGAGTAAGGCAAGATGGCTAGAAGAAGAAAATATTGGCATGTTCATGTGCCTGAAGAAGAACTCATATCCAAGACAATCAAAGGACTACAAACACCAGCAAAATGTTAACCTATTTAAAGCCAGAGAAACAATTTATCTAGACCTCCTCTCTGAGGTACATAAATGGCCAATAGGTCCATGCAGATCCCTGGTACTCCACATGTTAGGGAAATGGAGGTGTGATCCACACACCACATTGACTAAAGCTGGTTTAGTAAAAGAAGTTGAAAAACGGGTTGGAGAGGTGGCTCTGTGGTTAAGAGCATTGCCTGCCCTTCCAAAGGTCAGAAGTTCCATTCCTGGCAATCCCATAATTGCTCTCAAAAGGTAGATTTGGTGCCCTTTACTGGCAAAAAAGAAGAGGCATGAGAGATGGTTCAGTGCTTAAGAGCATTGCCTGCTCTTAGAACCTCCTGAAATCAATTGCAGGCAACCACATAATGATTCACAACCATCTGCCATGAGGTCTTGTGCCCTCTTTTGGCTACAGTAAGAAAAGCTGGAGAGATAGGTCAGTGGTTAAGAACATTGGCTGCCCTTCCGAAGGTCAGAAGTTCGATTCCTGGCTACCAAATAATTGCTCTCAAAAGGAGGTTTGGCGCCCTCTAGTGGCACCACAAGGAAGAGGCAAGAGAGATGGCTCTGTGGTAAAGAGCATTGCCTGCTGAGTTTGATGAGACCACATACAGACATAGAGTCAGGGCCAAGGGCCAGGGCCCGCGTTGTTGTGACTGAATGAGGCAAAAGCTTTTGTTAGGATGTTAAAGGCTCACAGCTCTATCACCACGAGCCAGCGTGCTTCAGAGACAACACCAAGGAGAGTAAGGCAAGATGACTAGAAGAAGAAAATACAGGCATGTTCATGTTCCTGAAGAAGAACTCACATCCAAGACATCCAAAGGACGACAAACACCAGCAAAAGGTGTACCAATTTTAAGCCAGAGAAACAATTTATCTAGACCTCCTCTATGAGGTACACGAACGGCCAATAGGTCCACGGAGACCCCTGTACTCCACGTGTTAGAAAAATGGAGATGTGATCCACACACCACATTGAGTAAACCTGGTTTAGTAAAAGAAGTTGAAAAACGGGTTGGAGAGATGGCTCAGTGGTTAAGAGCATTGCCTGCTCTTCCAAAGGTCAGAAGTTCGATTCCTGGGAATCACACAGTTGCTCTCAAAATGAGGTTTGGTGCCCTCTACTGGCAACAGAGGGGAGAGGCAGGAGAGATGGCTCAGTGGTTAAGAGCATTGCCTGCTCTTCCAAAGTTCAGAAGTTCGATTCCTGGAAATCACATAATTGCTCTCAAAATGAGGTTTGGTGCCCTCTACTGGCAACAGAAGGAAGAGGCAGGAGAGATGGCTCAGTGGTTAAGAGCATTGCCTGCTGAGGTTGATGAGGCCAAGTGGACACATACAGCCAGGGCCCACGTTGTTGTCTCAGAATCAGGCAACACATTTTGTTAGGATAATAAAGACTCACAGCTCTATCAGCATGAGCCTGCATGCTTCAGGGACACCACCAAGCAGAATGAGGAAAGATGGTTAGAAGAAGAAAATACAGGCATGTTCATGTTCCTTAAGAAGAACTCACATCCAAGACATCCAAAGGACGACAAACACCAGCAAAAGTTTTACCAATTTAAAGCCAGACAAACAATTTATCTAGACTTCATCTATGAGGTACGCGAACGGCCAATATGTCCATGGAGATCCCTGTACTCCACATGTTAGTGGAATGCAGATATGATCCACACACCACATTGAGTAAACCTGGTTGAGTTCAAGATGTTGAAAAACGGGTTGGAGAGATGGCTCAGTGGTTAAGAACATTGCCTGCTCTTCCAACCTCCTGAACTGAATTCCAGGCAACCACATAATGGCTCACAACCATCTGCAATGAGGTCTTGTGCCCTCTTTTGGATACAGAAAGAAGAGCTGGGGAGATAGCTCAGTGGTTAAGAGCTTTGCCTGCCCTTCCAAAGGTCAGAAGTTCGATTCCTGGCAACCACATAATTGCTCTCAAAAGGAGGTTTGGTGCCCTCTACTGGCAACAGAAGGAAGATGCAAGAGAGATGGCTCAATGGTTAAGAGAATTGCCTGCTCTTCCACCCTCCTGAATTCAATTCCAGGCGACCACATAACGGGTCACAACCATCTGCCATGAGGTCTTGTGCCCTCTTTTGGCTACAGTAAGAATAGCTGGAGAGACAGCTCAGTGGTTAAGAGCATTGGTTGCCCTTCCAAAGGTCAGAAGTTCGATTCCTGGGAACCACGTAATTGCTCTCAAAAGGAGTTTTGGCGCCCTCTAGTGGCACCAAAAGGAAGAGGCAGGAAAGATGGCTCTGTGGTAAAGAGCTTTGCCTGCTGAGTTTGATGAGGCCAAGAACAGACATAGAGTCGGGGCACAGGGCCAAGTCCCACGTTGCTGTGACTGAATGAGGCAAAAGCTCTTGTTAGGATGTTAAAGACTCACAGCTCTATCACCATGAGCCAGCGTGCTTCAGAGAAAACACCAAGGAGAGTAAGGCAAGATGGCTAGAAGAAGAAAATATTGGCATGTTCATGTGCCTGAAGAAGAACTCATATCCAAGACAATCAAAGGACTACAAACACCAGCAAAATGTTAACCTATTTAAAGCCAGAGAAACAATTTATCTAGACCTCCTCTATGAGGTACATGAATGGCCAGTAGGTCCATGCAGACCCCTGTACTCCACATGTTAGGGAAATGGAGATGTGATCCACACACCACATTGACTAAAGCTGGTTTAGTAAAAGAAGTTGAAAAACGGGTTGGAGAGATGGCTCAGTGGTTAAGAGCATTGCCTGCTCTTCCAAAGGTCAGAAGTTCGATTCCTGGAAATCACATAATTGCTCTCAAAAGGAGGTTTGGTGCCCTCTACTGGCAACATAAGGAAGAGGCATGAGAGATGGCTCCGTGGTTAAGATCATTGGCTCCTCTTCCAACCTCCCGAATTCAATTCCAGGCAACCACATAATGGCTCACAACCATCTGCAATGAGGTCTTGTGCCCTCTTTTGGATACAAAAATAAGAGCTGGGGTGTTAGCTCAGTGGATAAGAGCTTTGGCTGCACTTCCAAAGGTCAGAAGTTCCATTCCTGGCAATCCCATAATTGCTCTCAAAAGGTAGATTTGGTGCCCTTCACTGGCAAAAAAGAAGAGGCATGAGAGATGGTTCAGTGCTTAAGAGCATTGCCTGCTCTTAGAACCTCCTGAAATCAATTGCAGGCAACCACATAATGATTCACAACCATCTGCCATGAGGTCTTGTGCCCTCTTTTGGCTACAGTAAGAAAAGCTGGAGAGATAGGTCAGTGGTTAAGAACATTGGCTGCCCTTCCGAAGGTCAGAAGTTCGATTCCTGGCTACCAAATAATTGCTCTCAAAAGGAGGTTTGGCGCCCTCTAGTGGCACCACAAGGAAGAGGCAAGAGAGATGGCTCTGTGGTAAAGAGCATTGCCTGCTGAGTTTGATGAGACCACATACAGACATAGAGTCAGGGCCAAGGGCCAGGGCCCGCGTTGTTGTGACTGAATGAGGCAAAAGCTTTTGTTAGGATGTTAAAGGCTCACAGCTCTATCACCACGAGCCAGCGTGCTTCAGAGACAACACCAAGGAGAGTAAGGCAAGATGACTAGAAGAAGAAAATACAGGCATGTTCATGTTCCTGAAGAAGAACTCACATCCAAGACATCCAAAGGACGACAAACACCAGCAAAAGGTGTACCAATTTTAAGCCAGAGAAATAATTTATCTAGACCTCCTCTATGAGGTACACGAACGGCCAATAGGTCCACGGAGACCCCTGTACTCCACGTGTTAGAAAAATGGAGATGTGATCCACACACCACATTGAGTAAACCTGGTTTAGTAAAAGAAGTTGAAAAACGGGTTGGAGAGATGGCTCAGTGGTTAAGAGCATTGCCTGCTCTTCCAAAGTTCAGAAGTTCGATTCCTGGGAATCACATAGTTGCTCTCAAAATGAGGTTTGGTGCCCTCTACTGGCAACAGAGGGGAGAGGCAGGAGAGATGGCTCAGTGGTTAAGAGCATTGCCTGCTCTTCCAAAGTTCAGAAGTTCGATTCCTGGAAATCACATAATTGCTCTCAAAATGAGGTTTGGTGCCCTCTACTGGCAACAGAAGGGAGAGGCAGGAGAGATGGCTCAGTGGTTAAGAGCATTGCCTGCTGAGGTTGATGAGGCCAAGTGGACACATACAGCCAGGGCCCACGATGTTGTCTCAGAATCAGGCAACACATTTTGTTAGGATAATAAAGACTCACAGCTCTATCAGCATGAGCCTGCATGCTTCAGGGACACCACCAAGCAGAATGAGTAAACATGGTTAGAAGAAGAAAATACAGGCATGTTCATGTTCCTTAAGAAGAACTCACATCCAAGACATCCAAAGGACGACAAACACCAGCAAAAGGTTTACCAATTTAAAGCCAGACAAACAATTTATCTAGACTTCATCTATGAGGTACGTGAACGGCCAATATGTCCATGGAGACCCCTGTACTCCACATGTTAGTGGAATGAAGACATGAACCACACACCACATTGAGTAAACCTGGTTTAGTTCAAGAAGTTGAAAAACGGGTTGGAGAGATGGCTCAGTGGTTAAGAACATTGCCTGCTCTTCCAACCTCCTGAACTGAATTCCAGGCAACCACATAATGGCTCACAACCATCTGCAATGAGGTCTTGTGCCCTCTTTTGGATACAGAAAGAAGAGCTGGGGACATAGCTCAGTGGTTAAGAGCTTTGCCTGCCCTTCCAAAGGTCAGAAGTTCGATTCCTGGCAACCACATAATTGCTCTCAAAAGGAGGTTTGGTGCCCTCTACTGGCAACAGAAGGGAGATGCAAGAGAGATGGCTCAATGGTTCAGAGAATTGCCTGCTCTTCCAACCTCCTGAATTCAATTCCAGGCGACCACATAACGGGTCACAACCATCTGCCATGAGGTCTTGTGCCCTCTTTTGGCTACAGTAAGAAGAGCTGGAGAGACAGCTCAGTTGTTAAGAGCATTGGTTGCCCTTCCAAAGGTCAGAAGTTCGATTCCTGGGAACCACGTAATTGCTCTCAAAAGGAGGTTTGGCGCCCTCTAGTGGCACCACAAGGAAGAGGCAGGAAAGATGGCTCTGTGGTAAAGAGCTTTGCCTGCTGAGTTTGATGAGGCCAAGAACAGACATAGAGTCGGGGCACAGGGCCAGGGCCCACGTTGTTGTGACTGAATGAGGCAAAAGCTCTTGTTAGGATGTTAAAGACTCACAGCTCTATCACCATGAGCCAGCGTGCTTCAGAGACAACACCAAGGAGAGTAAGGCAAGATGGCTAGAAGAAGAAAATATTGGCATGTTCATGTGCCTGAAGAAGAACTCATATCCAAGACAATCAAAGGACTACAAACACCAGCAAAATGTTAACCTATTTAAAGCCAGAGAAACAATTTATCTAGACATCCTCTATGAGGTACATAAATGGCCAATAGGTCCATGCAGATCCCTGGTACTCCACATGTTAGGGAAATGGAGGTGTGATCCACACACCACATTGACTAAAGCTGGTTTAGTAAAAGAAGTTGAAAAACGGGTTGGAGAGGTGGCTCAGTGGTTAAGAGCATTGCCTGCCCTTCCAAAGGTCAGAAGTTCCATTCCTGGCAATCCCATAATTGCTCTCAAAAGGTAGATTTGGTGCCCTTTACTGGCAAAAAAGAAGAGGCATTAGAGATGGTTCAGTGCTTAAGAGCATTGCCTGCTCCTAGAACCTCCTGAAATCAATTGCAGGCAACCACATAATGATTCACAACCATCTGCCATGAGGTCTTGTGCCCTCTTTTGGCTACAGTAAGAAAAGCTGGAGAGATAGGTCAGTGGTTAAGAACATTGGCTGCCCTTCCGAAGGTCAGAAGTTCGATTCCTGGCTACCAAATAATTGCTCTCAAAAGGAGGTTTGGCGCCCTCTAGTGGCACCACAAGGAAGAGGCAAGAGAGATGGCTCTGTGGTAAAGAGCATTGCCTGCTGAGTTTGATGAGACCACATACAGACATAGAGTCAGGGCCAAGGGCCAGGGCCCGCGTTGTTGTGACTGAATGAGGCAAAAGCTTTTGTTAGGATGTTAAAGGCTCACAGCTCTATCACCACGAGCCAGCGTGCTTCAGAGACAACACCAAGGAGAGTAAGGCAAGATGACTAGAAGAAGAAAATACAGGCATGTTCATGTTCCTGAAGAAGAACTCACATCCAAGACATCCAAAGGACGACAAACACCAGCAAAAGGTGTACCAATTTTAAGCCAGAGAAAAAATTTATCTAGACCTCCTCTATGAGGTACACGAAAGGCCAATAGGTCCACGGAGACCCCTGTACTCCACATGTTAGTGGAATGCAGATATGATCCACACACCACATTGAGTAAACCTGGTTGAGTTCAAGATGTTGAAAAACGGGTTGGAGAGATGGCTCAGTGGTTAAAACATTGCCTGCTCTTCCAACCTCCTGAATTCAATTCCAGGCGACCACATAACGGGTCACAACCATCTGCCATGAGGTCTTGTGCCCTCTTTTGGCTACAGTAAGAAGAGCTGGAGAGACAGCTCAGTGGTTAAGAGCATTGGTTGCCCTTCCAAAGGTCAGAAGTTCGATTCCTGGGAACCACGTAATTGCTCTCAAAAGGAGGTTTGGCGCCCTCTAGTGGCACCACAAGGAAGAGGCAGGAAAGATGGCTCTGTGGTAAAGAGCTTTGCCTGCTGAGTTTGATGAGGCCAAGAACAGACATAGAGTCGGGGCACAGGGCCAGGGCCCACGTTGCTGTGACTGAATGAGGCAAAAGCTCTTGTTAGGATGTTAAAGACTCACAGCTCTATCACCATGAGCCAGCGTAATTCAGAGACAACACCAAGGAGAGTAAGGCAAGATGGCTAGAAGAAGAAAATATTGGCATGTTCATGTGCCTGAAGAAGAACTCATATCCAAGACAATCAAAGGACTACAAACACCAGCAAAATGTTAACCTATTTAAAGCCAGAGAAACAATTTATCTAGACCTCCTCTATGAGGTACATGAATGGCCAGTAGGTCCATGCAGACCCCTGTACTCCACATGTTAGGGAAATGGAGATGTGATCCACACACCACATTGACTAAAGCTGGTTTAGTAAAAGAAGTTGAAAAACGGGTTGGAGAGATGGCTCAGTGGTTAAGAGCATTGCCTGCTCTTCCAAAGGTCAGAAGTTCGATTTCTGGAAATCACATAATTGCTCTCAAAAGGAGGTTTGGTCCCCTCTACTGGCAAGATAAGGAAGAGGGATGAGAGATGGCTCCGTGGTTAAGATCATTGCCTCCTATTCCAACCTCCTGAATTCAATTCCAGGCAACCACATAATGGCTCACAACCATCTGCAATGAGGTCTTGTGCCCTCTTTTGGATACAAAAATAAGAGCTGGGGTGTTAGCTCAGTGGATAAGAGCTTTGGCTGCCCTTCCAAAGGTCAGAAGTTCCATTCCTGGCAATCCCATAATTGCTCTCAAAAGGTAGATTTGGTGCCCTTTACTGGCAAAAAAGAAGAGGCATGAGAGATGGTTCAGTGCTTAAGAGCATTGCCTGCTCTTAGAACCTCCTGAAATCAATTGCAGGCAACCACATAATGATTCACAACCATCTGCCATGAGGTCTTATGCCCTCTTTTGGCTACAGTAAGAAAAGCTGGAGAGATAGGTCAGTGGTTAAGAACATTGGCTGCCCTTCCGAAGGTCAGAAGTTCGATTCCTGGCTACCAAATAATTGCTCTCAAAAGGAGGTTTGGCGCCCTCTAGTGGCACCACAAGGAAGAGGCAAGAGAGATGGCTCTGTGGTAAAGAGCATTGCCTGCTGAGTTTGATGAGACCACATACAAACATAGAGTCAGGGCCAAGGGCCAGGGCCCGCGTTGTTGTGACTGAATGAGGCAAAAGCTTTTGTTAGGATGTTAAAGGCTCACAGCTCTATCACCACGAGCCAGCGTGCTTCAGAGACAACACCAAGGAGAGTAAGGCAAGATGACTAGAAGAAGAAAATACAGGCATGTTCATGTTCCTGAAGAAGAACTCACATCCAAGACATCCAAAGGACGACAAACACCAGCAAAAGGTGTACCAATTTTAAGTCAGAGAAAAAATTTATCTAGACCTCCTCTATGAGGTACACGAACGGCCAATAGGTCCACAAAGACCCCTGTACTCCACGTGTTAGAAAAATGGAGATGTGATCCACACACCACATTGAGTAAACCTGGTTTAGTAAAAGAAGTTGAAAAACGGGTTGGAGAGATGGCTCAGTGGTTAAGAGCATTGCCTGCTCTTCCAAGTTCGATTCCGGAAATCACATAATTGCTCTCAAAAGGAGGTTTGGTGCCCTCTACTGGCAACATAAGGAAGAGGCATGAGAGATGGCTCCGTGGTTAAGATCATTGCCTCCTCTTCCAACCTCCTGAATTCAATTCCAGGCAACCACATAATGGCTCACAACCATCTGCAATGAGGTCTTGTGACCTCTTTTGGATACAAAAATAAGAGCTGGGGTGTTAGCTCAGTGGATAAGAGCTTTGGCTGCCCTTCCAAAGGTCAGAAGTTCCATTCCTGGCAATCCCATAATGGCTCAAAAAAGGTAGATTTGGTGCCCTTTACTGGCAAAAAAGAAGAGGCGTGAGAGATGGTTCAGTGCTTAAGAGCATTGCCTGCTCTTAGAACCTCCTGAAATCAATTGCAGGCAACCACATAATGATTCACAACCATCTGCCATGAGGTCTTGTGCCCTCTTTTGGCTACAGTAAGAAAAGCTGGAGAGATAGGTCAGTGGTTAAGAACATTGGCTGCCCTTCCGAAGGTCAGAAGTTCGATTCCTGGCTACCAAATAATTGCTCTCAAAAGGAGGTTTGGCGCCCTCTAGTGGCACCACAAGGAAGAGGCAAGAGAGATGGCTCTGTGGTAAAGAGCATTGCCTGCTGAGTTTGATGAGACCACATACAGACATAGAGTCAGGGCCAAGGGCCAGGGCCCGCGTTGTTGTGACTGAATGAGGCAAAAGCTTTTGTTAGGATGTTAAAGGCTCACAGCTCTATCACCACGAGCCAGCGTGCTTCAGAGACAACACCAAGGAGAGTAAGGCAAGATGACTAGAAGAAGAAAATACAGGCATGTTCATGTTCCTGAAGAAGAACTCACATCCAAGACATCCAAAGGACGACAAACACCAGCAAAAGGTGTACCAATTTTAAGCCAGAGAAACAATTTATCTAGACCTCCTCTATGAGGTACACGAACAGCAAATAGGTCCACGGAGACCCCTGTACTCCACATGTTAGGGAAATGGAGATGTGATCCACACACCACATTGAGTAAACCTGGTTTAGTAAAAGAAGTTGAAAAACGGGTTGGAGAGATGGCTCAGTGGATAAGAGCATTGCCTGCTCTTCCAAAGTTCAGAAGTTCGATTCCTGGGAATCACATAGTTGCTCTCAAAATGAGGTTTGGTGCCCTCTACTGGCAACAGAGGGGAGAGGCAGGAGAGATGGCTCAGTGGTTAAGAGCATTGCCTGCTCTTCCAAGTTCGATTCCGTAAATCACATAATTGCTCTCAAAAGGAGGTTCGGTGTCCTCTACTGCCAACAGAAGGAAGAGGCAGGAGAGATGGCTCAGTGGTTAAGAGCATTGCCTGCTGAGGTTGATGAGGCCATGTGGACACATACAGCCAGGGCCCACGTTGTTGTCTCAGAATCAGGCAACACATTTTGTTAGGATAATAAAGACTCACAGCTCTATCAGCATGAGCCTGCATGCTTCAGGGACACCACCAAGCAGAAAGAGGAAAGATGGTTAGAAGAAGAAAATACAGGCATGTTCATGTTCCTTAAGAAGAACTCACATCCAAGACATCCAAAGGACGACAAACACCAGCAAAAGGTTTACCAATTTAAAGCCAGACAAACAATTTGTCTAGACTTCATCTATGAGGTACGCGAACGGCCAATATGTCCATGGAGACCCCTGTACTCCACATGTTAGTGGAATGCAGATATGATCCACACACCACATTGAGTAAACCTGGTTTAGTTCAAGAAGTTGAAAAACGGGTTGGAGAGATGGCCCAGTTGTTAAGAACATTGCCTGCTCTTCCAACCTCCTGAACTGAATTCCAGGCAACCACATAATGGCTCACAACCATCTGCAATGAGGTCTTGTGCCCTCTTTTGGATACAGAAAGAAGAGCTGGGGAGATAGCTCAGTGGTTAAGAGCTTTGCCTGCCCTTCCAAAGGTCAGAAGTTCGATTCCTGGCAACCACATAATTGCTCTCAAAAGGAGGTTTGGTGCCCTCTACTGGCAACAGAAGGAAGATGCAAGAGAGATGGCTCAATGGTTAAGAGAATTGCCTGCTCTTCCAACCTCCTGAATTCAATTCCAGGCGACCACATAACAGGTCACAACCATCTGCCATGAGGTCTTGTGCCCTCTTTTCGCTACAGTAAGAAGAGCTGGAGAGACAGCTCAGTGGTTAAGAGCATTGGTTGCCCTTCCGAAGGTCAGAAGTTCGATTCCTGGGAACCACGTAATTGCTCTCAAAAGGAGGTTTGGCGCCCTCTAGTGGCACCACAAGGAAGAGGCAAGAGAGATGGCTCTGTGGTAAAGAGCATTGCCTGCTGAGTTTGATGAGACCACATACAGACATAGAGTCAGGGCCAAGGGCCAGGGCCCGCGTTGTTGTGACTGAATGAGGCAAAAGCTTTTGTTAGGATGTTAAAGGCTCACAGCTCTATCACCACGAGCCAGCGTGCTTCAGAGACAACACCAAGGAGAGTAAGGCAAGATGACTAGAAGAAGAAAATACAGGCATGTTCATGTTCCTGAAGAAGAACTCACATCCAAGACATCCAAAGGACGACAAACACCAGCAAAAGGTGTACCAATTTTAAGCCAGAGAAAAAATTTATCTAGACCTCCTCTATGAGGTACACGAAAGGCCAATAGGTCCACGGAGACCCCTGTACTCCACATGTTAGTGGAATGCAGATATGATCCACACACCACATTGAGTAAACCTGGTTGAGTTCAAGATGTTGAAAAACGGGTTGGAGAGATGGCTCAGTGGTTAAAACATTGCCTGCTCTTCCAACCTCCTGAATTCAATTCCAGGCGACCACATAACGGGTCACAACCATCTGCCATGAGGTCTTGTGCCCTCTTTTGGCTACAGTAAGAAGAGCTGGAGAGACAGCTCAGTGGTTAAGAGCATTGGTTGCCCTTCCAAAGGTCAGAAGTTCGATTCCTGGGAACCACGTAATTGCTCTCAAAAGGAGGTTTGGCGCCCTCTAGTGGCACCACAAGGAAGAGGCAGGAAAGATGGCTCTGTGGTAAAGAGCTTTGCCTGCTGAGTTTGATGAGGCCAAGAACAGACATAGAGTCGGGGCACAGGGCCAGGGCCCACGTTGCTGTGACTGAATGAGGCAAAAGCTCTTGTTAGGATGTTAAAGACTCACAGCTCTATCACCATGAGCCAGCGTAATTCAGAGACAACACCAAGGAGAGTAAGGCAAGATGGCTAGAAGAAGAAAATATTGGCATGTTCATGTGCCTGAAGAAGAACTCATATCCAAGACAATCAAAGGACTACAAACACCAGCAAAATGTTAACCTATTTAAAGCCAGAGAAACAATTTATCTAGACCTCCTCTATGAGGTACATGAATGGCCAGTAGGTCCATGCAGACCCCTGTACTCCACATGTTAGGGAAATGGAGATGTGATCCACACACCACATTGACTAAAGCTGGTTTAGTAAAAGAAGTTGAAAAACGGGTTGGAGAGATGGCTCAGTGGTTAAGAGCATTGCCTGCTCTTCCAAAGGTCAGAAGTTCGATTTCTGGAAATCACATAATTGCTCTCAAAAGGAGGTTTGGTCCCCTCTACTGGCAAGATAAGGAAGAGGGATGAGAGATGGCTCCGTGGTTAAGATCATTGCCTCCTATTCCAACCTCCTGAATTCAATTCCAGGCAACCACATAATGGCTCACAACCATCTGCAATGAGGTCTTGTGCCCTCTTTTGGATACAAAAATAAGAGCTGGGGTGTTAGCTCAGTGGATAAGAGCTTTGGCTGCCCTTCCAAAGGTCAGAAGTTCCATTCCTGGCAATCCCATAATTGCTCTCAAAAGGTAGATTTGGTGCCCTTTACTGGCAAAAAAGAAGAGGCATGAGAGATGGTTCAGTGCTTAAGAGCATTGCCTGCTCTTAGAACCTCCTGAAATCAATTGCAGGCAACCACATAATGATTCACAACCATCTGCCATGAGGTCTTATGCCCTCTTTTGGCTACAGTAAGAAAAGCTGGAGAGATAGGTCAGTGGTTAAGAACATTGGCTGCCCTTCCGAAGGTCAGAAGTTCGATTCCTGGCTACCAAATAATTGCTCTCAAAAGGAGGTTTGGCGCCCTCTAGTGGCACCACAAGGAAGAGGCAAGAGAGATGGCTCTGTGGTAAAGAGCATTGCCTGCTGAGTTTGATGAGACCACATACAAACATAGAGTCAGGGCCAAGGGCCAGGGCCCGCGTTGTTGTGACTGAATGAGGCAAAAGCTTTTGTTAGGATGTTAAAGGCTCACAGCTCTATCACCACGAGCCAGCGTGCTTCAGAGAAAACACCAAGGAGAGTAAGGCAAGATGACTAGAAGAAGAAAATACAGGCATGTTCATGTTCCTGAAGAAGAACTCACATCCAAGACATCCAAAGGACGACAAACACCAGCAAAAGGTGTACCAATTTTAAGTCAGAGAAAAAATTTATCTAGACCTCCTCTATGAGGTACACGAACGGCCAATAGGTCCACAAAGACCCCTGTACTCCACATGTTAGAAAAATGGAGATGTGATCCACACACCACATTGAGTAAACCTGGTTTAGTAAAAGAAGTTGAAAAACGGGTTGGAGAGATGGCTCAGTGGTTAAGAGCATTGCCTGCTCTTCCAAGTTCGATTCCGGAAATCACATAATTGCTCTCAAAAGGAGGTTTGGTGCCCTCTACTGGCAACATAAGGAAGAGGCATGAGAGATGGCTCCGTGGTTAAGATCATTGCCTCCTCTTCCAACCTCCTGAATTCAATTCCAGGCAACCACATAATGGCTCACAACCATCTGCAATGAGGTCTTGTGACCTCTTTTGGATACAAAAATAAGAGCTGGGGTGTTAGCTCAGTGGATAAGAGCTTTGGCTGCCCTTCCAAAGGTCAGAAGTTCCATTCCTGGCAATCCCATAATGGCTCAAAAAAGGTAGATTTGGTGCCCTTTACTGGCAAAAAAGAAGAGGCGTGAGAGATGGTTCAGTGCTTAAGAGCATTGCCTGCTCTTAGAACCTCCTGAAATCAATTGCAGGCAACCACATAATGATTCACAACCATCTGCCATGAGGTCTTGTGCCCTCTTTTGGCTACAGTAAGAAAAGCTGGAGAGATAGGTCAGTGGTTAAGAACATTGGCTGCCCTTCCGAAGGTCAGAAGTTCGATTCCTGGCTACCAAATAATTGCTCTCAAAAGGAGGTTTGGCGCCCTCTAGTGGCACCACAAGGAAGAGGCAAGAGAGATGGCTCTGTGGTAAAGAGCATTGCCTGCTGAGTTTGATGAGACCACATACAGACATAGAGTCAGGGCCAAGGGCCAGGGCCCGCGTTGTTGTGACTGAATGAGGCAAAAGCTTTTGTTAGGATGTTAAAGGCTCACAGCTCTATCACCACGAGCCAGCGTGCTTCAGAGACAACACCAAGGAGAGTAAGGCAAGATGACTAGAAGAAGAAAATACAGGCATGTTCATGTTCCTGAAGAAGAACTCACATCCAAGACATCCAAAGGACGACAAACACCAGCAAAAGGTGTACCAATTTTAAGCCAGAGAAACAATTTATCTAGACCTCCTCTATGAGGTACACGAACAGCAAATAGGTCCACGGAGACCCCTGTACTCCACATGTTAGGGAAATGGAGATGTGATCCACACACCACATTGAGTAAACCTGGTTTAGTAAAAGAAGTTGAAAAACGGGTTGGAGAGATGGCTCAGTGGATAAGAGCATTGCCTGCTCTTCCAAAGTTCAGAAGTTCGATTCCTGGGAATCACATAGTTGCTCTCAAAATGAGGTTTGGTGCCCTCTACTGGCAACAGAGGGGAGAGGCAGGAGAGATGGCTCAGTGGTTAAGAGCATTGCCTGCTCTTCCAAGTTCGATTCCGTAAATCACATAATTGCTCTCAAAAGGAGGTTCGGTGTCCTCTACTGCCAACAGAAGGAAGAGGCAGGAGAGATGGCTCAGTGGTTAAGAGCATTGCCTGCTGAGGTTGATGAGGCCATGTGGACACATACAGCCAGGGCCCACGTTGTTGTCTCAGAATCAGGCAACACATTTTGTTAGGATAATAAAGACTCACAGCTCTATCAGCATGAGCCTGCATGCTTCAGGGACACCACCAAGCAGAAAGAGGAAAGATGGTTAGAAGAAGAAAATACAGGCATGTTCATGTTCCTTAAGAAGAACTCACATCCAAGACATCCAAAGGACGACAAACACCAGCAAAAGGTTTACCAATTTAAAGCCAGACAAACAATTTGTCTAGACTTCATCTATGAGGTACGCGAACGGCCAATATGTCCATGGAGACCCCTGTACTCCACATGTTAGTGGAATGCAGATATGATCCACACACCACATTGAGTAAACCTGGTTTAGTTCAAGAAGTTGAAAAACGGGTTGGAGAGATGGCCCAGTTGTTAAGAACATTGCCTGCTCTTCCAACCTCCTGAACTGAATTCCAGGCAACCACATAATGGCTCACAACCATCTGCAATGAGGTCTTGTGCCCTCTTTTGGATACAGAAAGAAGAGCTGGGGAGATAGCTCAGTGGTTAAGAGCTTTGCCTGCCCTTCCAAAGGTCAGAAGTTCGATTCCTGGCAACCACATAATTGCTCTCAAAAGGAGGTTTGGTGCCCTCTACTGGCAACAGAAGGAAGATGCAAGAGAGATGGCTCAATGGTTAAGAGAATTGCCTGCTCTTCCAACCTCCTGAATTCAATTCCAGGCGACCACATAACAGGTCACAACCATCTGCCATGAGGTCTTGTGCCCTCTTTTCGCTACAGTAAGAAGAGCTGGAGAGACAGCTCAGTGGTTAAGAGCATTGGTTGCCCTTCCAAAGGTCAGAAGTTCGATTCCTGGGAACCACGTAATTGCTCTCAAAAGGAGGTTTGGCGCCCTCTAGTGGCACCACAAGGAAGAGGCAAAAAAGATGGCTCTGTGGTAAAGAGCTTTGCCTGCTGTGTTTGATGAGGCCAAGAACAGACATAGAGTCGGGGCACAGGGCCAGGGCCCACGTTGTTGTGACTGAATGAGGCAAAAGCTCTTGTTAGGATGTTAAAGACTCACAGCTCTATCACCATGAGCCAGCGTGCTTCAGAGACAACACCAAGGAGAGTAAGGCAAGATGGCTAGAAGAAGAAAATATTGGCATGTTCATGTGCCTGAAGAAGAAGAACTCATATCCAAGACAATCAAAGGACTACAAACACCAGCAAAATGTTAACCTATTTAAAGCCAGAGAAACAATTTTTCTAGACCTCCTCTATGAGGTACATGAATGGCCAATAGGTCCATGCAGACCCCTGTACTCCACACGTCAGGGAAATGGAGATGTGATCCACACACCACATTGACTAAAGCTGGTTTAGTAAAAGAAGTTGAAAAACGGGTTGGAGAGATGGCTCAGTGGTTAAGAGCATTGCCTGCTCTTCCAAAGGTCAGAAGTTCGATTTCTGGAAATCAAATAATTGCTCTCAAAAGGAGGTTTGGTGCCCTCTACTGGCAACATAAGGAAGAGGCATGAGAGATGGCTCTGTGGTTAAGATCATTGCCTCCTCTTCCAACCTCCTGAATTCAATTCCAGGCAACCACATAATGGCTCACAACCATCTGAAATGAGGTCTTGTGCCCTCTTTTGGATACAAAAATAAGAGCTGGGGTGTTAGCTCAGTGGATAAGAGCTTTGGCTGCCCTTCCAAAGGTCAGAAGTTCCATTCCTGGCAATCCCATAATTGCTCTCAAAAGGTAGATTTGGTGCCCTTTACTGGCAAAAAAGAAGAGGCATGAGAGATGGTTCAGTGCTTAAGAGCATTGCCTGCTCTTAGAACCTCCTGAAATCAATTGCAGGCAACCACATAATGATTCACAACCATCTGCCATGAGGTCTTGTGCCCTCTTTTGGCTACAGTAAGAAAAGCTGGAGAGATAGGTCAGTGGTTAAGAACATTGGCTGCCCTTCCGAAGGTCAGAAGTTCGATTCCTGGCTACCAAATAATTGCTCTCAAAAGGAGGTTTGGCGCCCTCTAGTGGCACCACAAGGAAGAGGCAAGGGAGATGGCTCTGTGGTAAAGAGCATTGCCTGCTGAGTTTGATGAGACCACATACAGACATAGAGTCAGGGCCAAGGGCCAGGGCCCGCGTTGTTGTGACTGAATGAGGCAAAAGCTATTGTTAGGATGTTAAAGGCTCACAGCTCTATCACCACGAGCCAGCGTGCTTCAGAGACAACACCAAGGAGAGTAAGGCAAGATGACTAGAAGAAGAAAATACAGGCATGTTCATGTTCCTGAAGAAGAACTCACATCCAAGACATCCAAAGGACGACAAACACCAGCAAATGTGTACCAATTTTAAGCCAGAGAAACAATTTATCTAGACCTCCTCTATGAGGTACACGAACGGCCAATAGGTCCACGGAACCCCTGTACTCCACATGTTAGGGAAATGGAGATGTGATCCACACACCACATTGAGTAAACCTGGTTTAGTAAAAGAAGTTGAAAAACGGGTTGGAGAGATGGCTCAGTGGTTAAGAGCATTGTCTGCTCTTCCAAAGTTCAGAAGTTCGATTCCTGGGAATCACATAGTTGCTCTCAAAATGAGGTTTGGTGCCCTCTACTGGCAACAGAGGGGAGAGGCAGGAGAGATGGCTCAGTGGTTAAGAGCATTGCCTGCTCTTCCAAGTTCGATTCCTGGAAATCACATAATTGCTCTCAAAATTAGGTTTGGTGTCCTCTACTGGCAACAGAAGGAAGAGGCAGGAGAGATGGCTCAGTGGTTAAGAGCATTGCCTGCTGAGGTTGATGAGGCCAAGTGAACACATACAGCCAGGGCCCCTGTTGATGTCTCAGAATCAGGCAAAACATTTTGTTAGGATAATAAAGACTCACAGCTCTATCAGCATGAGCCTGCATGCTTCAGGGACACCACCAAGCAGAATGAGGAAAGATGGTTAGAAGAAGAAAATACAGGCATGTTCATGTTCCTTAAGAAGAACTCACATCCAAGACATCCAAAGGACGACAAACACCAGCAAAAGGTTTACCAATTTAAAGCCAGACAAACAATTTATCTAGACTTCATCTATGAGGTACGCGAACGGCCAATATGTCCATGGAGACCCCTGTACTCCACATGTTAGTGGAATGCAGATTTGATCCACACACCACATTGAGTAAACCTGGTTTAGTTCAAGAAGTTGAAAAACGGGTTGGAGAGATGTCTCAGTGGTTAAGAGCATTGCCTTCTCTTCCAAAGATCTGAAGATCAATTCCTGGGAATCACATAGTTGCTCTCAAAATGAGGTTTGGTGCCCTCTAGTGGCAACAGAGGGGAGAGGCAGGAGAGATGGCCCAGTGGTTAAGAGCATTGCCTGCTCTTCCAAGTTCGATTCCGTAAATCACATAATTGCTCTCAAAAGGAGGTTTGGTGTCCTCTACTGGCAACAGAAGGAAGAGGCAGGAAAGATGGCTCAGTGTTTAAGAGCATTGCCTGCTGAGGTTGATGAGGCCAAGTGGACACATACAGCCAGGGCCCCCGTTGATGTCTCAGAATCAGGCAAAACATTTTGTTAGGATAATAAAGACTCACAGCTCTATCAGCATGAGCCTGCATGCTTCAGGGACACCACTAAGCAGAATGAGGAAAGATGGTTAGAATAAGAAAATACAGGCATGTTCATGTTCCTTAAGAAGAACTCACATCCAAGACATCCAAAGGACGACAAACACCAGCAAAAGGTTTACCAATTTAAAGCCAGACAAACAATTTATCTAGACTTCATCTATGAGGTACGCGAACGGCCAATATGTCCATGGAGACCCCTGTACTCCACATGTTAGTGGAATGCAGATATGATCCACACACCACATTGAGTAAACCTGGTTTAGTTCAAGAAGTTGAAAAACGGGTTGGAGAGATGGCTCAGTGGTTAAGAACATTGCCTGCTCTTCCAACCTCCTGAACTGAATTCCAGGCAACCACATAATGGCTCACAACCATCTGCAATGAGGTCTTGTGCCCTCTTTTGGATACAGAACGAAGAGCTGGGGAGATAGCTCAGTGGTTAAGAGCTTTGCCTGCCCTTCCAAAGGTCAGAAGTTCGATTCCTGACAACCACATAATTGCTCTCAAAAGGAGGTTTGCTGCCCTCTACTGGCAACAGAAGGAAGATGCAAGAGAGATGGCTCAATGGTTAAGAGAATTGCCTGCTCTTCCAACCTCCTGAATTCAATTCCAGGCGACCACATAATGGGTCACAACCATCTGCCATGAGGTCTTGTGCCCTCTATTGGCTACAGTAAGAAGAGCTGGAGAGACAGCTCAGCGGTTAAGAGCATTGGTTGCCCTTCCAAAGGTCAGAAGTTCGATTCCTGGGAACCACGTAATTGTTCTCAAAAGGAGGTTTGGCGCCCTCTAGTGGCACCACAAGAAAGAGGCAGGAAAGATGGCTCTGTGGTAAAGAGCTTTGCCTGCTGTGTTTCATGAGGCCAAGAACAGACATAGAGTCGGGGCACAGGGCCAGGGCCCACGTTGTTGTGACTGAATGAGGCAAAAGCTCTTGTTAGGATGTTAAAGACTCACAGCTCTATCACCATGAGCCAGCGTGCTTCAGAGACAACACCAAGGAGAGTAAGGCAAGATGACTAGAAGAAGAAAATACAGGCATGTTCATGTTCCTGAAGAAGAACTCACATCCAAGACATCCAAAGGACGACAAACACCAGCAAAAGGTGTACCAATTTTAAGCCAGAGAATCAATTTATCTAGACCTCCGCTATGAGGTACACGAACGGCCAATAGGTCCACGGAGACCCCTGTACTCCACATGTTAGGGAAATGGAGATGTGATCCACACACCACATTGAGTAAACCTGGTTTAGTAAAAGAAGTTGAAAAACGGGTTGGAGAGATGGCTCAGTGGTTAAGAGCATTGCCTGCTCTTCCAAAGGTCAGAAGTTCGATTCCTGGAAATCACATAATTGCTCTCAAAAGGAGGTTTGATGCCCTCTATGGCAACATAAGGACGAGGCATGAGAGATGGCTCCGTGGTTAAGATCATTGCCTCCTCTTCCAACCTCCTGAATTCAATTCCAGGCAACCACATAATGGCTCACAACCATCTGCAATGAGGTCTTGTGCCCTCTTTTGGATACAAAAATAAGAGCTGGGGTGTAGCTCAGTGGATAAGCGCTTTGGCTGCCCTTCCAAAAGTCAGAAGTTCCATTCCTGGCAATCCCATAATTGCTCTCAAAAGGTAGATTTGGTGCCCTTTACTGGCAAAAAAGAAGAGGCATGAGAGATGGTTCAGTGCTTAAGAGCATTGCCTGCACTTAGAACCTCCTGAAATCAATTGCAGGCAACCACATAATGATTCACAACCATCTGCCATGAGGTCTTGTGCCCTCTTTTGGCTACAGTAAGAAAAGCTGGAGAGATAGGTCAGTGGTTAAGAACATTGGCTGCCCTTCCGAAGGTCAGAAGTTCGATTCCTGGCTACCAAATAATTGCTCTCAAAAGGAGGTTTGGCGCCCTCTAGTGGCACCACAAGGAAGAGGCAAGAGAGATGGCTCTGTGGTAAAGAGTATTGCCTGATGAGTTTGATGAGACCACATACAGACATAGAGTCAGGGCCAAGGGCCAGGGCCCACGTTGTTGTGACTGAATGAGGCAAAAGCTTTTGTTAGGATGTTAAAGGCTCACAGCTCTATCACCAAGTGCCAGCGTGCTTCAGAGACAACACCAAGGAGAGTAAGGCAAGATGACTAGAAGAAGAAAATACAGGCATGTTCATGTTCCTGAAGAAGAACTCACATCCAAGACATCCAAAGGACGACAAACACCAGCAAAAGGTATACCAATTTTAAGCCAGAGAAACAATTTATCTAGACCTCCTCTATGAGGTACACGAACGGCCAATAGGTCCACGGAGACCCCTGTACTCCACATGTTAGGGAAATGGAGATGTGATCCACACACCACATTGAGTAAACCTGGTTTAGTAAAAGAAGTTGAAAAACGGGTTGGAGAGATGGCTCAGTGGTTAAGAGCATTGCCTGCTCTTCCAAAGTTCAGAAGTTCGATTCCTGGGAATCACACAGTTGCTCTCAAAATGAGGTTTGGTGCCCTCTACTGGCAACAGAGGGGAGAGGCAGGAGAGATGGCTCAGTGGTTAAGAGCATTGCCTGCTCTTCCAAAGTTCAGAAGTTCGATTCCTGGAAATCACATAATTGCTCTCAAAATGAGGTTTGGTGCCCTCTACTGGCAACAGAAGGAAGAGGCAGGAGAGATGGCTCAGTGGTTAAGAGCATTGCCTGCTGAAGTTGATGAGGCCAAGTGGACACATACAGCCAGGGCCCCCGTTGTTGTCTCAGAATCAGGCAAAACATTTTGTTAGGATAATAAAGCTCTATCAGCATGAGCCTGCATGCTTCAGGGACACCACCAAGAAGAATGAGGAAAGATGGTTAGAATAAGAAAATACAGGCATGTTCATGTTCCTTAAGAAGAACTCACATCCAAGACATCCAAAGGACGACAAACACCAGCAAAAGGTTTACCAATTTAAAGCCAGACAAACAATTTATCTAGACTTCATCTATGAGGTACGCGAACGGCCAATATGTCCATGGAGACCCCTGTACTCCACATGTTAGTGGAATGCAGATATGATCCACACACCACATTGAGTAAACCTGGTTTAGTTCAAGAGGTTGAAAAACGGGTTGGAGAGATGGCTCAGTGGTTAAGAACATTGCCTGATCTTCCAACCTCCTGAACTGAATTCCAGGCAACCACATAATGGCTCACAACCATCTGCAATGAGGTCTTGTGCCCTCTTTGGGATACAGAAAGAAGAACTGGGGAGATAGCTCAGTGGTTAATAGCTTTGCCTGTCCTTCCAAAGGTCAGAAGTTCCATTCCTGGCAATACCATAATTGCTCTCAAAAGGTAGATTTGGTGCCCTTTACTGGCAAAAATGAAGAGGCATGAGAGATGGGTCAGTGCTTAAGAGCATTGCCTGCTCTTAGAACCTCCTGAAATCAATTGCAGGCAACCACATAATGATTCACAACCATCTACCATGAGGTCTTGTGCCCTCTTTTGGCTACAGTAAGAAAAGCTGGAGAGATAGGTCAGTGGTTAAGAACATTGGCTGCCCTTCCGAAGGTCAGAAGTTCGATTCCTGGCTACCAAATAATTGCTCTCAAAAGGAGGTTTGGCGCCCTCTAGTGGCACCACAAGGAAGAGGCAAGATAGATGGCTCTGTGGTAAAGAGCATTGCCTGTTGAGTTTGATGAGACCACATACAGACATAGAGTCAGG
The DNA here is from genome assembly GCF_950005125.1 of Chionomys nivalis. NCBI lineage: Eukaryota > Metazoa > Chordata > Mammalia > Rodentia > Cricetidae > Chionomys > Chionomys nivalis. The sequence goes on along the minus strand of NW_026646884.1, from coordinate 433,018 downwards.
GCCAAGGGCCAGGGCCCACGTTGTTGTGACTGAATGAGGCAAAAGCTTTTGTTAGGATGTTAAAGGCTCACAGCTCTATCACCACGAGCCAGCGTGCTTCAGAGACAACACCAAGGAGAGTAAGGCAAGATGACTAGAAGAAGAAAATACAGGCATGTTCATGTTCCTGAAGAAGAACTCACATCCAAGACATCCAAAGGACGACAAACACCAGCAAAAGGTGTACCAATATTAAGCCAGAGAAACAATTTATCTAGACCTCCTCTATGAGGTACACGAACGGCCAATAGGTCCACGGAGACCCCTGTACTCCACATGTTAGGGAAATGGAGATGTGATCCACACACCACATTGAGTAAACCTGGTTTAGTAAAAGAAGTTGAAAAACGGGATGGAGAGATGGCTCAGTGGTTAAGAGCATTGCCTGCTCTTCCAAGGTTCAGAAGTTCGATTCCTGGGAATCACATAGTTGCTCTCAAAATGAGGTTTGGTGCCCTCTACTGGCAACAGAGGGGAGAGGCAGGAGAGATGGCTCAGTGGTTAAGAGCATTGCCTGCTCTTCCAAAGTTCAGAAGTTCGATTCCTGGAAATCACATAATTGCTCTCAAAATGAGGTTTGGTGCCCTCTACTGGCAACAGAAGGAAGAGGCAGGAGAGATGGCTCAGTGGTTAAGAGCATTGCCTGCTGAAGTTGATGAGGCCAAGTGGACACATACAGCCAGGGCCCCCGTTGTTGTCTCAGAATCAGGCAAAACATTTTGTTAGGATAATAAAGCTCTATCAGCATGAGCCTGCATGCTTCAGGGACACCACCAAGCAGAATGAGGAAAGATGGTTAGAATAAGAAAATACAGGCATGTTCATGTTCCTTAAGAAGAACTCACATCCAAGACATCCAAAGGACGACAAACACCAGCAAAAAGGTTTACCAATTTAAAGCCAGACAAACAATTTATCTAGACTTCATCTATGAGGTACGCGAACGGCCAATATGTCCATGGAGACCCCTGTACTCCACATGTTAGTGGAATGCAGATATGATCCACACACCACATTGAGTAAACCTGGTTTAGTTCAAGAGGTTGAAAAACGGGTTGGAGAGATGGCTCAGTGGTTAAGAACATTGCCTGATCTTCCAACCTCCTGAACTGAATTCCAGGCAACCACATAATGGCTCACAACCATCTGCAATGAGGTCTTGTGCCCTCTTTGGGATACAGAAAGAAGAACTGGGGAGATAGCTCAGTGGTTAATAGCTTTGCCTGCCCTTCCAAAGGTCAGAAGTTCCATTCCTGGCAATACCATAATTGCTCTCAAAAGGTAGATTTGGTGCCCTTTACTGGCAAAAATGAAGATGCATGAGAGATGGGTCAGTGCTTAAGAGCATTGCCTGCTCTTAGAACCTCCTGAAATCAATTGCAGGCAACCACATAATGATTCACAACCATCTACCATGAGGTCTTGTGCCCTCTTTTGGCTACAGTAAGAAAAGCTGGAGAGATAGGTCAGTGGTTAAGAACATTGGCTGCCCTTCCGAAGGTCAGAAGTTCGATTCCTGGCTACCAAATAATTGCTCTCAAAAGGAGGTTTGGCGCCCTCTAGTGTCACCACAAGGAAGAGGCAAGATAGATGGCTCTGTGGTAAAGAGCATTGCCTGTTGAGTTTGATGAGACCACATACAGACATAGAGTCAGGGCCAAGGGCCAGGGCCCACGTTGTTGTGACTGAATGAGGCAAAAGCTTTTGTTAGGATGTTAAAGGCTCACAGCTCTATCACCACGAGCCAGCGTCCTTCAGAGACAACACCAAGGAGAGTAAGGCAAGATGACTAGAAGAAGAAAATACAGGCATGTTCATGTTCCTGAAGAAGAACTCACATCCAAGACATCCAAAGGACGACAAACACCAGCAAAAGGTGTACCAATTTTAAGCCAGAGAAACAATTTATCTAGACCTCCTCTATGAGGTACACGAACGGCCAATAGGTCCACGGAGACCCCTGTACTCCACATGTTAGGGAAATGGAGATGTGATCCACACACCACATTGAGTAAACCTGGTTTAGTAAAAGAAGTTGAAAAACGGGTTGGAGAGATGGCTCAGTGGTTAAGAGCATTTCCTGCTCTTCCAAAGTTCAGAAGTTCGATTCCTGGAAATCACGTAGTTGCTCTCAAAATGAGGTTTGGTGCCCTCTACTGGCAACAGAAGGAAGAGGCAGGAGAGATGGCTCAGTGGTTAAGAGCATTGCCTGCTGAGGTTGATGAGGCCAAGTGGACACATCTAGCCAGGGCCCACGTTGTTGTCTCAGAATCAGGCAACACATTTTGTTAGGATAATAAAGACTCACAGCTCTATCAGCATGAGCCTGCATGCTTCAGGGACACCACCAAGCAGAATGAGGAAAGGTGGTTAGAAGAAGAAAATACAGGCATGTTCATGTTCCTTAAGTAGAACTCACATCCAAGACATCCAAAGGACGACAAACACCAGCAAAAGGTTTACCAATTTAAAGCCAGACAAACAATTTATCTAGACTTTATCTATGAGGTACGCGAACGGCCAATATGTCCATGGAGACCCGTGTACTCCACATGTTAGTGGAATGCAGATATGATCCACACACCACATTGAGTAAACCTGGTTTAGTTCAAGAAGTTGAAAAACGGGTTGGAGAGATGGCTCAGTGGTTAAGAACATTGCCTGCTCTTCCAACCTCCTGAACTGAATTCCAGGCAACCACATATTGGCTCACAACCATCTGCAATGAGGTCTTGTGCCCTCTTTGGGATACAGAAAGAAGAGCTGGGGAGATAGCTCAGTGGTTAAGAGCTTTGCCTGCCCTTCCAAAGGTGAGAAGTTCGATTCCTGGCAACCACATAATTGCTCTCAAAATGAGGTTTGGTGCCCTCTACTGGCAACAGAAGGAAGATGCACGAGAGATGGCTCAATGGTTAAGAGAATTGCCTGCTCTTCCAACCTCCTGAATTCAATTCCAGGCGACCACATAATGGGTCACAACCATCTGCCATGAGGTCTTGTGCCCTCTATTGGCTACAGTAGGAAGAGCTGGAGAGACAGCTCAGTGGTTAAGAGCATTGGTTGCCCTTCCAAAGGTCAGAAGTTCGATTCCTGGGAACCACGTAATTGCTCTCAAAAGGAGGTTTGGCGCCCTCTAGTGGCACCACAAGGAAGAGGCAGGAAAGATGGCTCTGTGGTAAAGAGCTCTGCCTGCTGAGTTTGATGAGGCCAAGAACAGACATAGAGTCGGGGCACAGGGCCAGTGCCCACGTTGTTGTGACTGAATGAGGCAAAAGCTCTTGTTAGGATGTTAAAGACTTACAGCTCTATCACCATGAGCCAGCGTGCTTCAGAGACAACACCAAAGAGAGTAAGGCAAGATGGCTAGAAGAAGAAAATATTGGCATGATCATGTGCCTGAAGAAGAACTCATATCCAAGACAATCAAAGGACTACAAACACCAGCAAAATGTTAACCTATTTAAAGCCAGAGAAACAATTTATCTAGACCTCCTCTATGAGCTACATGAATGGCCAATAGGTCCATGCAGACCCCTGTACTCCACATGTCAGGGAAATGGAGATGTGATCCACACACCACATTGACTAAAGCTGGTTTAGTAAAAGAAGTTGAAAAACGGGTTGGAGAGATGGCTCAGTGGTTAAGAGCATTGCCTGCTCTTCCAAAGGTCAGAAGTTCATTCCTGGAAATCACAAAATTGCTCTCAAAAGGAGGTTTGGTGCCCTCTACTGGCAACATAAGGAAGAGGCATGAGAGATGGCTCCGTGGTTAAGATCATTGGCTCCTCTTCCAACCTCCCAAATTCAATTCCAGGCAACCACATAATGGCTCACAACCATCTGCAATGAGGTCTTGTGCCCTCTTTTGGATACAAAAATAAGAGCTGGGGTGTTAGCTCAGTGGATAAGAGCTTTGGCTGCCCTTCCAAAGGTCAGAAGTTCCATTCCTGGCAATCCCATAATTGCTCTCAAGAGGTAGATTTGGTGCCCTTCACTGGCAAAAAAGAAGAGGCATGAGAGATGGTTCAGTGCTTAAGAGCATTGCCTGCTCTTAGAACCTCCTGAAATCAATTGCAGGCAACCACATAATGATTCACAACCACCTGCCATGAGGTCTTGTGCCCTCTTTTGGCTACAGTAAGAAAAGCTGGAGAGATAGGTCAGTGGTTAAGAACATTGGCTGCCCTTCCGAAGGTCAGAAGTTCGATTCCTGGCTACCAAATAATTGCTCTCAAAAGGAGGTTTGGCGCCCTCTAGTGGCACCACAAGGAAGAGGCAAGAGAGATGGCTCTGTGGTAAAGAGCATTGCCTGCTGAGTTTGATGAGACCACATACAGACATAGAGTCATGGCCAAGGGCCAGGGCCCGCGTTGTTGTGACTGAATGAGGCAAAAGCTTTTGTTAGGATGTTAAAGGCTCACAGCTCTATCACCACGAGCCAGCGTGCTTCAGAGACAACACCAAGGAGAGTAAGGCAAGATGACTAGAAGAAGAAAATACAGGCATGTTCATGTTCCTGAAGAAGAACTCACATCCAAGACATCCAAAGGACGACAAACACCAGCAAAAGGTGTACCAATTTTAAGCCAGAGAAACAATTTATCTAGACCTCCTCTATGAGGTACACGAACGGCCAATAGGTCCACGGAGACCCCTGTACTCCACATGTTAGGGAAATGGAGATGTGATCAACACACCACATTGAGTAAACCTGGTTTGGTAAAAGAAGTTGAAAAACGGGTTGGAGAGATGGCTCAGTGGTTAAGAGCATTGTCTGCTCTTCCAAAGTTCAGAAGTCCGATTCCTGGGAATCACATAGTTGCTCTCAAAATGAGGTTTGGTGCCCTCTACTGGCAACAGAGGGGAGAGGCAGGAGAGATGGCTCAGTGGTTAAGAGCATTGCCTTCTCTTCCAAAGTTCAGAAGTTCGATTCCTGGAAATCACATAATTGCTCTCAAAATGAGGTTTGGTGCCCTCTACTGGCAACAGAAGGAAGAGGCAGGAGAGATGGCTCAGTGGTTAAGAGCATTGCCTGCTGAGGTTGATGAGGCCAAGTGGACACATACAGCCAGGGCCCCCGTTGTTGTCTCAGAATCAGGCAAAACATTTTGTTAGGATAATAAAGACTCACAGCTCTATCAGCATGAGCCTTCATGCTTCAGGGACACCACCAAGCAGAATGAGGAAAGATGGTTAGAAGAAGAAAATACAGGCATGTTCATGTTCCTTAAGAAGAACTCACATCCAAGACATCCAAAGGACGACAAACACCAGCAAAAGGTTTACCAATTTAAAGCCAGACAAACAATTTATCTAGACATCATCTATGAGGTACGCGAACGGCCAATATGTCCATGGAGACCCCTGTACGCCACATGTTAGTGGAATGCAGATATGATCCACACACCACATGGAGTAAACCTGGTTTAGTTCAAGAAGTTGAAAAACGGGTTGGAGAGATGGCTCAGTGGTTAAGAACATTGCCTGCTCTTCCAACCTCCTGAACTGAATTCCAGGCAACCACATAATGGCTCACAACCATCTGCAATGAGGTCTTGTGCCCTCTTTTGGATACAGAAAGAAGAGCTGGGGAGATAGCTCAGTGGTTAAGAGGTCTGCCTGCCCTTCCAAAGGTCAGAAGTTCGATTCCTGGCAACCACATAATTGCTCTCAAAAGGAGGTTTGGTGCCCTCTACTGGCAACAGAAGGAAGATGCAAGAGAGATGGCTCAATGGTTAAGAGAATTGCCTGCTCTTCCAACCTCCTGAATTCAATTCCAGGCGACCACATAGTGGGTCACAACCATCTGCCATGAGGTCTTGTGCCCTCTTTTGGCTACAGTAAGAAGAGCTGGAGAGACAGCTCAGCGGTTAAGAGCATTGGTTGCCCTTCCAAAGGTCAGAAATTCGATTCCTGGGAACCACGTAATTGCTCTCAAAAGGAGGTTTGGCGCCCTCTAGTGGCACCACAAGGAAGAGGCAGAAAGATGGCTCTGTGGTAAAGAGCTATGCCTGCTGAGTTTGATGAGGCCAAGAACAGACATAGAGTCGGGGCACAGGGACAGGGCCCACGTTATTGTGACTGAATGAGGGAAAAGCTCTTTTTAGGATGTTAAAGACTCACACCTCTATCACCATGAGCCAGCGTGCTTCAGAGACAACACCAAAGAGAGTAAGGCAAGATGGCTAGAAGAAGAAAATATTGGCATGTTCATGTGCCTGAAGAAGAACTCTTATCCAAGACAATCAAAGGACTACAAACACCAGCAAAATGTTAACCTATTTAAAGCCAGAGAAACAATTTATCTAGACCTCCTCTATGAGGTACATGAATGGCCAATAGGTCCAAGCAGACCCCTGTACTCCACATGTCAGGGAAATGGAGATGTGATCCACACACCACATTGACTAAAGCTTGTTTAGTAAAAGAAGTTGAAAAACGTGTTGGAGACATGGCTCAGTGGTTGAGCATTGCCTGCTCTTCCAAAGTTCAGAAGTTCGAATCCTGGGAATCACATAGTTTCTCTCAAAATGAGGTTTGGTGCCCTCTACTGGCAACAGAGGGGAGAGGCAGGAGAGATGGCTCAGTGGTTAAGAGCATTGCCTGCTCTTCCAAGTTCGATTCCTCGAAATCACATAATTGCTCTCAAAATGAGGTTTGGTGCCCTCTACTGGCCACAGAAGGAAGAGGCAGGAGAGATGGCTCAGTGGTTAAGAGCATTGCCTGCTGAGGTTGATGAGACCAAGTGGACACATACAGCCAGGGCCCCCGTTGTTGTCTCAGAATCAGGCAAAACATTTTTTTAGGATAATAAAGACTCACAGCTCTATCAGCATGAGCAAAGCATGCTTCAGGGACACCACCAAGCAGAATGAGGAAAGATGGTTAGAAGAAGAAAATACAGGCATGTTCATGTTCCTTAAGAAGAACTCACATCCAAGACATCCAAAGGACGACAAACACCAGCAAAAGGTTTACCAATTTAAAGCCAGACAAACAATTTATCTAGACTTCATCTATGAGGTACGCGAACGGCCAATATGTCCATGGAGACCCCTGTACTCCACATGTTAGTGGAATGCAGATATGATCCACACACCACATTGAGTAAACCTGGTTTAGTTCAAGAAGTTGAAAAACGGGTTGGAGAGATGGCTCAGTGGTTAAGAACATTGCCTGCTCTTCCAACCTCCTGAACTGAATTCCAGGCAACCACATAATGGCTCACAACCATCTGCAATGAGGTCTTGTGCCCTCTTTTGGATACAGAAAGAAGAGCTGGGGAGATAGCTCAGTGGTTAAGAGCTCTGCCTGCCCTTCCAAAGGTCAGAAGTTCGATTCCTGGCAACCACATAATTGCTCTCAAAAGGAGGTTTGATGCCCTCTACTGGCAACAGAAGGAAGATGCAAGAGAGATGGCTCAATGGTTAAGAGAATTGCCTGCTCTTCCAACCTCCTGAATTCAATTCCAGGCGACCACATAGTGGGTCACAACCATCTGCCATGAGGTCTTGTGCCCTCTTTTGGCTACAGTAAGAAGAGCTGGAGAGATAGCTCAGTTGTTAAGAGCATTGGTTGCCCTTCCAAAGGTCAGAAGTTCGATTCCTGGGAACCACGTAATTGCTCTCAAAAGGAGGTTTGGCGCCCTCTAGTGGCACCACAAGGAAGAGGCAGGAAAGATGGCTCTGTGGTAAAGAGCTCTGCCTGCTGAGTTTGATGAGGCCAAGAACAGACATAGAGTCGGGGCACAGGGCCAGGGACCACGTTGTTGTGACTGAATGAGGCAAAAGCTCTTGTTAGGATGTTAAAGACTCACAGCTCTATCACCATGAGCCAGCGTGCTTCAGAGACAACACCAAGGAGAGTAAGGCAAGATGGCTAGAAGAAGAAAATATTGGCATGTTCATGTGCCTGAAGAAGAACTCATATCCAAGACAATCAAAGGACTACAAACACCAGCAAAATGTTAACCTATTTAAAGCCAGAGAAACAATTTATCTAGACCTCCTCTATGAGGTACATAAATGGCCAATAGGTCCATGCAGATCCCTGGTACTCCACATGTTAGGGAAATGGAGATGTGATCCACACACCACATTGACTAAAGCTGGTTTAGTAAAAGAAGTGGAAAAACGGGTTGGAGAGGTGGCTCAGTGGTTAAGAGCATTGCCTGCCCTTACAAAGGTCAGAAGTTCCATTCCTGGCAATCCCATAATTGCTCTCAAAAGGTAGATTTGGTGCCCTTTACTGGCAAAAAAGAAGAGGCATGAGAGATGGTTCAGTGCTTAAGAGCATTGCCTGCTCTTAGAACCTCCTGAAATCAATTGCAGGCAACCACATAATGATTCACAACCATCTGCCATGAGGTCTTGTGCCCTCTTTTGGCTACAGTAAGAAAAGCTGGAGAGATAGGTCAGTGGTTAAGAACATTGGCTGCCCTTCCGAAGGTCAGAAGTTCGATTCCTGGCTACCAAATAATTGCTCTCAAAAGGAGGTTTGGCGCCCTCTAGTGGCACCACAAGGAAGAGGCAAGAGAGATGGCTCTGTGGTAAAGAGCATTGCCTGCTGAGTTTGATGAGACCACATACAGACATAGAGTCAGGGCCAAGGGCCAGGGCCCGCGTTGTTGTGACTGAATGAGGCAAAAGCTTTTGTTAGGATGTTAAAGGTTCACAGCTCTAGCACCACGAGCCAGCGTGCTTCAGAGACAACACCAAGGAGAGTAAGGCAAGATGACTAGAAGAAGAAAATACAGGCATGTTCATGTTCCTGAAGAAGAACTCACATCCAAGACATCCAAAGGACGACAAACACCAGCAAAAGGTATACCAATTTTAAGCCAGTGAAACAATTTATCTAGACCTCCTCTATGAGGTACATGAACGGCCAATAGGTCCACGGAGACCCCTGTATTGCACGTGTTAGAAAAATGGAGATGTGATCCACACACCACATTGAGTAAACCTGGTTTAGTAAAAGAAGTTGAAAAACGGGTTGGAGAGATGGCTCAGTGGTTAAGAGCATTGCCTGCTCTTCCAAAGTTCAGAAGTTCGATTCCTGGGAATCACATAGTTGCTCTCAAAATGAGGTTTGGTGCCCTCTTATGGCAACAGAGGGGAGAGGCAGGAGAGATGGCTCAGTGGTTAAGAGCATTGCCTGCTATTCCAAAGTTCAGAAGTTCGATTCCTGGAAATCACATAATTGCTCTCAAAATGAGGTTTGGTGCCCTCTACTGGCAACAGAAGGAAGAGGCAGGAGAGATGGCTCAGTGGTTAAGAGCATTGCCTGCTGAGGTTGATGAGGCCAAGTGGACACATACAGCCAGGGCCCACGTTGTTGTCTCAGAATCAGGCAACACATTTTGTTAGGATAATAAAGACTCACAGCTCTATCAGCATGAGCCTGCATGCTTCAGGGACACCACCAAGCAGAATGAGGAAAGATGGTTAGAAGAAGAAAATACAGGCATGTTCATGTTCCTTAAGAAGAACTCACATCCAAGACATCCAAAGGACGACAAACACCAGCAAAAGGTTTACCAATTTAAAGCCAGACAAACAATTTATCTAGACTTCATCTATGAGGTACGCGAACGGCCAATATGTCCATGGAGACCCCTGTACTCCACATGTTAGTGGAATGCAGATATGATCCACACACCACATTGAGTAAACCTGGTTTAGTTCAAGAAGTTGAAAAACGGGTAGGAGAGATGGCTCAGTGGTTAAGAACATTGCCTGCTCTTCCAACCTCCTGAACTGAATTCCAGGCAACCACATATTGGCTCACAACCATCTGCAATGAGGTCTTGTGCCCTCTTTTGGATACAGAAAGAAGAGCTGGGGAGATAGCTCAGTGGTTAAGAGCTTTGCCTGCCCTTCCAAAGGTCAGAAGTTCGATTCCTGGCAACCACATAATTGCTCTCAAAAGGAGGTTTGGTGCCCTCTACTGGCAACAGAAGGAAGATGCAAGAGAGATGGCTCAATGGTTCAGAGAATTGCCTGCTCTTCCAACCTCCTGAATTCAATTCCAGGCGACCACATAATGGGTCACAACCATCTGCCATGAGGTCTTGTGCCCTCTTTTGGCTATAGTAAGAAGAGCTGGAGAGACAGCTCAGTGGTTAAGAGCATTGGTTGCCCTTCCAAAGGTCAGAAGTTCGATTCCTGGGAACCACGTAATTGCTCTCAAAAGGAGGTTTGGCGCCAACTAGTGGCACCACAAGGAAGAGGCAGAAAGATGGCTCTGTGGTAAAGAGCTATGCCTGCTGAGTTTGATGAGGCCAAGAACAGACATAGAGTCGGGGCACAGGGACAGGGCCCACGTTATTGTGACTGAATGAGGGAAAAGCTCTTTTTAGGATGTTAAAGACTCACACCTCTATCACCATGAGCCAGCGTGCTTCAGAGACAACACCAAGGAGAGTAAGGCAAGATGGCTAGAAGAAGAAAATATTGGCATGTTCATGTGCCTGAAGAAGAACTCATATCCAAGACAATCAAAGGACTATAAACACCAGCAAAATGTTAACCTATTTAAAGCCAGAGAAACAATTTATCTAGACCTCCTCTATGAGGTACACGAACGGCCAATAGGTCCACGGAGACCCCTGTACTCCACATGTTAGGGAAATGGAGATGTGATCAAAACACCACATTGAGTAAACCTGGTTTAGTAAAAGAAGTTGAAAAACGGGTTGGAGAGATGGCTCAGTGGTTAAGAGCATTGCCTGCTCTTCCAAAGTTCAGAAGTTCGATTCCTGGGAATCACATAGTTGCTCTCAAAATGAGGTTTGGTGCCCTCTACTGGCAACAGAGGGGAGAGGCAGGAGAGATGGCTCAGTGGTTAAGAGCATTGCCTGCTCTTCCAAAGTTCAGAAGTTCGATTCCTGGAAATCACTTAATTGCTCTCAAAATGAGGTGTGGTGCCCTCTACTGGCAACAGAAGGAAGAGGCAGGAGAGATGGCTCAGTGGTTAAGAGCATTGCCTGCTGAGGTTGATGAGGCCAAGTGGACACATACAGCCAGGGCCCCCGTTGTTGTCTCAGAATCAGTCAAAACATTTTGTTAGGATAATAAAGACTCACAGCTCTATCAGCATGAGCCTGCATGCTTCAGGGACACCACCAAGCAGAATGAGGAAAGATGGTTAAAAGAAGAAAATACAGGCATGTTCATGTTCCTTAAGAAGAACTCACATCCAAGACATCCAAAGGACGACAAACACCAGCAAAAGGTTTACCAATTTAAAGCCAGACAAACAATTTATCTAGACCTCCTCTATGAGGTACATGAATGGCCAATAGGTCCATGCAGACCCCTGTACTCCACACGTTAGGGAAATGGAGATGTGATCCACACACCACATTGACTAAAGCTGGTTTAGTAAAAGAAGTTGAAAAACGGGTTGGAGAGATGGCTCAGTGGTTAAGAGCATTGCCTGCTCTTCCAAAGATCTGAAGATCAATTCCTGGGAATCACATAGTTGCTCTCAAAATGAGGTTTGGTGCCCTCTACTGGCAACAGAGGGGAGAGGCAGGAGAGATGGCTCAGTGGTTAAGAGCATTGCCTGCTCTTCCAAGTTCGATTCCTGGAAATCACATAATTGCTCTCAAAATGAGGTTTGGTGTCCTCTACTGGCAACAGAAGGAAGAGGCAGGAGAGATGGCTCAGTGGTTAAGAGCATTGCCTGCTGAGATTGATGAGGCCAAGTGGACACATACAGCCAGGGCCCCTGTTGATGTCTCAGAATCAGGCAAAACATTTTGTTAGGATAATAAAGACTCACAGCTCTATCAGCATGAGCCTGCATGCTTCAGGGACACCACCAAGCAGAATGAGGAAAGATGGTTAGAAGAAGAAAATACAGGCATGTTCATGTTCCTTAAGAAGAACTCACATCCAAGACATCCAAAGGACGACAAACACCAGCAAAAGGTTTACCAATTTAAAGCCAGACAAACAATTTATCTAGACTTCATCTATGAGGTACGCGAACGGCCAATATGTCCATGGAGACCCCTGTACTCAACATGTTAGTGGAATGCAGATTTGATCCACACACCACATTGAGTAAACCTGGTTTAGTTCAAGAAGTTGAAAAACGGGTTGGAGAGATGGCTCAGTGGTTAAGAGCATTGCCTGCTCTTCCAAAGATCTGAAGATCGATTCCTGGGAATCACATAGTTGCTCTCAAAATGAGGTTTGGTGCCCTCTAGTGGCAACAGAGGGGAGAGGCAGGAGAGATGGCTCAGTGGTTAAGAGCATTGCCTGCTCTTCCAAGTTCGATTCCTGAAAATCACATAATTGCTCTCAAAATGAGGTTTGGTGTCCTCTACTGGCAACAGAAGGAAGAGGCAGGAGAGATGGCTCAGTGGTTAAGAGCATTGCCTGCTGAGGTTGATGAGGCCAAGTGGACACATACAGCCAGGGACCCGTTGATGTCTCAGAATCAGGCAACACATTTTGTTAGGATAATAAAGACTCACAGCTCTATCAGCATGAGCCTGCATGCTTCAGGGACACCACCAAGCAGAATGAGGAAAGATGGTTAGAAGAAGAAAATACAGGCATGTTCATGTTCCTTAAGAAGAACTCACATCCAAGACATCCAAAGGACGACAAACACCAGCAAAAGGATTATCAATTTAAAGCCAGACAAACAATTTATCTAGACTTCATCTATGAGGTACGTGAACGGCCAATATGTCCATGGAGACCCCTGTACTCCACATGTTAGTGGAATGCAGATATGATCCACACACCACATTGAGTAAACCTGGTTTAGTTCAAGAAGTTGAAAAACGGGTTGGAGAAATGGCTCAGTGGTTAAGAACATTGCCTGCTCTTCCAACCTCCTGAACTGAATTCCAGGCAACCACATAATGGCTCACAACCATCTGCAATGAGGTCTTGTGCCCTCTTTGGGATACAGAAAGAAGAGCTGGGGAGATAGCTCAGTGGTTAAGAGCTTTGCCTGCCCTTCCAAAGGTGAGAAGTTCGATTCCTGGCAACCACATAATTGCTCTCAAAAGGAGGTTTGGTGCCCTCTACTGGCAACAGAAGGAAGATGCAAGAGAGATGGCTCAATGGTTAAGAGAATTGCCTGCTCTTCCAACCTCCTGAATTCAATTCCAGGCGACCACATAATGGGTCACAACCATCTGCCATGAGGTCTTGTGCCCTCTTATGGCTACAGTAAGAAGAGCTGGAGAGACAGCTCAGCGGTTAAGAGCATTGGTTGCCCTTCCAAAGGTCAGAAGTTCGATTCCTGGGAACCACGTAATTGTTCTCAAAAGGAGGTTTGGCGCCCTCTAGTGGCACCACAAGAAAGAGGCAGGAAAGATGGCTCTGTGGTAAAGAGCTTTTCCTGCTGTGTTTGATGAGGCCAAGAACAGACATAGAGTCGGGGCACAAGGCCAGGGCCCACGTTGTTGTGACTGAATGAGGCAAAAGCTCTTGTTAGGATGTTAAAGACTCACAGCTCTATCACCATGAGCCAGCGTGCTTCAGAGACAACACCAAGGAGAGTAAGGCAAGATGGCTAGAAGAAGAAAATATTGGCATGTTCATGTGCCTGAAGAAGAACTCATATCCAAGACAATCAAAGGACTACAAACACCAGCAAAATGTTAACCTATTTATGCCAGAGAAACAATTTATCTAGACCTCCTCTATGAGCTACATGAATGGCCAATAGGTCCATGCAGACCCCTGTACTCCACATGTCAGGGAAATGGAGATGTGATCCACACACCACATTGACTAAAGCTGGTTTAGTAAAAGAAGTTGAAAAACGGGTTGGAGAGATGGCTCAGTGGTTAAGAGCATTGCCTGCTCTTCCAAAGGTCAGAAGTTCGATTCCTGGAAATCACATAATTGCTCTCAAAAGGAGGTTTGGTGCCCTCTATGGCAACATAAGGAAGAGGCATGAGAGATGGCTCCGTGGTTAAGATCATTGCCTCCTCTTCCAACCTCCTGAATTCAATTCCAGGCAACCACATAATGGCTCACAACCATCTGCAATGAGGTCTTGTGCCCTCTTTTGGATACAAAAATAAGAGCTGGGGTGTTAGCTCAGTGGATAAGAGCTTTGGCTGCCCTTCCAAAGGTCAGAAGTTCCATTCCTGGCAATCCCATAATTGCTCTCAAAAGGTAGATTTGGTGCCCTTTACTGGCAAAAAAGAAGAGGCATGAGAGATGGTTCAGTGCTTAAGAGCATTGCCTGCTCTTAGAACCTCCTGAAATCAATTGCAGGGAACCACATAATGATTCACAACCTTCTGCCATGAGGTCTTGTGCTCTCTTTTGGCTACAGTAAGAAAAGCTGGAGAGATAGGTCAGTGGTTAAGAACATTGGCTGCCCTTCCGAAGGTCAGAAGTTCGATTCCTGGCTACCAAATAATTGCTCTCAAAAGGAGGTTTGGCGCCCTCTAGTGGCACCACAAGGAAGAGGCAAGAGAGATGGCTCTGTGGTAAAGAGCATTGCCTGCTGAGTTTGATGAGACCACATACAGACATAGAGTCAGGGCCAAGGGCCAGGGCCCGCGTTGTTGTGACTGAATGAGGCAAAAGCTTTTGTTAGGATGTTAAAGGCTCACAGCTCTATCACCACGAGCCAGCGTGCTTCAGAGACAACACCAAGGAGAGTAAGGCAAGATGACTAGAAGAAGAAAATACAGGCATGTTCATGTTCCTGAAGAAGAACTCACATCCAAGACATCCAAAGGACGACAAACACCAGCAAAAGGTGTACCAATTTTAAGCCAGAGAAACAATTTATCTAGACCTCCTCTATGAGGTACACGAACGGCCAATAGGTCCACGGAGACCCCTGTACTCCACATGTTAGGGAAATGGAGATGTGATCCACACACCACATTGAGGAAACCTGGTTTAGTAAAAGAAGTTGAAAAACGGGTTGGAGAGATGGCTCAGTGGTTAAGAGCATTGCCTGCTCTTCCAATGTTCAGAAGTTCGATTCCTGGGAATCACATAGTTGCTCTCAAAATGAGGTTTGGTGCCCTCTACTGGCAACAGAGGGGAGAGGCAGGAGAGATGGCTCAGTGGTTAAGAGCATTGCCTGCTCTTCCAAAGTTCAGAAGTTCGATTCCTGGAAATCACATAATTGCTCTCAAAAGGAGGTTGGGTGCCCTCTACTGGCAACAGAAGGAAGAGGCAGGAGAGATGGCTCAGTGGTTAAGAGCATTGCCTGCTGAGGTTGATGAGGCCAAGTGGACACATACAGCCAGGGCCCCCGTTGTTGTCTCAGAATCAGGCAACACATTTTGTTAGGATAATAAAGACTCACAGCTCTATCAGCATGAGCCTGCATGCTTCAGGGACACCACCAAGCAGAATGAGGAAAGATGGTTAGAAGAAGAAAATACAGGCATGTTCATGTTCCTTAAGAAGAACTCACATCCAAGACATCCAAAGGACGACAAACACCAGCAAAAGGTTTACCAATTTAAAGCCAGACAAACAATTTATCTAGACTTCATCTATGAGGTACGCGAACGGCCAATATGTCCATGGAGATCCCTGTACTCCACATGTTAGTGGAATGCAGATATGATAAACACACCACATTGAGTAAACCTGGTTTAGTTCAAGAAGTTGAAAAACGGGTTGGAGAGATGGCTCAGTGGTTAAGAACATTGCCTGCTCTTCCAACCTCGTGAACTGAATTCCAGGCAACCACATAATGGCTCACAACCATCTGCAATGAGGTCTTGTGCCGTCTTTTGGATACAGAAAGAAGAGCTGGGGAGATAGCTCAGTGGTTAAGAGCTTTGCCTGCCCTTCCAAAGGCAAGAAGTTCGATTCCTGGGAACCACGTAATTGCTCTCAAAAGGAGGTTTGGCGCCCTCTATTGGCAACAGAAGGAAGAGGCAGGAAAGATGGCTCTGTGGTAAAGAGCTCTGCCTGCTGAGTTTGATGAGGCCAAGAACAGACATAGAGTCGGGGCACAGGGCCAGGGCCCACGTTGTTGTGACTGAATGAGGCAAAAGCTCTTGTTAGGATGTTAAAGACTCACAGCTCTATCACCATGAGCCAGCGTGCTTCAGAGACAACACCAAGGAGAGTAAGGCAAGATGGCTAGAAGAAGAAAATATTGGCATGTTCATGTGCCTGAAGAAGAACTCATATCCAAGACAATCAAAGGACTACCAACACCAGCAAAATGTTAACCTATTTAAAGCCAGAGAAACAATTTATCTAGACTTCCTCTATGAGGTACATGAATGGCCAATAGGTCCATGCAGACCCCTGTACTCCACATGTCAGGGAAATGGAGATGTGATCCACACACCACATTGACTAAAGCTGGTTTAGTAAAAGAAGTTGAAAAACGGGTTGGAGAGATGGCTCAGTGGTTAAGAGCATTGCCTGCTCTTCCAAAGGTCAGAAGTTCGATTCCTGGAAATCACATAATTGCTCTCAAAAGGAGGTTTGGTGCCCTCTACTGGCAACATAAGGAAGAGGCATGAGAGATGGCTCCGTGGTTAAGATCATTGCCTACTCTTCCAACCTCCCGAATTCAGTTCCAGGCAACCACATAATGGCTCACAACCATCTGCAATGAGGTCTTGTGCCCTCTTTTGGATACAGAAAGAAGAGCTGGGGAGATAGCTCAGTGGTTAAGAGCTTTGCCTGCCCTTCCAAAGGTCAGAGTTCGATTCCTGGCAACCACATAATTGCTCTCAAAAGGAGGTTTGGTGCCCTCTACTGGCAACAGAAGGAAGATGCAAGAGAGATGGCTCAATTGTTAAGAGAATTGCCTGCTCTTCCAACCTCCTGAATTCAATTCCAGGCGACCACATAATGGGTCACAACCATCTGCCATGATGTCTTGTGCCCTCTTTTGTCTACAGTAAGAAGAGCTGGAGAGATAGCTCAGTGGTTAAGAGCATTGGTTGCCCTTCTAAAGGTCAGAAGTTCGATTCCGGGGAACCAGGTAATTGCTCTCAAAAGGAGGTTTGGCGCCCTCTAGTGGCACCACAAGGAAGAGCCAAGAGAGATGGCTCTGTGGTAAAGAGCATTGCCTGCTGAGTTTGATGAGACCACATACAGACATAGAGTCAGGGCCAAGGGCCATGGCCCGCGTTGTTGTGACTGAATGAGGCAAAAGCTTTTGTTAGGATGTTAAAGGCTCACAGCTCTATCACCACGAGCCAGCGTGCTTCAGAGACAACACCAAGGAGAGTAAGGCAAGATGACTAGAAGAAGAAAATACAGGCATGTTCATGTTCCTGAAGAAAAACTCACATCCAAGACATCCAAAGGACGACAAACACCAGCAAAAGTTGTACCAATTTTAAGCCAGAGAAACAATTTATCTAGACCTCCTCTATGAGGTACACGAAGGGCCAATAGGTCCACGGAGACCCCTGTACTCCACATGTTAGGGAAATGGAGATGTGATCCACACACCACATTGAGTAAACCTGGTTTAGTAAAAGAAGTTGAAAAACGGGTTGGAGTGATGGCTCAGTGGTTAAGAGCATTGCCTGCTCTTCCAAAGTTCAGAAGTTCGATTCCTGAGAATCACATAGTTGCTCTCAAAATGAGGTTTGTTGCCCTCTACTGGCAACAGAAGGAAGAGGCAGGAGAGATGGCTCAGTGGTTAAGAGCATTGCCTGCTGAGGTTGATGAGGCCAAGTGGACACATACAGCCAGGGCCCCCGTTGTTGTCTCAGAATCAGGCAAAACATTTTGTTAGGATCATGAAGACTCACAGCTCTATCAGCATGAGCCTGCATGCTTCAGGGACACCACCAAGCAGAATGAGGAAAGATGGTTAGAAGTAGAAAATACAGGCATGTTCTTGTTCCTTAAGAAGAACTCACATCCAAGACATCCAAAGGACGACAAACACCAGCAAAAGGTTTACCAATTTAAAGCCAGACAAACAATTTATCTAGACTTCATCTATGAGGTACGTGAACGGCCAATATGTCCATGGAGACGCCTGTACTCCACATGTTAGTGGAATGCAGATATGATCCACACACAACATTGAGTAAACCTGGTTTAGTTCAAGAAGTTGAAAAACGGGTTGGAGAGATGGCTCAGTGTTTAAGAGCATTGCCTGCTCTTCCAAAGTTCAGAAGTTCGATTCCTGGGAATCACATAGTTGCTCTCAAAATGAGGTTTGGTGCCCTCTACTTGCAACAGAGGGGAGAGGCAGGAGAGATCGCTCAGTGGTTAAGAGCATTGCCTGCTCTTCCAAAGTCCAGAAGTTCGATTCCTGGAAATCACTTAATTGCTCTCAAAATGAGGTTTGGTGCCCTCTACTGGCAACAGAAGGAAGAGGCAGGAGAGATGGCTCAGTGGTTAAGAGCATTGCCTGCTGAGGTTGATGAGGCCAAGTGGACACATACATCCAGGGCCCCCGTTGTTGTCTCAGAATCAGGCAAAACATTTTGTTAGGATAATAAAGACTCACAGCTCTATCAGCATGAGCCTGCATGCTTCAGGGACACCACCAAGCAGAATGAGGAAAGATGGTTAGAAGAAGAAAATACAGGCATGTTCATGTTCCTTAAGAAGAACTCACATCCAAGACATCCAAAGGACGACAAACACCAGCAAAAGGTTTACCAATTTAAAGCCAGACAAACAATTTATCTAGACTTCATCTATGAGGTACGCGAACGGCCAATATGTCCATGGAGACCCCTGTACTCCACATGTTAGTGGAATGCAGATATGATCCACACACCACATTGAGTAAACCTGGTTTAGTTCAAGAAGTTGAAAAACGGGTAGGAGAGATGGCTCAGTGGTTAAGAACATTGCCTGCTCTTCCAACCTCCTGAACTGAATTCCAGGCAACCACATATTGGCTCACAACCATCTGCAATGAGGTCTTGTGCCCTCTTTTGGATACAGAAAGAAGAGCTGGGGAGATAGCTCAGTTGTTAAGAGCTTTGATTGCCCTTCCAAAGGTCAGAAGTTCGAATACTGGCAACCACATAATTGCTCTCAAAAGTAGGTTTGGTGCCCTCTACTGGCAACAGAAGGAAGATGCAAGAGAGATGGCTCAATGGTTAAGAGAATTGCCTGCTCTTCCAACCTCCTGAATTCAATTCCAGGCGACCACATAATGGGTCACAACCATCTGCCATGAGGTCTTGTGCCCTCTTTTGGCTACAGTAAGAAGAGCTGGAGAGACAGCTCAGTGGTTAAGAGCATTGGTTGCCCTTCCAAAGGTCAGAAGTTCGATTCCTGGGAACCACGTAATTGCTCTCAAAAGGAGGTTTGGCGCCCTCTAGTGGCACCACAAGGAAGAGGCAGAAAGATGGCTCTGTGGTAAAGAGCTATGCCTGCTGACTTTGATGAGGCCAAGAACAGACATAGAGTCGGGGCACAGGGAAAGGGCCCACGTTATTGTGACTGAATGAGGGAAAAGCTCTTTTTAGGATGTTAAAGACTCACACCTCTATCACCATGAGCCAGCGTGCTTCAGAGACAACAACAAGGAGAGTAAGGCAAGATGGCTAGAAGAAGAAAATATTGGCATGTTCATGTGCCTGAACAAGAACTCATATCCAAGACAATCAAAGGACTACAAACACCAGCAAAATGTTAACCTATTTAAAGCCAGAGAAACAATTTATCTAGACCTCCTCTATGAGGTACATGAATGGCCAATAGGTCCAAGCAGACCCCTGTACTCCACATGTCAGGGAAATGGAGATGTGATCCACACACCACATTGACTAAAGCTGGTTTAGTAAAAGAAGTTGAAAAACGGGTTGGAGAGATGGCTCATTGGTTAAGAGCATTGCCTGCTCTTCCAAAGTTCAGAAGTTCGATTCCTGGGAATCACATAGTTGCTCTCAAAATGAGGTTTGGTGCCCTCTACTGGCAACAGACGGGAGAGGCAGGAGAGATGGCTTAGTGGTTAAGAGCATTGTCTGCTCTTCCAAGTTCGATTCCTCGAAATCACATAATTGCTCTCAAAATGAGGTTTGGTGCCCTCTACTGGCAACAGAAGGAAGAGGCAGGAGAGATGGCTCAGTGGTTAAGAGCATTGCCTGCTGAGGTTGATGAGGCCAAGTGGACACATACATCCAGGGCCCCCGTTGTTGTCTCAGAATCAGGCAAAACATTTTGTTAGGATAATAAAGACTCACAGCTCTATCAGCATGAGCCTGCATACTTCAGGGACACCACCAAGCAGAATGAGGAAAGATGGTTAGAAGAAGAAAATACAGGCATGTTCATGTTCCTTAAGAAGAACTCACATCCAAGACATCCAAAGGACGACAAACACCAGCAAAAGGTTTACCAATTTAAAGCCAGACAAACAATTTATCTAGACTTCATCTATGACGTACGCGAACGGCCAATATGTCCATGGAGACCCCTGTACTGCACATGTTAGTGGAATGCAGATATGATCCACACACCACATGGAGTAAACCTGGTTTAGTTCAAGAAGTTGAAAAACGGGTTGGAGAGATGGCTCAGTGGTTAAGAACATTGCCTGCTCTTCCAACCTCCTGAACTGAATTCCAGGCAACCACATAATGGCTCACAACCATCTGCAATGAGGTCTTGTGCCCTCTTTGGGATACAGAAAGAAGAGCTGGGGAGATAGCTCAGTGGTTAAGAGCTTTGCCTGCCCTTCCAAAGGTCAGAAGTTCGATTCCTGGCAACCACATAATTGCTCTCAAAAGGAGGTTTGGTGTCCTCTACTGGCAACAGAAGGTAGATGCAAGAGAGATGGCTCAATGGTTAAGAGAATTGCCTGCTCTTCCAACCTCCTGAATTCAATTCCAGGCGACCACATAATGGGTCACAACATTCTGCCATGAGGTCTAGTGCCCTCTTTTGGCTACAGTAAGAAGAGCTGGAGAGACAGCTCAGTGGTTAAGAGCATTGGTTGCCCTTCCAAAGGTCAGAAGTTCGATTCCTGGGAACCACGTAATTGCTCTCAAAAGGAGGGTTGGCGCCCTCTAGTGGCACCACAAGGAAGAGGCAGGAAAGATGGCTCTGTGGTAAAGAGCTTTGCCTGCTGAGTTTGATGAAGCCAAGAACAGACATAGAGTCGGGGCACAGGGCCAGGGCCCACGTTGTTGTTACTGAATGAGGCAAAAGCTCTTGTTAGGATGTTAAAGACTCACAGCTCTATCACCATGAGCCAGCATGCTTCAGAGACAACATCAAGGAGAGTAAGGCAAGATCGCTAGAAGAAGAAAATATTGGCATGTTCATGTGCCTGAAGAAAAACTCATATCCAAGACAATCAAGGGACTACAAACACCAGCAAAATGTTATCCTTTTTAAAGCCAGAAAAACAATTTATCTAGACCTCCTCTATGAGGTACATGAATGGCCAATAGGTCCATGCAGACCCCTGTACTCCACACGTTAGGGAAATGGAGATGTGATCCACACACCACATTGACTAAAGCTGGTTTAGTAAAAGAAGTTGAAAAACGGGTTGGAGAGATGGCTCAGTGGTTAAGAGCATTGCCTGCTCTTCCAAAGATCTGAAGATCGATTCCTGGGAATCACATAGTTGCTCTCAAAATGAGGTTTGGTGCCCTCTACTGGCAACAGAGGGGAGAGGCAGGAGAGATGGCTCAGTGGTTAAGAGCATTGCCTGCTCTTCCAAGTTCGATTCCTGGAAATCACAAAATTGCTCTCAAAAGGAGGTTTGGCGCCCTCTAGTGGCACCACAAGGAAGAGCCAAGAGAGATGGCTCTGTGGTAAAGAGCATTGCCTGCTGAGTTTGATGAGACCACATACAGACATAGAGTCAGGGCCAAGGGCCATGGCCCGCGTTGTTGTGACTGAATGAGGCAAAAGCTTTTGTTAGGATGTTAAAGGCTCACAGCTCTATCACCACGAGCCAGCGTGCTTCAGAGACAACACCAAGGAGAGTAAGGCAAGATGACTAGAAGAAGAAAATACAGGCATGTTCATGTTCCTGAAGAAAAACTCACATCCAAGACATCCAAAGGACGACAAACACCAGCAAAAGTTGTACCAATTTTAAGCCAGAGAAACAATTTATCTAGACCTCCTCTATGAGGTACACGAAGGGCCAATAGGTCCACGGAGACCCCTGTACTCCACATGTTAGGGAAATGGAGATGTGATCCACACACCACATTGAGTAAACCTGGTTTAGTAAAAGAAGTTGAAAAACGGGTTGGAGTGATGGCTCAGTGGTTAAGAGCATTGCCTGCTCTTCCAAAGTTCAGAAGTTCGATTCCTGAGAATCACATAGTTGCTCTCAAAATGAGGTTTGTTGCCCTCTACTGGCAACAGAAGGAAGAGGCAGGAGAGATGGCTCAGTGGTTAAGAGCATTGCCTGCTGAGGTTGATGAGGCCAAGTGGACACATACAGCCAGGGCCCCCGTTGTTGTCTCAGAATCAGGCAAAACATTTTGTTAGGATCATGAAGACTCACAGCTCTATCAGCATGAGCCTGCATGCTTCAGGGACACCACCAAGCAGAATGAGGAAAGATGGTTAGAAGTAGAAAATACAGGCATGTTCTTGTTCCTTAAGAAGAACTCACATCCAAGACATCCAAAGGACGACAAACACCAGCAAAAGGTTTACCAATTTAAAGCCAGACAAACAATTTATCTAGACTTCATCTATGAGGTACGTGAACGGCCAATATGTCCATGGAGACGCCTGTACTCCACATGTTAGTGGAATGCAGATATGATCCACACACAACATTGAGTAAACCTGGTTTAGTTCAAGAAGTTGAAAAACGGGTTGGAGAGATGGCTCAGTGTTTAAGAGCATTGCCTGCTCTTCCAAAGTTCAGAAGTTCGATTCCTGGGAATCACATAGTTGCTCTCAAAATGAGGTTTGGTGCCCTCTACTTGCAACAGAGGGGAGAGGCAGGAGAGATCGCTCAGTGGTTAAGAGCATTGCCTGCTCTTCCAAAGTCCAGAAGTTCGATTCCTGGAAATCACTTAATTGCTCTCAAAATGAGGTTTGGTGCCCTCTACTGGCAACAGAAGGAAGAGGCAGGAGAGATGGCTCAGTGGTTAAGAGCATTGCCTGCTGAGGTTGATGAGGCCAAGTGGACACATACATCCAGGGCCCCCGTTGTTGTCTCAGAATCAGGCAAAACATTTTGTTAGGATAATAAAGACTCACAGCTCTATCAGCATGAGCCTGCATGCTTCAGGGACACCACCAAGCAGAATGAGGAAAGATGGTTAGAAGAAGAAAATACAGGCATGTTCATGTTCCTTAAGAAGAACTCACATCCAAGACATCCAAAGGACGACAAACACCAGCAAAAGGTTTACCAATTTAAAGCCAGACAAACAATTTATCTAGACTTCATCTATGAGGTACGCGAACGGCCAATATGTCCATGGAGACCCCTGTACTCCACATGTTAGTGGAATGCAGATATGATCCACACACCACATTGAGTAAACCTGGTTTAGTTCAAGAAGTTGAAAAACGGGTAGGAGAGATGGCTCAGTGGTTAAGAACATTGCCTGCTCTTCCAACCTCCTGAACTGAATTCCAGGCAACCACATATTGGCTCACAACCATCTGCAATGAGGTCTTGTGCCCTCTTTTGGATACAGAAAGAAGAGCTGGGGAGATAGCTCAGTTGTTAAGAGCTTTGATTGCCCTTCCAAAGGTCAGAAGTTCGAATACTGGCAACCACATAATTGCTCTCAAAAGTAGGTTTGGTGCCCTCTACTGGCAACAGAAGGAAGATGCAAGAGAGATGGCTCAATGGTTAAGAGAATTGCCTGCTCTTCCAACCTCCTGAATTCAATTCCAGGCGACCACATAATGGGTCACAACCATCTGCCATGAGGTCTTGTGCCCTCTTTTGGCTACAGTAAGAAGAGCTGGAGAGACAGCTCAGTGGTTAAGAGCATTGGTTGCCCTTCCAAAGGTCAGAAGTTCGATTCCTGGGAACCACGTAATTGCTCTCAAAAGGAGGTTTGGCGCCCTCTAGTGGCACCACAAGGAAGAGGCAGAAAGATGGCTCTGTGGTAAAGAGCTATGCCTGCTGACTTTGATGAGGCCAAGAACAGACATAGAGTCGGGGCACAGGGAAAGGGCCCACGTTATTGTGACTGAATGAGGGAAAAGCTCTTTTTAGGATGTTAAAGACTCACACCTCTATCACCATGAGCCAGCGTGCTTCAGAGACAACAACAAGGAGAGTAAGGCAAGATGGCTAGAAGAAGAAAATATTGGCATGTTCATGTGCCTGAACAAGAACTCATATCCAAGACAATCAAAGGACTACAAACACCAGCAAAATGTTAACCTATTTAAAGCCAGAGAAACAATTTATCTAGACCTCCTCTATGAGGTACATGAATGGCCAATAGGTCCAAGCAGACCCCTGTACTCCACATGTCAGGGAAATGGAGATGTGATCCACACACCACATTGACTAAAGCTGGTTTAGTAAAAGAAGTTGAAAAACGGGTTGGAGAGATGGCTCATTGGTTAAGAGCATTGCCTGCTCTTCCAAAGTTCAGAAGTTCGATTCCTGGGAATCACATAGTTGCTCTCAAAATGAGGTTTGGTGCCCTCTACTGGCAACAGACGGGAGAGGCAGGAGAGATGGCTTAGTGGTTAAGAGCATTGTCTGCTCTTCCAAGTTCGATTCCTCGAAATCACATAATTGCTCTCAAAATGAGGTTTGGTGCCCTCTACTGGCAACAGAAGGAAGAGGCAGGAGAGATGGCTCAGTGGTTAAGAGCATTGCCTGCTGAGGTTGATGAGGCCAAGTGGACACATACATCCAGGGCCCCCGTTGTTGTCTCAGAATCAGGCAAAACATTTTGTTAGGATAATAAAGACTCACAGCTCTATCAGCATGAGCCTGCATACTTCAGGGACACCACCAAGCAGAATGAGGAAAGATGGTTAGAAGAAGAAAATACAGGCATGTTCATGTTCCTTAAGAAGAACTCACATCCAAGACATCCAAAGGACGACAAACACCAGCAAAAGGTTTACCAATTTAAAGCCAGACAAACAATTTATCTAGACTTCATCTATGACGTACGCGAACGGCCAATATGTCCATGGAGACCCCTGTACTGCACATGTTAGTGGAATGCAGATATGATCCACACACCACATGGAGTAAACCTGGTTTAGTTCAAGAAGTTGAAAAACGGGTTGGAGAGATGGCTCAGTGGTTAAGAACATTGCCTGCTCTTCCAACCTCCTGAACTGAATTCCAGGCAACCACATAATGGCTCACAACCATCTGCAATGAGGTCTTGTGCCCTCTTTGGGATACAGAAAGAAGAGCTGGGGAGATAGCTCAGTGGTTAAGAGCTTTGCCTGCCCTTCCAAAGGTCAGAAGTTCGATTCCTGGCAACCACATAATTGCTCTCAAAAGGAGGTTTGGTGTCCTCTACTGGCAACAGAAGGAAGATGCAAGAGAGATGGCTCAATGGTTAAGAGAATTGCCTGCTCTTCCAACCTCCTGAATTCAATTCCAGGCGACCACATAATGGGTCACAACATTCTGCCATGAGGTCTAGTGCCCTCTTTTGGCTACAGTAAGAAGAGCTGGAGAGACAGCTCAGTGGTTAAGAGCATTGGTTGCCCTTCCAAAGGTCAGAAGTTCGATTCCTGGGAACCACGTAATTGCTCTCAAAAGGAGGGTTGGCGCCCTCTAGTGGCACCACAAGGAAGAGGCAGGAAAGATGGCTCTGTGGTAAAGAGCTTTGCCTGCTGAGTTTGATGAAGCCAAGAACAGACATAGAGTCGGGGCACAGGGCCAGGGCCCACGTTGTTGTTACTGAATGAGGCAAAAGCTCTTGTTAGGATGTTAAAGACTCACAGCTCTATCACCATGAGCCAGCATGCTTCAGAGACAACATCAAGGAGAGTAAGGCAAGATCGCTAGAAGAAGAAAATATTGGCATGTTCATGTGCCTGAAGAAAAACTCATATCCAAGACAATCAAGGGACTACAAACACCAGCAAAATGTTATCCTTTTTAAAGCCAGAAAAACAATTTATCTAGACCTCCTCTATGAGGTACATGAATGGCCAATAGGTCCATGCAGACCCCTGTACTCCACACGTTAGGGAAATGGAGATGTGATCCACACACCACATTGACTAAAGCTGGTTTAGTAAAAGAAGTTGAAAAACGGGTTGGAGAGATGGCTCAGTGGTTAAGAGCATTGCCTGCTCTTCCAAAGATCTGAAGATCGATTCCTGGGAATCACATAGTTGCTCTCAAAATGAGGTTTGGTGCCCTCTACTGGCAACAGAGGGGAGAGGCAGGAGAGATGGCTCAGTGGTTAAGAGCATTGCCTGCTCTTCCAAGTTCGATTCCTGGAAATCACAAAATTGCTCTCAAAAGGAGGTTTGGCGCCCTCTAGTGGCACCACAAGGAAGAGCCAAGAGAGATGGCTCTGTGGTAAAGAGCATTGCCTGCTGAGTTTGATGAGACCACATACAGACATAGAGTCAGGGCCAAGGGCCATGGCCCGCGTTGTTGTGACTGAATGAGGCAAAAGCTTTTGTTAGGATGTTAAAGGCTCACAGCTCTATCACCACGAGCCAGCGTGCTTCAGAGACAACACCAAGGAGAGTAAGGCAAGATGACTAGAAGAAGAAAATACAGGCATGTTCATGTTCCTGAAGAAAAACTCACATCCAAGACATCCAAAGGACGACAAA
The DNA here is from genome assembly GCF_950005125.1 of Chionomys nivalis. Lineage (NCBI taxonomy): Eukaryota > Metazoa > Chordata > Mammalia > Rodentia > Cricetidae > Chionomys > Chionomys nivalis. Next base: position 406,301 of record NW_026646884.1, on the reverse strand, counting down.
CACCAGCAAAAGTTGTACCAATTTTAAGCCAGAGAAACAATTTATCTAGACCTCCTCTATGAGGTACACGAAGGGCCAATAGGTCCACGGAGACCCCTGTACTCCACATGTTAGGGAAATGGAGATGTGATCCACACACCACATTGAGTAAACCTGGTTTAGTAAAAGAAGTTGAAAAACGGGTTGGAGTGATGGCTCAGTGGTTAAGAGCATTGCCTGCTCTTCCAAAGTTCAGAAGTTCGATTCCTGAGAATCACATAGTTGCTCTCAAAATGAGGTTTGTTGCCCTCTACTGGCAACAGAAGGAAGAGGCAGGAGAGATGGCTCAGTGGTTAAGAGCATTGCCTGCTGAGGTTGATGAGGCCAAGTGGACACATACAGCCAGGGCCCCCGTTGTTGTCTCAGAATCAGGCAAAACATTTTGTTAGGATCATGAAGACTCACAGCTCTATCAGCATGAGCCTGCATGCTTCAGGGACACCACCAAGCAGAATGAGGAAAGATGGTTAGAAGTAGAAAATACAGGCATGTTCTTGTTCCTTAAGAAGAACTCACATCCAAGACATCCAAAGGACGACAAACACCAGCAAAAGGTTTACCAATTTAAAGCCAGACAAACAATTTATCTAGACTTCATCTATGAGGTACGTGAACGGCCAATATGTCCATGGAGACGCCTGTACTCCACATGTTAGTGGAATGCAGATATGATCCACACACAACATTGAGTAAACCTGGTTTAGTTCAAGAAGTTGAAAAACGGGTTGGAGAGATGGCTCAGTGTTTAAGAGCATTGCCTGCTCTTCCAAAGTTCAGAAGTTCGATTCCTGGGAATCACATAGTTGCTCTCAAAATGAGGTTTGGTGCCCTCTACTTGCAACAGAGGGGAGAGGCAGGAGAGATCGCTCAGTGGTTAAGAGCATTGCCTGCTCTTCCAAAGTCCAGAAGTTCGATTCCTGGAAATCACTTAATTGCTCTCAAAATGAGGTTTGGTGCCCTCTACTGGCAACAGAAGGAAGAGGCAGGAGAGATGGCTCAGTGGTTAAGAGCATTGCCTGCTGAGGTTGATGAGGCCAAGTGGACACATACATCCAGGGCCCCCGTTGTTGTCTCAGAATCAGGCAAAACATTTTGTTAGGATAATAAAGACTCACAGCTCTATCAGCATGAGCCTGCATGCTTCAGGGACACCACCAAGCAGAATGAGGAAAGATGGTTAGAAGAAGAAAATACAGGCATGTTCATGTTCCTTAAGAAGAACTCACATCCAAGACATCCAAAGGACGACAAACACCAGCAAAAGGTTTACCAATTTAAAGCCAGACAAACAATTTATCTAGACTTCATCTATGAGGTACGCGAACGGCCAATATGTCCATGGAGACCCCTGTACTCCACATGTTAGTGGAATGCAGATATGATCCACACACCACATTGAGTAAACCTGGTTTAGTTCAAGAAGTTGAAAAACGGGTAGGAGAGATGGCTCAGTGGTTAAGAACATTGCCTGCTCTTCCAACCTCCTGAACTGAATTCCAGGCAACCACATATTGGCTCACAACCATCTGCAATGAGGTCTTGTGCCCTCTTTTGGATACAGAAAGAAGAGCTGGGGAGATAGCTCAGTTGTTAAGAGCTTTGATTGCCCTTCCAAAGGTCAGAAGTTCGAATACTGGCAACCACATAATTGCTCTCAAAAGGAGGTTTGGTGCCCTCTACTGGCAACAGAAGGAAGATGCAAGAGAGATGGCTCAATGGTTAAGAGAATTGCCTGCTCTTCCAACCTCCTGAATTCAATTCCAGGCGACCACATAATGGGTCACAACCATCTGCCATGAGGTCTTGTGCCCTCTTTTGGCTACAGTAAGAAGAGCTGGAGAGACAGCTCAGTGGTTAAGAGCATTGGTTGCCCTTCCAAAGGTCAGAAGTTCGATTCCTGGGAACCACGTAATTGCTCTCAAAAGGAGGTTTGGCGCCCTCTAGTGGCACCACAAGGAAGAGGCAGAAAGATGGCTCTGTGGTAAAGAGCTATGCCTGCTGACTTTGATGAGGCCAAGAACAGACATAGAGTCGGGGCACAGGGAAAGGGCCCACGTTATTGTGACTGAATGAGGGAAAAGCTCTTTTTAGGATGTTAAAGACTCACACCTCTATCACCATGAGCCAGCGTGCTTCAGAGACAACAACAAGGAGAGTAAGGCAAGATGGCTAGAAGAAGAAAATATTGGCATGTTCATGTGCCTGAACAAGAACTCATATCCAAGACAATCAAAGGACTACAAACACCAGCAAAATGTTAACCTATTTAAAGCCAGAGAAACAATTTATCTAGACCTCCTCTATGAGGTACATGAATGGCCAATAGGTCCAAGCAGACCCCTGTACTCCACATGTCAGGGAAATGGAGATGTGATCCACACACCACATTGACTAAAGCTGGTTTAGTAAAAGAAGTTGAAAAACGGGTTGGAGAGATGGCTCATTGGTTAAGAGCATTGCCTGCTCTTCCAAAGTTCAGAAGTTCGATTCCTGGGAATCACATAGTTGCTCTCAAAATGAGGTTTGGTGCCCTCTACTGGCAACAGACGGGAGAGGCAGGAGAGATGGCTTAGTGGTTAAGAGCATTGTCTGCTCTTCCAAGTTCGATTCCTCGAAATCACATAATTGCTCTCAAAATGAGGTTTGGTGCCCTCTACTGGCAACAGAAGGAAGAGGCAGGAGAGATGGCTCAGTGGTTAAGAGCATTGCCTGCTGAGGTTGATGAGGCCAAGTGGACACATACATCCAGGGCCCCCGTTGTTGTCTCAGAATCAGGCAAAACATTTTGTTAGGATAATAAAGACTCACAGCTCTATCAGCATGAGCCTGCATACTTCAGGGACACCACCAAGCAGAATGAGGAAAGATGGTTAGAAGAAGAAAATACAGGCATGTTCATGTTCCTTAAGAAGAACTCACATCCAAGACATCCAAAGGACGACAAACACCAGCAAAAGGTTTACCAATTTAAAGCCAGACAAACAATTTATCTAGACTTCATCTATGACGTACGCGAACGGCCAATATGTCCATGGAGACCCCTGTACTGCACATGTTAGTGGAATGCAGATATGATCCACACACCACATGGAGTAAACCTGGTTTAGTTCAAGAAGTTGAAAAACGGGTTGGAGAGATGGCTCAGTGGTTAAGAACATTGCCTGCTCTTCCAACCTCCTGAACTGAATTCCAGGCAACCACATAATGGCTCACAACCATCTGCAATGAGGTCTTGTGCCCTCTTTGGGATACAGAAAGAAGAGCTGGGGAGATAGCTCAGTGGTTAAGAGCTTTGCCTGCCCTTCCAAAGGTCAGAAGTTCGATTCCTGGCAACCACATAATTGCTCTCAAAAGGAGGTTTGGTGTCCTCTACTGGCAACAGAAGGAAGATGCAAGAGAGATGGCTCAATGGTTAAGAGAATTGCCTGCTCTTCCAACCTCCTGAATTCAATTCCAGGCGACCACATAATGGGTCACAACATTCTGCCATGAGGTCTAGTGCCCTCTTTTGGCTACAGTAAGAAGAGCTGGAGAGACAGCTCAGTGGTTAAGAGCATTGGTTGCCCTTCCAAAGGTCAGAAGTTCGATTCCTGGGAACCACGTAATTGCTCTCAAAAGGAGGGTTGGCGCCCTCTAGTGGCACCACAAGGAAGAGGCAGGAAAGATGGCTCTGTGGTAAAGAGCTTTGCCTGCTGAGTTTGATGAAGCCAAGAACAGACATAGAGTCGGGGCACAGGGCCAGGGCCCACGTTGTTGTTACTGAATGAGGCAAAAGCTCTTGTTAGGATGTTAAAGACTCACAGCTCTATCACCATGAGCCAGCATGCTTCAGAGACAACATCAAGGAGAGTAAGGCAAGATCGCTAGAAGAAGAAAATATTGGCATGTTCATGTGCCTGAAGAAAAACTCATATCCAAGACAATCAAGGGACTACAAACACCAGCAAAATGTTATCCTTTTTAAAGCCAGAAAAACAATTTATCTAGACCTCCTCTATGAGGTACATGAATGGCCAATAGGTCCATGCAGACCCCTGTACTCCACACGTTAGGGAAATGGAGATGTGATCCACACACCACATTGACTAAAGCTGGTTTAGTAAAAGAAGTTGAAAAACGGGTTGGAGAGATGGCTCAGTGGTTAAGAGCATTGCCTGCTCTTCCAAAGATCTGAAGATCGATTCCTGGGAATCACATAGTTGCTCTCAAAATGAGGTTTGGTGCCCTCTACTGGCAACAGAGGGGAGAGGCAGGAGAGATGGCTCAGTGGTTAAGAGCATTGCCTGCTCTTCCAAGTTCGATTCCTGGAAATCACAAAATTGCTCTCAAAATGAGGTTTGGTGTCCTCTACTGGCAACAGAAGGAAGAGGCAGGAGAGATGGCTCAGTGGTTAAGAGCATTGAATGCTGAGATTGATGAGGCCAAGTGGACACATACAGCCAGGGCCCCTGTTGATGTCTCAGAATCAGGCAAAACATTTTGTTAGGATAATAAAGACTGACAGCTCTATCAGCATGAGCCTGCATGCTTCAGGGACACCACCAAGCAGAATGAGGAAAGATGGTTAGAAGAAGAAAATACAGGCATGTTCATGTTCCTTAAGAAGAACTCACATCCAAGACATCCAAAGGACGACAAACACCAGCAAAAGGTTTACCAATTTAAAGCCAGAAAAACAATTTATCTAGACCTCCTCTATGAGGTACATGAATGGCCAATAGGTCCATGCAGACCCCTGTACTCCACACGTTAGGGAAATGGAGATGTGATCCACACACCACATTGACTAAAGCTGGTTTAGTAAAAGAAGTTGAAAAACGGGTTGGAGAGATGGCTCAGTGGTTAAGAGCATTGCCTGCTCTTCCAAAGATCTGAAGATCGATTCCTGGGAATCACATAGTTGCTCTCAAAATGAGGTTTGGTGCCCTCTACTGGCAACAGAGGGGAGAGGCAGGAGAGATGGCTCAGTGGTTAAGAGCATTGCCTGCTCTTCCAAGTTCGATTCCTGGAAATCACATAATTGCTCTCAAAATGAGGTTTGGTGTCCTCTACTGGCAACAGAAGGAAGAGGCAGGAGAGATGGCTCAGTGGTTAAGAGCATTGCCTGCTGAGATTGATGAGGCCAAGTGGACACATACAGCCAGGGCCCCTGTTGATGTCTCAGAATCAGGCAAAACATTTTGTTAGGATAATAAAGACTGACAGCTCTATCAGCATGAGCCTGCATGCTTCAGGGACACCACCAAGCAGAATGAGGAAAGATGGTTAGAAGAAGAAAATACAGGCATGTTCATGTTCCTTAAGAAGAACTCACATCCAAGACATCCAAAGGACGTCAAACACCAGCAAAAGGTTTACCAATTTAAAGCCAGACAAACAATTTATCTAGACTTCATCTATGAGGTACGCGAACGGCCAATATGTCCATGGAGACCCCTGTACTCAACATGTTAGTGGAATGCAGATTTGATCCACACACCACATTGAGTAAACCTGGTTTAGTTCAAGAAGTTGAAAAACGGGTTGGAGAGATGGCTCAGTGGTTAAGAGCATTGCCTGCTCTTCCAAAGAACTGAAGATCGATTCCTGGGAATCACATAGTTGTTCTCAAAATGAGGTTTGGTGCCCTCTAGTGGCAACAGAGGGGAGAGGCAGGAGAGATGGCTCAGTGGTTAAGAGCATTGCCTGCTCTTCCAAGTTCGATTCCTGAAAATCACATAATTGCTCTCAAAATGAGGTTTGGTGTCCTCTACTGGCAACAGAAGGAAGAGGCAGGAGAGATGGCTCAGTGGTTAAGAGCATTGCCTGCTGAGGTTGATGAGGCCAAGTGGACACATACAGCCAGGGACCCGTTGATGTCTCAGAATCAGGCAACACATTTTGTTAGGATAATAAAGACTCACAGCTCTATCAGCATGAGCCTGCATGCTTCAGGGACACCACCAAGCAGAATGAGGAAAGATGGTTAGAAGAAGAAAATACAGGCATGTTCATGTTCCTTAAGAAGAACACACATCCAAGACATCCAAAGGACGACAAACACCAGCAAAAGGATTATCAATTTAAAGCCAGACAAACAATTTATCTAGACTTCATCTATGAGGTACGTGAACGGCCAATATGTCCATGGAGACCCCTGTACTCCACATGTTAGTGGAATGCAGATATGATCCACACACCACATTGAGTAAACCTGGTTTAGTTCAAGAAGTTGAAAAACGGGTTGGAGAAATGGCTCAGTGGTTAACAACATTGCCTGCTCTTCCAACCTCCTGAACTGAATTCCAGGCAACCACATAATGGCTCACAACCATCTGCAATGAGGTCTTGTGCCCTCTTTGGGATACAGAAAGAAGAGCTGGGGAGATAGCTCAGTGGTTAAGAGCTCTGCCTGCCCTTCCAAAGGTCAGAAGTTCGATTCCTGGCAACCACATAATTGCTCTCAAAAGGAGGTTTGGTGCCCTCTTCTGGCAACAGAAGGAAGATGCAAGAGAGATGGCTCAATGGTTAAGAGAATTGCCTGCTCTTCCAACCTCCTGAATTCAATTCCAGGCGACCACATAATGGGTCACAACCATCTGCCATGAGGTCTTGTGCCCTCTTTTGGCTACAGTAAGAAGAGCTGGAGAGACAGCTCAGTGGTTAAGAGCATTGGTTGCCCTTCCAAAGGTCAGAAGTTCGATTCCTGGGAACCACGTAATTGCTCTCAAAAGGAGGTTTGGCGCCCTCTAGTGGCACCACAAGGAAGAGGCAGAAAGATGGCTCTGTGGTAAAGAGCTATGCCTGCTGACTTTGATGAGGCCAAGAACAGACATAGAGTCGGGGCACAGGGAAAGGGCCCACGTTATTGTGACTGAATGAGGGAAAAGCTCTTTTTAGGATGTTAAAGACTCACACCTCTATCACCATGAGCCAGCGTGCTTCAGAGACAACAACAAGGAGAGTAAGGCAAGATGGCTAGAAGAAGAAAATATTGGCATGTTCATGTGCCTGAACAAGAACTCATATCCAAGACAATCAAAGGACTACAAACACCAGCAAAATGTTAACCTATTTAAAGCCAGAGAAACAATTTATCTAGACCTCCTCTATGAGGTACATGAATGGCCAATAGGTCCAAGCAGACCCCTGTACTCCACATGTCAGGGAAATGGAGATGTGATCCACACACCACATTGACTAAAGCTGGTTTAGTAAAAGAAGTTGAAAAACGGGTTGGAGAGATGGCTCATTGGTTAAGAGCATTGCCTGCTCTTCCAAAGTTCAGAAGTTCGATTCCTGGGAATCACATAGTTGCTCTCAAAATGAGGTTTGGTGCCCTCTACTGGCAACAGACGGGAGAGGCAGGAGAGATGGCTTAGTGGTTAAGAGCATTGTCTGCTCTTCCAAGTTCGATTCCTCGAAATCACATAATTGCTCTCAAAATGAGGTTTGGTGCCCTCTACTGGCAACAGAAGGAAGAGGCAGGAGAGATGGCTCAGTGGTTAAGAGCATTGCCTGCTGAGGTTGATGAGGCCAAGTGGACACATACATCCAGGGCCCCCGTTGTTGTCTCAGAATCAGGCAAAACATTTTGTTAGGATAATAAAGACTCACAGCTCTATCAGCATGAGCCTGCATACTTCAGGGACACCACCAAGCAGAATGAGGAAAGATGGTTAGAAGAAGAAAATACAGGCATGTTCATGTTCCTTAAGAAGAACTCACATCCAAGACATCCAAAGGACGACAAACACCAGCAAAAGGTTTACCAATTTAAAGCCAGACAAACAATTTATCTAGACTTCATCTATGACGTACGCGAACGGCCAATATGTCCATGGAGACCCCTGTACTGCACATGTTAGTGGAATGCAGATATGATCCACACACCACATGGAGTAAACCTGGTTTAGTTCAAGAAGTTGAAAAACGGGTTGGAGAGATGGCTCAGTGGTTAAGAACATTGCCTGCTCTTCCAACCTCCTGAACTGAATTCCAGGCAACCACATAATGGCTCACAACCATCTGCAATGAGGTCTTGTGCCCTCTTTGGGATACAGAAAGAAGAGCTGGGGAGATAGCTCAGTGGTTAAGAGCTTTGCCTGCCCTTCCAAAGGTCAGAAGTTCGATTCCTGGCAACCACATAATTGCTCTCAAAAGGAGGTTTGGTGTCCTCTACTGGCAACAGAAGGAAGATGCAAGAGAGATGGCTCAATGGTTAAGAGAATTGCCTGCTCTTCCAACCTCCTGAATTCAATTCCAGGCGACCACATAATGGGTCACAACATTCTGCCATGAGGTCTAGTGCCCTCTTTTGGCTACAGTAAGAAGAGCTGGAGAGACAGCTCAGTGGTTAAGAGCATTGGTTGCCCTTCCAAAGGTCAGAAGTTCGATTCCTGGGAACCACGTAATTGCTCTCAAAAGGAGGGTTGGCGCCCTCTAGTGGCACCACAAGGAAGAGGCAGGAAAGATGGCTCTGTGGTAAAGAGCTTTGCCTGCTGAGTTTGATGAAGCCAAGAACAGACATAGAGTCGGGGCACAGGGCCAGGGCCCACGTTGTTGTTACTGAATGAGGCAAAAGCTCTTGTTAGGATGTTAAAGACTCACAGCTCTATCACCATGAGCCAGCATGCTTCAGAGACAACATCAAGGAGAGTAAGGCAAGATCGCTAGAAGAAGAAAATATTGGCATGTTCATGTGCCTGAAGAAAAACTCATATCCAAGACAATCAAGGGACTACAAACACCAGCAAAATGTTATCCTTTTTAAAGCCAGAAAAACAATTTATCTAGACCTCCTCTATGAGGTACATGAATGGCCAATAGGTCCATGCAGACCCCTGTACTCCACACGTTAGGGAAATGGAGATGTGATCCACACACCACATTGACTAAAGCTGGTTTAGTAAAAGAAGTTGAAAAACGGGTTGGAGAGATGGCTCAGTGGTTAAGAGCATTGCCTGCTCTTCCAAAGATCTGAAGATCGATTCCTGGGAATCACATAGTTGCTCTCAAAATGAGGTTTGGTGCCCTCTACTGGCAACAGAGGGGAGAGGCAGGAGAGATGGCTCAGTGGTTAAGAGCATTGCCTGCTCTTCCAAGTTCGATTCCTGGAAATCACAAAATTGCTCTCAAAAGGAGGTTTGGCGCCCTCTAGTGGCACCACAAGGAAGAGCCAAGAGAGATGGCTCTGTGGTAAAGAGCATTGCCTGCTGAGTTTGATGAGACCACATACAGACATAGAGTCAGGGCCAAGGGCCATGGCCCGCGTTGTTGTGACTGAATGAGGCAAAAGCTTTTGTTAGGATGTTAAAGGCTCACAGCTCTATCACCACGAGCCAGCGTGCTTCAGAGACAACACCAAGGAGAGTAAGGCAAGATGACTAGAAGAAGAAAATACAGGCATGTTCATGTTCCTGAAGAAAAACTCACATCCAAGACATCCAAAGGACGACAAACACCAGCAAAAGTTGTACCAATTTTAAGCCAGAGAAACAATTTATCTAGACCTCCTCTATGAGGTACACGAAGGGCCAATAGGTCCACGGAGACCCCTGTACTCCACATGTTAGGGAAATGGAGATGTGATCCACACACCACATTGAGTAAACCTGGTTTAGTAAAAGAAGTTGAAAAACGGGTTGGAGTGATGGCTCAGTGGTTAAGAGCATTGCCTGCTCTTCCAAAGTTCAGAAGTTCGATTCCTGAGAATCACATAGTTGCTCTCAAAATGAGGTTTGTTGCCCTCTACTGGCAACAGAAGGAAGAGGCAGGAGAGATGGCTCAGTGGTTAAGAGCATTGCCTGCTGAGGTTGATGAGGCCAAGTGGACACATACAGCCAGGGCCCCCGTTGTTGTCTCAGAATCAGGCAAAACATTTTGTTAGGATCATGAAGACTCACAGCTCTATCAGCATGAGCCTGCATGCTTCAGGGACACCACCAAGCAGAATGAGGAAAGATGGTTAGAAGTAGAAAATACAGGCATGTTCTTGTTCCTTAAGAAGAACTCACATCCAAGACATCCAAAGGACGACAAACACCAGCAAAAGGTTTACCAATTTAAAGCCAGACAAACAATTTATCTAGACTTCATCTATGAGGTACGTGAACGGCCAATATGTCCATGGAGACGCCTGTACTCCACATGTTAGTGGAATGCAGATATGATCCACACACAACATTGAGTAAACCTGGTTTAGTTCAAGAAGTTGAAAAACGGGTTGGAGAGATGGCTCAGTGTTTAAGAGCATTGCCTGCTCTTCCAAAGTTCAGAAGTTCGATTCCTGGGAATCACATAGTTGCTCTCAAAATGAGGTTTGGTGCCCTCTACTTGCAACAGAGGGGAGAGGCAGGAGAGATCGCTCAGTGGTTAAGAGCATTGCCTGCTCTTCCAAAGTCCAGAAGTTCGATTCCTGGAAATCACTTAATTGCTCTCAAAATGAGGTTTGGTGCCCTCTACTGGCAACAGAAGGAAGAGGCAGGAGAGATGGCTCAGTGGTTAAGAGCATTGCCTGCTGAGGTTGATGAGGCCAAGTGGACACATACATCCAGGGCCCCCGTTGTTGTCTCAGAATCAGGCAAAACATTTTGTTAGGATAATAAAGACTCACAGCTCTATCAGCATGAGCCTGCATGCTTCAGGGACACCACCAAGCAGAATGAGGAAAGATGGTTAGAAGAAGAAAATACAGGCATGTTCATGTTCCTTAAGAAGAACTCACATCCAAGACATCCAAAGGACGACAAACACCAGCAAAAGGTTTACCAATTTAAAGCCAGACAAACAATTTATCTAGACTTCATCTATGAGGTACGCGAACGGCCAATATGTCCATGGAGACCCCTGTACTCCACATGTTAGTGGAATGCAGATATGATCCACACACCACATTGAGTAAACCTGGTTTAGTTCAAGAAGTTGAAAAACGGGTAGGAGAGATGGCTCAGTGGTTAAGAACATTGCCTGCTCTTCCAACCTCCTGAACTGAATTCCAGGCAACCACATATTGGCTCACAACCATCTGCAATGAGGTCTTGTGCCCTCTTTTGGATACAGAAAGAAGAGCTGGGGAGATAGCTCAGTTGTTAAGAGCTTTGATTGCCCTTCCAAAGGTCAGAAGTTCGAATACTGGCAACCACATAATTGCTCTCAAAAGTAGGTTTGGTGCCCTCTACTGGCAACAGAAGGAAGATGCAAGAGAGATGGCTCAATGGTTAAGAGAATTGCCTGCTCTTCCAACCTCCTGAATTCAATTCCAGGCGACCACATAATGGGTCACAACCATCTGCCATGAGGTCTTGTGCCCTCTTTTGGCTACAGTAAGAAGAGCTGGAGAGACAGCTCAGTGGTTAAGAGCATTGGTTGCCCTTCCAAAGGTCAGAAGTTCGATTCCTGGGAACCACGTAATTGCTCTCAAAAGGAGGTTTGGCGCCCTCTAGTGGCACCACAAGGAAGAGGCAGAAAGATGGCTCTGTGGTAAAGAGCTATGCCTGCTGACTTTGATGAGGCCAAGAACAGACATAGAGTCGGGGCACAGGGAAAGGGCCCACGTTATTGTGACTGAATGAGGGAAAAGCTCTTTTTAGGATGTTAAAGACTCACACCTCTATCACCATGAGCCAGCGTGCTTCAGAGACAACAACAAGGAGAGTAAGGCAAGATGGCTAGAAGAAGAAAATATTGGCATGTTCATGTGCCTGAACAAGAACTCATATCCAAGACAATCAAAGGACTACAAACACCAGCAAAATGTTAACCTATTTAAAGCCAGAGAAACAATTTATCTAGACCTCCTCTATGAGGTACATGAATGGCCAATAGGTCCAAGCAGACCCCTGTACTCCACATGTCAGGGAAATGGAGATGTGATCCACACACCACATTGACTAAAGCTGGTTTAGTAAAAGAAGTTGAAAAACGGGTTGGAGAGATGGCTCATTGGTTAAGAGCATTGCCTGCTCTTCCAAAGTTCAGAAGTTCGATTCCTGGGAATCACATAGTTGCTCTCAAAATGAGGTTTGGTGCCCTCTACTGGCAACAGACGGGAGAGGCAGGAGAGATGGCTTAGTGGTTAAGAGCATTGTCTGCTCTTCCAAGTTCGATTCCTCGAAATCACATAATTGCTCTCAAAATGAGGTTTGGTGCCCTCTACTGGCAACAGAAGGAAGAGGCAGGAGAGATGGCTCAGTGGTTAAGAGCATTGCCTGCTGAGGTTGATGAGGCCAAGTGGACACATACATCCAGGGCCCCCGTTGTTGTCTCAGAATCAGGCAAAACATTTTGTTAGGATAATAAAGACTCACAGCTCTATCAGCATGAGCCTGCATACTTCAGGGACACCACCAAGCAGAATGAGGAAAGATGGTTAGAAGAAGAAAATACAGGCATGTTCATGTTCCTTAAGAAGAACTCACATCCAAGACATCCAAAGGACGACAAACACCAGCAAAAGGTTTACCAATTTAAAGCCAGACAAACAATTTATCTAGACTTCATCTATGACGTACGCGAACGGCCAATATGTCCATGGAGACCCCTGTACTGCACATGTTAGTGGAATGCAGATATGATCCACACACCACATGGAGTAAACCTGGTTTAGTTCAAGAAGTTGAAAAACGGGTTGGAGAGATGGCTCAGTGGTTAAGAACATTGCCTGCTCTTCCAACCTCCTGAACTGAATTCCAGGCAACCACATAATGGCTCACAACCATCTGCAATGAGGTCTTGTGCCCTCTTTGGGATACAGAAAGAAGAGCTGGGGAGATAGCTCAGTGGTTAAGAGCTTTGCCTGCCCTTCCAAAGGTCAGAAGTTCGATTCCTGGCAACCACATAATTGCTCTCAAAAGGAGGTTTGGTGTCCTCTACTGGCAACAGAAGGAAGATGCAAGAGAGATGGCTCAATGGTTAAGAGAATTGCCTGCTCTTCCAACCTCCTGAATTCAATTCCAGGCGACCACATAATGGGTCACAACATTCTGCCATGAGGTCTAGTGCCCTCTTTTGGCTACAGTAAGAAGAGCTGGAGAGACAGCTCAGTGGTTAAGAGCATTGGTTGCCCTTCCAAAGGTCAGAAGTTCGATTCCTGGGAACCACGTAATTGCTCTCAAAAGGAGGGTTGGCGCCCTCTAGTGGCACCACAAGGAAGAGGCAGGAAAGATGGCTCTGTGGTAAAGAGCTTTGCCTGCTGAGTTTGATGAAGCCAAGAACAGACATAGAGTCGGGGCACAGGGCCAGGGCCCACGTTGTTGTTACTGAATGAGGCAAAAGCTCTTGTTAGGATGTTAAAGACTCACAGCTCTATCACCATGAGCCAGCATGCTTCAGAGACAACATCAAGGAGAGTAAGGCAAGATCGCTAGAAGAAGAAAATATTGGCATGTTCATGTGCCTGAAGAAAAACTCATATCCAAGACAATCAAGGGACTACAAACACCAGCAAAATGTTATCCTTTTTAAAGCCAGAAAAACAATTTATCTAGACCTCCTCTATGAGGTACATGAATGGCCAATAGGTCCATGCAGACCCCTGTACTCCACACGTTAGGGAAATGGAGATGTGATCCACACACCACATTGACTAAAGCTGGTTTAGTAAAAGAAGTTGAAAAACGGGTTGGAGAGATGGCTCAGTGGTTAAGAGCATTGCCTGCTCTTCCAAAGATCTGAAGATCGATTCCTGGGAATCACATAGTTGCTCTCAAAATGAGGTTTGGTGCCCTCTACTGGCAACAGAGGGGAGAGGCAGGAGAGATGGCTCAGTGGTTAAGAGCATTGCCTGCTCTTCCAAGTTCGATTCCTGGAAATCACAAAATTGCTCTCAAAATGAGGTTTGGTGTCCTCTACTGGCAACAGAAGGAAGAGGCAGGAGAGATGGCTCAGTGGTTAAGAGCATTGAATGCTGAGATTGATGAGGCCAAGTGGACACATACAGCCAGGGCCCCTGTTGATGTCTCAGAATCAGGCAAAACATTTTGTTAGGATAATAAAGACTGACAGCTCTATCAGCATGAGCCTGCATGCTTCAGGGACACCACCAAGCAGAATGAGGAAAGATGGTTAGAAGAAGAAAATACAGGCATGTTCATGTTCCTTAAGAAGAACTCACATCCAAGACATCCAAAGGACGACAAACACCAGCAAAAGGTTTACCAATTTAAAGCCAGAAAAACAATTTATCTAGACCTCCTCTATGAGGTACATGAATGGCCAATAGGTCCATGCAGACCCCTGTACTCCACACGTTAGGGAAATGGAGATGTGATCCACACACCACATTGACTAAAGCTGGTTTAGTAAAAGAAGTTGAAAAACGGGTTGGAGAGATGGCTCAGTGGTTAAGAGCATTGCCTGCTCTTCCAAAGATCTGAAGATCGATTCCTGGGAATCACATAGTTGCTCTCAAAATGAGGTTTGGTGCCCTCTACTGGCAACAGAGGGGAGAGGCAGGAGAGATGGCTCAGTGGTTAAGAGCATTGCCTGCTCTTCCAAGTTCGATTCCTGGAAATCACATAATTGCTCTCAAAATGAGGTTTGGTGTCCTCTACTGGCAACAGAAGGAAGAGGCAGGAGAGATGGCTCAGTGGTTAAGAGCATTGCCTGCTGAGATTGATGAGGCCAAGTGGACACATACAGCCAGGGCCCCTGTTGATGTCTCAGAATCAGGCAAAACATTTTGTTAGGATAATAAAGACTGACAGCTCTATCAGCATGAGCCTGCATGCTTCAGGGACACCACCAAGCAGAATGAGGAAAGATGGTTAGAAGAAGAAAATACAGGCATGTTCATGTTCCTTAAGAAGAACTCACATCCAAGACATCCAAAGGACGTCAAACACCAGCAAAAGGTTTACCAATTTAAAGCCAGACAAACAATTTATCTAGACTTCATCTATGAGGTACGCGAACGGCCAATATGTCCATGGAGACCCCTGTACTCAACATGTTAGTGGAATGCAGATTTGATCCACACACCACATTGAGTAAACCTGGTTTAGTTCAAGAAGTTGAAAAACGGGTTGGAGAGATGGCTCAGTGGTTAAGAGCATTGCCGGCTCTTCCAAAGAACTGAAGATCGATTCCTGGGAATCACATAGTTGTTCTCAAAATGAGGTTTGGTGCCCTCTAGTGGCAACAGAGGGGAGAGGCAGGAGAGATGGCTCAGTGGTTAAGAGCATTGCCTGCTCTTCCAAGTTCGATTCCTGAAAATCACATAATTGCTCTCAAAATGAGGTTTGGTGTCCTCTACTGGCAACAGAAGGAAGAGGCAGGAGAGATGGCTCAGTGGTTAAGAGCATTGCCTGCTGAGGTTGATGAGGCCAAGTGGACACATACAGCCAGGGACCCGTTGATGTCTCAGAATCAGGCAACACATTTTGTTAGGATAATAAAGACTCACAGCTCTATCAGCATGAGCCTGCATGCTTCAGGGACACCACCAAGCAGAATGAGGAAAGATGGTTAGAAGAAGAAAATACAGGCATGTTCATGTTCCTTAAGAAGAACACACATCCAAGACATCCAAAGGACGACAAACACCAGCAAAAGGATTATCAATTTAAAGCCAGACAAACAATTTATCTAGACTTCATCTATGAGGTACGTGAACGGCCAATATGTCCATGGAGACCCCTGTACTCCACATGTTAGTGGAATGCAGATATGATCCACACACCACATTGAGTAAACCTGGTTTAGTTCAAGAAGTTGAAAAACGGGTTGGAGAAATGGCTCAGTGGTTAACAACATTGCCTGCTCTTCCAACCTCCTGAACTGAATTCCAGGCAACCACATAATGGCTCACAACCATCTGCAATGAGGTCTTGTGCCCTCTTTGGGATACAGAAAGAAGAGCTGGGGAGATAGCTCAGTGGTTAAGAGCTTTGCCTGCCCTTCCAAAGGTCAGAAGTTCGATTCCTGGGAACCACATAATTGCTCTCAAAAGGAGGTTTGGTGCCCTCTACTGGCAACAGAAGGAAGATGCAAGAGAGATGGCTCAATGGTTAAGAGAATTGCCTGCTCTTCCAACCTCCTGAATTCAATTCCAGGCGACCACATAATGGGTCACAACCATCTGCCATGAGGTCTTGTGCCCTCTTATGGCTACAGTAAGAAGAGCTGGAGAGACAGCTCAGCGGTTAAGAGCATTGGTTGCCCTTCCAAAGGTCAGAAGTTCGATTCCTGGGAACCACGTAATTGCTCTCAAAAGGAGGTTTGGCGCCCTCTAGTGGCACCACAAGAAAGAGGCAGGAAAGATGGCTCTGTGGTAAAGAGCTTTTCCTGCTGTGTTTGATGAGGCCAAGAACAGACATAGAGTCGTGGCACAAGGCCAGGGCCCACGTTGTTGTGACTGAATGAGGCAAAAGCTCTTGTTAGGATGTTAAAGACTCACAGCTCTATCACCATGAGCCAGCGTGCTTCAGAGACAACACCAAGGAGAGTAAGGCAAGATGGCTAGAAGAAGAAAATATTGGCATGTTCATGTGCCTGAAGAAGAACTCATATCCAAGACAATCAAAGAACTACAAACACCAGCAAAATGTTAACCTATTTAAAGCCAGAGAAACAATTTATCTAGACCTCCTCTATGAGCTACATGAATGGCCAATAGGTCCATGCAGACCCCTGTACTCCACATGTCAGGGAAATGGAGATGTGATCCACACACCACATTGACTAAAGCTAGTTTAGTAAAAGAAGTTGAAAAACGGGTTGGAGAGATGGCTCAGTGGTTAAGAGCATTGCCTGCTCTTCCAAAGGTCAGAAGTTCGATTCCTGGAAATCACATAATTGCTCTCAAAAGGAGGTTTGGTGCCCTCTATGGCAACATAAGGAAGAGGCATGAGAGATGGCTCCGTGGTTAAGATCATTGCCTCCTCTTCCAACCTCCCGAATTCAATTCCAGGCAACCACATAATGGCTCACAACCATCTGCAATGAGGTTTTGTGCCCTCTTTTGGATACAAAAATAAGAGCTGGGGTGTTAGCTCAGTGGATAAGAGCTTTGGCTGCCCTTCCAAAGGTCAGAAGTTCCATTCCTGGCAATCCCATAATTGCTCTCAAAAGGTAGATTTGGTGCCCTTTACTGGCAAAAAAGAAGAGGCATGAGAGATGGTTCAGTGCTTAAGAGAATTGCCTGCTCTTAGAACCTCCTGAAATCAATTGCAGGCAACCACATAATGATTCACAACCATCTGCCATGAGGTCTTGTGCCCTCTTTTGGCTACAGTAAGAAAAGCTGGAGAGATAGGTCAGTGGTTAAGAACATTGGCTGCCCTTCCGAAGGTCAGAAGTTCGATTCCTGGCTACCAAATAATTGCTCTCAAAAGGAGGTTTGGCGCCCTCTAGTGGCACCACAAGGAAGAGGCAAGAGAGATGGCTCTGTGGTAAAGAGCATTGCCTGCTGAGTTTGATGAGACCACATACAGACATAGAGTCAGGGCCAAGGGCCAGGGCCCGCGTTGTTGTGACTGAATGAGGCAAAAGCTTTTGTTAGGATGTTAAAGGCTCACAGCTCTATCACCACGAGCCAGCGTGCTTCAGAGACAACACCAAGGAGAGTAAGGCAAGATGACTAGAAGAAGAAAATACAGGCATGTTCATGTTCCTGAAGAAGAACTCACATCCAAGACATCCAAAGGACGACAAACACCAGCAAAAGGTGTACCAATTTTAAGCCAGAGAAACAATTTATCTAGACCTCCTCTATGAGGTACACGAACGGCCAATAGGTCCACGGAGACCCCTGTACTCCACATGTTAGGGAAATGGAGATGTGATCCACACACCACATTGAGGAAACCTGGTTTAGTAAAAGAAGTTGAAAAACGGGTTGGAGAGATGGCTCAGTGGTTAAGAGCATTGCCTGCTCTTCCAATGTTCAGAAGTTCGATTCCTGGGAATCACATAGTTGCTCTCAAAATGAGGTTTGGTGCCCTCTACTGGCAACAGAGGGGAGAGGCAGGAGAGATGGCTCAGTGGTTAAGAGCATTGCCTGCTGAGGTTGATGAGGCCAAGTGGACACATACAGCCAGGGCCCCCGTTGTTGTCTCAGAATCAGGCAAAACATTTTGTTAGGATCATGAAGACTCACAGCTCTATCAGCATGAGCCTGCATGCTTCAGGGACACCACCAAGCAGAATGAGGAAAGATGGTTAGAAGTAGAAAATACAGGCATGTTCTTGTTCCTTAAGAAGAACTCACATCCAAGACATCCAAAGGACGACAAACACCAGCAAAAGGTTTACCAATTTAAAGCCAGACAAACAATTTATCTAGACTTCATCTATGAGGTACGCGAACGGCCAATATGTCCATGGAGACCCCTGTACTCCACATGTTAGTGGAATGCAGATATGATCCACACACAACATGGAGTAAACCTGGTTTAGTTCAAGAAGTTGAAAAACGGGTTGGAGAGATGGCTCAGTGGTTAAGAACATTGCCTGCTCTTCCAACCTCCTGAACTGAATTCCAGGCAACCACATAATGGCTCACAACCATCTGCAATGAGGTCTTGTGCCCTCTTTGGGATACAGAAAGAAGAGCTGAGGAGGTAGCTCAGTGGTTAAGAGCATTGGTTGCCCTTCCAAAGGTCAGAATTTCGACTGCTGGCAACCACATAATTGCTCTCAAAAGGAGGTTTGGTGCCCTCTACTGGCAACAGAAGGAAGATGCAAGAGAGATGACTCAATGGTTAAGAGAATTGTCTGCTCTTCCAACCTCCTGCATTCAATTCCAGGCGACCACATAATGGGTCACAACCATCTGCCAAGAGGTCTTGTGCCCTCTTATGGCTAAAGTAAGAAGAGCTGGAGAGACAGCTCAGCGGTTAAGAGCATTGGATGCCCTTCCAAAGGTCAGAAGTTCGATTCCTGGGAACCACGTAATTGCTCTCAAAAGGAGGTTTGGCGCCCTCTAGTGGCACCAAAAGGAAGAGGCAGGAAAGATGGCTCTGTGGTAAAGAGCTCTGCCTGCTGAGTTTGAGGAGGCCAAGAACAGACATAGAGTCGGGGCACAGGGCCAGGGCCCACGTTGCTGTGACTGAATGAGGCAAAAGCACTTGTTAGGATGTTAAAGACTCACAGCTCTATCACCATGAGCCAGCGTGCTTCAGAGACAACACCAAGGAGAGTAAGGCAAGATGGCTAGAAGAAGAAAATATTGGCATGTTCATGTGCCTGAAGAAGAACTCATATCCAAGACAATCAAAGGACTACAAACACCAGCAAAATGTTAACCTATTTAAAGCCAGAGAAACAATTTATCTAGACCTCCTCTATGAGGTACATGATGGCCAATAGGTCCATGCAGACCCCTGTACTCCACACGTCAGGGAAATGGAGATGTGATCCACACACCACATTGACTAAAGCTGGTTTAGTAAAAGAAGTTGAAAAACGGGTTGGAGAGATGGCTCAGTGGTTAAGAGCATTGCCTGCTCTTCCAAAGGTCAGAAGTTCGATTCCTGGAAATCACATAATTGCTCTCAAAAGGAGGTTTGGTGCCCTCTACTGGCAACATAAGGAAGAGGCATGAGAGATGGCTCCGTGGTTAAGATCATTGCCTCCTCTTCCAAACTCCTGAATTCAATTCCAGGCAACCACATAATGGCTCACAACCATCTGCAATGAGGTCTTGTGCCCTCTTTTGGTTACAAAAATAAGAGCTGGCGTGTTAGCTCAGTGGATAAGAGCTTTGGCTGCCCTTCCAAAGGTCAGAAGTTCCATTCCTGGCAATCTTATAATTGCTCTCAAAAGGTAGATTTGGTGCCCTTTACTGGCAAAAAAGAAGAGGCATGAGAGATGGTTCAGTGCTTAAGAGCATTGCCTGCTCTTAAACCTCCTGAAATCAATTGCAGGCAACCACATAATGATTCACAACCATCTGCCATGAGGTCTTGCGCCCTCTTTTGGCTAAAGTAAGAAAAGCTGGAGAGATAGGTCAGTGGTTAAGAACATTGGCTGCCCTTCCGAAGGTCAGAAGTTCGATTCCTGGCTACCAATAAATTGCTCTCAAAAGGAGGTTTGGCGCCCTCTATTGGCAACAGAAGGAAGAGGCAGGAAAGATGGCTCTGTGGTAAAGAGCTCTGCCTGCTGAGTTTGATGAGGCCAAGAACAGACATAGAGTCGGGGCACAGGGCCAGGGACCACGTTGTTGTGACTGAATGAGGCAAAAGCTCTTGTTTGGATGTTAAAGACTCACAGCTCTATCACCATGAGCCAGCGTGCTTCAGAGACAACAACAAGGAGCCTAAGGCAAGATGTCTAGAAGAAGAAAATATTGGCATGTTCATGTGCCTGAAGAAGAACTCATATCCAAGACAATCAAAGGACTACAAACACCAGCTAAATGTTAACCTATTTAAAGCCAGAGAAACAATTTATCTAGACTTCCTCTATGAGGTACATGAATGGCCAGTAGGTCCATGCAGACCCCTGTACTACACATGTAAGGGAAATGGAGATGTGATCCACACACCAGATTGACTAAAGCTGGTTTAGTAAAAGAAGTTGAAAAACGGGTTGGAGAGATGGCTCAGTGGTTAAGAGCATTGCCTGCTCTTCCAAAGGTCAGAAGTTCGATTCCTGGAAATCACATAATTGCTCTCAAAAGGAGGTTTGGTGCCCTCTACTGGCAACATAAGGAAGAGGCATGAGAGATGGCTCCGTGGTTAAGACCATTGCCTCCTCTTCCAACCTCCCGAATTCAATTCCAGGCAACCACAAAATAGCTCAGTGGTTAAGAGCTTTGCCTGCCCTTCCAAAGGTCAGAAGTTCGATTACTGGCAACCACATAATTGCTCTCAAAAGGAGGTTTGGTGCCCTCTACTGGCAACAGAAGGAAGATGCAAGAGAGATGGCTCAATGGTTAAGAGAATTGCCTGCTCTTCCAACCTCCTGAATTCAATTCCAGGCGACCACATAATGGGTCACAACCATCTGCCATGAGGTCTTGTGCCCTCTTTTGTCTACAGTAAGAAGAGCTGGAGAGATAGCTCAGTGGTTAAGAGCATTGGTTGCCCTTCCAAAGGTCAGAAGTTCGATTCCTGGGAACCAGGTAATTGCTCTCAAAAGGAGGTTTGGCGCCCTCTTGTGGCACCACAAGGAAGAGGCAAGAGAGATGGCTCTGTGGTAAAGAGCATTGCCTGCTGAGTTTGATGAGACCACATACAGACATAGAGTCAGGGCCAAGGGCCAGGGCCCGCGTTGTTGTGACTGAATGAGGCAAAAGCTTTTGTTAGGATGTTAAAGGCTCACAGCTCTATCACCACGAGCCAGCGTGCTTCAGAGACAACACCAAGGAGAGTAAGGCAAGATGACTAGAAGAAGAAAATACAGGCATGTTCATGTTCCTGAAGAAGAACTCACATCCAAGACATCCAAAGGACGACAAACACCAGCAAAAGGTGTACCAATTTTAAGCCAGAGAAACAATTTATCTAGACCTCCTCTATGAGGTACACGAACGGCCAATAGGTCCACGGAGACCCCTGTACTCCAAATGTTAGGGAAATGGAGATGTGATCCACACACCACATTGAGTAAACCTGGTTTAGTAAAAGAAGTTGAAAAACGGGTTGGAGAGATGGCTCAGTGGTTAAGAGCATTGCCTGCTCTTCCAAAGGTCAGAAGTTCGATTCCTGGAAATCACATAATTGCTCTCAAAAGGCGGTTGGGTGCCCTCTACTGGCAACAGAAGGAAGAGGCAGGAGAGATGGCTCAGTGGTTAAGAGCATTGCCTGCTGAGGTTGATGAGGCCAAGTGGACACATACAGCCAGGGCCCCCGTTGTTGTCTCAGAATCAGGCAACACATTTTGTTAGGATAATAAAGACTCACAGCTCTATCAGCATGAGCCTGCATGCTTCAGGGACACCACCAAGCAGAATGAGGAAAGATGGTTAGAAGAAGAAAATACAGGCATGTTCATGTTCCTAAAGAAGAACTCACATCCAAGACATCGAAAGGACGACAAACACCAGCAAAAGGTTTACCAATTTAAAGCCAGACAAACAATTTATCTAGACTTCATCTATGAGGTACGCGAACGGCCAATATGTCCATGGAGGTCCCTGTACTCCACATGTTAGTGGAATGCAGATATGATCCATACACCACATTGAGTAAACCTGGTTTAGTTCAAGAAGTTGAAAAACGGGTTGGAGAGATGGCTCAGTGGTTAAGAACATTGCCTGCTCTTCAAACCTCCTGAACTGAATTCCAGGCAACCACATAATGGCTCACAACCATCTGCAATGAGGTCTTGTGCCGTCTTTTGGATACAGAAAGAAGAGCTGGGGAGATAGCTCAGTGGTTAAGAGCTTTGTCTGCCCTTCCAAAGGCCAGAAGTTTGATTCCTGGGCACCACGTAATTGCTCTCAAAAGGAGGTTTGGCGCCCTCTATTGGCAACAGAAGGAAGAGGCAGGAAAGATGGCTCTGTGGTAAAGAGCTCTGCCTGCTGAGTTTGATGAGGCCAAGAACAGACATAGAGTCGTGGCACAAGGCCAGGGCCCAGGTTGTTGTGACTGAATGAGGCAAAAGCTCTTGTTAGGATGTTAAAGACTCACAGCTCTATCACCATGAGCCAGCGTGCTTCAGAGACAACACCAAGGAGAGTAAGGCAAGATGGCTAGAAGAAGAAAATATTCGCATGTTCATGTGCCTGAAGAAGAACTCATATCCAAGACAATCAAAGGACTACCAACACGAGCAAAATGTTAACCTATTTAAAGCCAGAGAAACAATTTATCTAGACTTCCTCTATGAGGTACATGAATGGCCAATAGGTCCATGCAGACCCCTGTACTCCACATGTCAGGGAAATGGAGATGTGATCCACACACCACATTGACTAAAGCTGGTTTAGTAAAAGAAGTTGAAAAACGGGTTGGAGAGATGGCTCAGTGGTTAAGAGCATTGCCTGCTCTTCCAAAGGTCAGAAGTTCGATTCCTGGAAATCACATAATTGCTCTCAAAAGGAGGTTTGGTGCCCTCTACTGGCAACATAAGGAAGAGGCATGAGAGATGGCTCCGTGGTTAAGATCATTGCCTACTCTTCCAACCTCCCGAATTCAGTTCCAGGCAACCACATAATGGCTCACAACCATCTGCAATGAGGTCTTGTGCCCTCTTTTGGATACAGAAAGAAGAGCTGGGGAGATAGCTCAGTGGTTAAGAGCTTTGCCTGCCCTTCCAAAGGTCAGAGTTCGATTCCTGGCAACCACATAATTGCTCTCAAAAGGAGGTTTGGTGCCCTCTACTGGCAACAGAAGGAAGATGCAAGAGAGATGTCTCAATGGTTAAGAGAATTGCCTGCTCTTCCAACCTCCTGAATTCAATTCCAGGCGACCACATAATGGGTCACAACCATCTGCCATGATGTCTTGTGCCCTCTTTTGTCTACAGTAAGAAGAGCTGGAGAGATAGCTCAGTGGTTAAGAGCATTGGTTGCCCTTCTAAAGGTCAGAAGTTCGATTCCGGGGAACCAGGTAATTGCTCTCAAAAGGAGGTTTGGCGCCCTCTAGTGGCACCACAAGGAAGAGGCAAGAGAGATGGCTCTGTGGTAAAGAGCATTGCCTGCTGAGTTTGATGAGACCACATACAGACATAGAGTCAGGGCCAAGGGCCATGGCCCGCGTTGTTGTGACTGAATGAGGCAAAAGCTTTTGTTAGGATGTTAAAGGCTCACAGCTCTATCACCACGAGCCAGCGTGCTTCAGAGACAACACCAAGGAGAGTAAGGCAAGATGACTAGAAGAAGAAAATACAGGCATGTTCATGTTCCTGAAGAAGAACTCACATCCAAGACATCCAAAGGACGACAAACACCAGCAAAAGGTGTACCAATTTTAAGCCAGAGAAACAATTTATCTAGACCTCCTCTATGAGGTACACGAACGGCCAATAGGTCCACGGAGTCCCCTGTACTCCACGTGTTAGAAAAATGGAGATGTGATCCACACACCACATTGACTAAAGCTGGTTTAGTAAAAGAAGTTGAAAAACGGGTTGGAGAGATGGCTCAGTGTTTAAGAGCATTGCCTGCTCTTCCAAAGTTCAGAAGTTCGATTCCTGGGAATCACATAGTTGCTCTCAAAATGAGGTTTGGTGCCCTCTACTGGCAACAGAGGGGAGAGGCAGGAGAGATGGCTCAGTGGTTAAGAGCATTGCCTGCTGAGGTTGATGAGGCCAAGTGGACACATACAGCCAGGGCCCCCGTTGTTGTCTCAGAATCAGGCAAAACATTTTTTTAGGATAATAAAGACTCACAGCTCTAACAGCATGAGCCTGCATGCTTCAGGGACACCACCAAGCAGAATGAGGAAAGATGGTTAGAAGAAAATAATACAGGCATGTTCATGTTCCTTAAGAAGAACTCACATCCAAGACATCCAAGGGACGACAAACAAGAGCAAAAGGTTTACCAATTTAAAGCCAGACAAACAATTTATCTAGACCTCCTCTATGAGGTACGCGAACGGCCAATATGTCCATGGAGACCCCTGTACTCCACATGTTAGTGGAATGCAGATATGATCCACACACCACATTGACTAAAGCTGGTTTAGTAAAAGAAGTGGAAAAACGGGTTGGAGAGGTGGCTCAGTGGTTAAGAGCATTGCCTGCCCTTCCAAAGGTAAGAAGTTCCATTCCTGGCAATCCCATAATTGCTCTCAAGAGGTAGATTTGGTGCCCTTTACTGGCAAAAAAGAAGAGGCATGAGAGATGGTTCAGTGCTTAAGAGCATTGCCTGCTCTTAGAACCTCCTGAAATCAATTGCAGGCAACCACATAATGATTCACAACCATCTGCCATGAGGTCTTGTGCCCTCTTTTGGCTACAGTAAGAAAAGCTGGAGAGATAGGTCAGTGGTTAAGAACATTGGCTGCCCTTCCGAAGGTCAGAAGTTCGATTCCTGGCTACCAAATAATTGCTCTCAAAAGGAGGTTTGGCGCCCTCTAGTGGCACCACAAGGAAGAGCCAAGAGAGATGGCTCTGTGGTAAAGAGCATTGCCTGCTGAGTTTGATGAGACCACATACAGACATAGAGTCAGGGCCAAGGGCCAGGGCCCGCGTTGTTGTGACTGAATGAGGCAAAAGCTTTTGTTAGGATGTTAAAGGCTCACAGCTCTAGCACCACGAGCCAGCGTGCTTCAGAGACAACACCAAGGAGAGTAAGGCAAGATGACTAGAAGAAGAAAATACAGGCATGTTCATGTTCCTGAAGAAGAACTCACATCCAAGACATCCAAAGGACGACAAACACCAGCAAAAGGTATACCAATTTTAAGCCAGAGAAACAATTTATCTAGACCTCCTCTATGAGGTACACGAACGGCCAATAGGTCCACGGAGACCCCTGTACTCCACGTGATAGAAAAATGGAGATGTGATCAAAACACCACATTGAGTAAACCTGGTTTAGTAAAAGAAGTTGAAAAACGGGTTGGAGAGATGGCTCAGTGTTTAAGAGCATTGCCTGCTCTTCCAAAGTTCAGAAGTTCGATTCCTGGGAATCACATAGTTGCTCTCAAAATGAGGTTTGGTGCCCTCTACTGGCAACAGAGGGGAGAGGCAGGAGAGATGGTTCAGTGGTTAAGAGCATTGCCTGCTCTTCCAAAGTTCAGAAGTTCGATTCCTGGAAATCACATAATTGCTCTCAAAATGAGGTTTGGTGCCCTCTACTGGCAACAGAAGGAAGAGGCAGGAGAGATGGCTCAGTGGTTAAGAGCATTGCCTGCTGAGGTTGATGAGGCCAAGTGGACACATACAGCCAGGGCCCCCGTTGTTGTCTCAGAATCAGGCAAAATATTTTGTTAGGATAATAAAGACTCACAGCTCTATCAGCATGAGCCTGCATGCTTCAGGGACACCACCAAGCAGAATGAGGAAAGATGGTTAGAAGAAGAAAATACAGGCATGTTCATGTTCCTTAAGAAGAACTCACATCCAAGACATCCAAAGGACGACAAACACCAGCAAAAGGTTTACCAATTTAAAGCCAGACAAACAATTTATCTAGACTTCATCTATGAGGTACGCGAACGGCCAATATGTCCATGGAGACCCCTGTACTCCACATGTTAGTGGAATGCAGATATGATCCACACACCACATTGAGTAAACCTGGTTTAGTTCAAGAAGTTGAAAAACGGGTTGGAGAGATGGCTCAGTGGTTAAGAACATTGCCTGCTCTTTCAACCTCCTGAACTGAATTCCAGGCAACCACATAATGGCTCACAACCATCTGCAATGAGGTCTTGTGCCCTCTTTGGGATACAGAAAGAAGAGCTGGGGAGATAGCTCAGTGGTTAAGAGCTTTGCCTGCCCTTCCAAAGGTCAGAAGTTCGATTCCTGGCAACCACATAATTGCTCTCAAAAGGAGGTTTGGTGCCCTCTACTGGCAACAGAAGGAAGATGCAAGAGAGATGGCTCAATGGTTAAGAGAATTGCCTGCTCTTCCAACCTCCTGAATTCAATTCCAGGCGACCACATAATGGGTCACAACCATCTGCCATGAGGTCTTGTGCCCTCTTTTGGCTACAGTAAGAAGAGCTGGAGAGATAGCTCAGTTGTTAAGAGCATTGGTTGCCCTTCCAAAGGTCAGAAGTTCGATTCCTGGGAACCACGTAATTGCTCTCAAAAGGAGGTTTGGCGCCCTCTATTGGCAACAGAAGGAAGAGGCAGGAAAGATGGCTCTGTGGTAAAGAGCTCTGCCTGCTGAGTTTGATGAGGCCAAGAACAGACATAGAGTCGGGGCACAGGGCCAGGGCCCACGTTGTTGTGACTGAATGAGGCAAAAGCTCTTGTTAGGATGTTAAAGACTCACAGCTCTATCACCATGAGCCAGCGTGCTTCAGAGACAACACCAAGGAGAGTAAGGCAAGATGGCTAGAAGAAGAAAATATTGGCATGTTCATGTGCCTGAAGAAGAACTCATATCCAAGACAATCAAAGGACTACAAACACCAGCAAAATGTTAACCTATTTAAAGCCAGAGAAACAATTTATCTAGACCACCTCTATGAGGTACATGAATGGCCAATAGGTCCATGCAGATCCCTGGTACTACACATGTTAGGGAAATGGAGATGTGATCCAAACACCACATTGACTAAAGCTGGTTTAGTAAAAGAAGTGGAAAAACGGGTTGGAGAGGTGGCTCAGTGGTTAAGAGCATTGCCTGCCCGTCCAAAGGTCAGAAGTTCCATTCCTGGCAATCCCATAATTGCTCTCAAAAGGTAGATTTGGTGCCCTTTACTGGCAAAAAAGAAGAGGCGTGAGAGATGGTTCAGTGCTTAAGAGCATTGCCTGCTCTTAGAACCTCCTGAAATCAATTGCAGGCAACCACATAATGATTCACAACCATCTGCCATGAGGTCTTGTGCCCTCTTTTGGCTACAGTAAGAAAAGCTGGAGAGATAGGTCAGTGGTTAAGAACATTGGCTGCCCTTCCGAAAGTCAGAAGTTCGATTCCTGGCTACCAAATAATTGCTCTCAAAAGGAGGTTTGGCGCCCTCTAGTGGCACCACAAGGAAGAGGCAAGAGAGATGGCTCTGTGGTAAAGAGCATTGCCTGCTGAGTTTGATGAGACCACATACAGACATAGAGTCAGGGCCAAGGGCCAGGGCCCGCGTTGTTGTGACTGAATGAGGCAAAAGCTTTTGTTAGGATGTTAAAGGCTCACAGCTCTATCACCACGAGCCAGCGTGCTTCAGAGACAACACCAAGGAGAGTAAGGCAAGATGACTAGAAGAAGAAAATACAGGCATGTTCATGTTCCTGAAGAAGAACTCACATCCAAGACATCCAAAGGACGACAAACACCAGCAAAAGGTGTACCAATTTTAAGCCAGAGAAACAATTTATCTAGACATCCTCTATGAGGTACACGAACAGCAAATAAGTCCACGGAGACCCCTGTACTCCACATGTTAGGGGAATGCAGATGTGATCCACACACCACATTGAGTAAACCTGGTTTAGTAAAAGAAGTTGAAAAACGGGTTGGAGAGATGGCTCAGTGGTTAAGAGCATTGCCTGCTCTTCCAAAGGTCAGAAGTTCGATTCCTGGGAATCACATAGTTGCTCTCAAAATGAGGTTTTTTGCCCTCTACTGGCAACAGAGGGGAGAGGCAGGAGAGATGGCTCAGTGGTTAAGAGCATTGCCTGCTCTTCCAAGTTCGATTCCGGAAATCACATAATTGCTCTCAAAAGGAGGTTTGGTGTCCTCTACTGCCAACAGAAGGAAGAGGCAGGAGAGATGGCTCAGTGGTTAAGAGCATTGCCTGCTGAGGTTGATGAGGCCAAGTGGACACATACAGCCATGGCCCCCGTTGTTGTCTCAGAATCAGGCAAAACATTTTGTTAGGATAATAAAGACTCACAGCTCTATCAGCATGAGCATGCATGCTTCAGGGACACCACCAAGCAGAATGAGGAAAGATGGTTAGAAGAAGAAAATACAGGCATGTTCATGTTCCTTAAGAAGAACTCACATCCAAGACATCCAAAGGACGACAAACACCAGCAAAAGGTTTACCAATTTAAAGCCAGACAAACAATTAATCTAGACTTCATCTATGAGGTACGCGAACGGCCAATATGTCCATGGAGACCCCTGTACTCCACATGTTAGTGGAATGCAGATATGATCCACACACCACATTGAGTAAACCTGGTTTAGTTCAAGAAGTTGAAAAACGGGTTGGAGAGATGGCTCAGTGGTTAAGAACATTGCCTGCTCTTTCAACCTCCTGAACTGAATTCCAGGCAACCACATAATGGCTCACAACCATCTGCAATGAGGTCTTGTGCCCTCTTTGGGATACAGAAAGAAGAGCTGGGGAGATAGCTCAGTGGTTAAGAGCTTTGCCTGCCCTTCCAAAGGTCAGAAGTTCGATTCCTGGCAACCACATAATTGCTCTCAAAAGGAGGTTTGGTGCCCTCTACTGGCAACAGAAGGAAGATGCAAGAGAGATGGCTCAATGGTTAAGAGAATTGCCTGCTCTTCCAACCTCCTGAATTCAATTCCAGGCGACCACATAATGGGTCACAACCATCTGCCATGAGGTCTTGTGCCCTCTTTTGGCTACAGTAAGAAGAGCTGGAGAGATAGCTCAGTTGTTAAGAGCATTGGTTGCCCTTCCAAAGGTCAGAAGTTCGATTCCTGGGAACCACGTAATTGCTCTCAAAAGGAGGTTTGGCGCCCTCTATTGGCAACAGAAGGAAGAGGCAGGAAAGATGGCTCTGTGGTAAAGAGCTCTGCCTGCTGAGTTTGATGAGGCCAAGAACAGACATAGAGTCGGGGCACAGGGCCAGGGCCCACGTTGTTGTGACTGAATGAGGCAAAAGCTCTTGTTAGGATGTTAAAGACTCACAGCTCTATCACCATGAGCCAGCGTGCTTCAGAGACAACACCAAGGAGAGTAAGGCAAGATGGCTAGAAGAAGAAAATATTGGCATGTTCATGTGCCTGAAGAAGAACTCATATCCAAGACAATCAAAGGACTACAAACACCAGCAAAATGTTAACCTATTTAAAGCCAGAGAAACAATTTATCTAGACCACCTCTATGAGGTACATGAATGGCCAATAGGTCCATGCAGATCCCTGGTACTACACATGTTAGGGAAATGGAGATGTGATCCAAACACCACATTGACTAAAGCTGGTTTAGTAAAAGAAGTGGAAAAACGGGTTGGAGAGGTGGCTCAGTGGTTAAGAGCATTGCCTGCCCGTCCAAAGGTCAGAAGTTCCATTCCTGGCAATCCCATAATTGCTCTCAAAAGGTAGATTTGGTGCCCTTTACTGGCAAAAAAGAAGAGGCGTGAGAGATGGTTCAGTGCTTAAGAGCATTGCCTGCTCTTAGAACCTCCTGAAATCAATTGCAGGCAACCACATAATGATTCACAACCATCTGCCATGAGGTCTTGTGCCCTCTTTTGGCTACAGTAAGAAAAGCTGGAGAGATAGGTCAGTGGTTAAGAACATTGGCTGCCCTTCCGAAAGTCAGAAGTTCGATTCCTGGCTACCAAATAATTGCTCTCAAAAGGAGGTTTGGCGCCCTCTAGTGGCACCACAAGGAAGAGGCAAGAGAGATGGCTCTGTGGTAAAGAGCATTGCCTGCTGAGTTTGATGAGACCACATACAGACATAGAGTCAGGGCCAAGGGCCAGGGCCCGCGTTGTTGTGACTGAATGAGGCAAAAGCTTTTGTTAGGATGTTAAAGGCTCACAGCTCTATCACCACGAGCCAGCGTGCTTCAGAGACAACACCAAGGAGAGTAAGGCAAGATGACTAGAAGAAGAAAATACAGGCATGTTCATGTTCCTGAAGAAGAACTCACATCCAAGACATCCAAAGGACGACAAACACCAGCAAAAGGTGTACCAATTTTAAGCCAGAGAAACAATTTATCTAGACATCCTCTATGAGGTACACGAACAGCAAATAAGTCCACGGAGACCCCTGTACTCCACATGTTAGGGGAATGCAGATGTGATCCACACACCACATTGAGTAAACCTGGTTTAGTAAAAGAAGTTGAAAAACGGGTTGGAGAGATGGCTCAGTGGTTAAGAGCATTGCCTGCTCTTCCAAAGGTCAGAAGTTCGATTCCTGGGAATCACATAGTTGCTCTCAAAATGAGGTTTTTTGCCCTCTACTGGCAACAGAGGGGAGAGGCAGGAGAGATGGCTCAGTGGTTAAGAGCATTGCCTGCTCTTCCAAGTTCGATTCCGGAAATCACATAATTGCTCTCAAAAGGAGGTTTGGTGTCCTCTACTGCCAACAGAAGGAAGAGGCAGGAGAGATGGCTCAGTGGTTAAGAGCATTGCCTGCTGAGGTTGATGAGGCCAAGTGGACACATACAGCCATGGCCCCCGTTGTTGTCTCAGAATCAGGCAAAACATTTTGTTAGGATAATAAAGACTCACAGCTCTATCAGCATGAGCATGCATGCTTCAGGGACACCACCAAGCAGAATGAGGAAAGATGGTTAGAAGAAGAAAATACAGGCATGTTCATGTTCCTTAAGAAGAACTCACATCCAAGACATCCAAAGGACGACAAACACCAGCAAAAGGTTTACCAATTTAAAGCCAGACAAACAATTAATCTAGACTTCATCTATGAGGTACGCGAACGGCCAATATGTCCATGGAGACCCCTGTACTCCACATGTTAGTGGAATGCAGATATGATCCACACACCACATTGAGTAAACCTGGTTTAGTTCAAGAAGTTGAAAAACGGGTTGGAGAGATGGCCCAGTTGTTAAGAACATTGCCTGCTCTTCCAACCTCCTGAACTGAATTCCAGGCAACCACATAATGGCTCACAACCATCTGCAATGAGGTCTTGTGCCCTCTTTTGGATACAGAAAGAAGAGCTGGGGAGATAGCTCAGTGGTTAAGAGCTTTGCCTGCCCTTCCAAAGGTCAGAAGTTCGATTCCTGGCAACCACATAATTGCTCTCAAAAGGAGGTTTGGTGCCCTCTACTGGCAACAGAAGGAAGATGCAAGAGAGATGGCTCAATGGTTAAGAGAATTGCCTGCTCTTCCAACCTCCTGAATTCAATTCCAGGCGACCACATAACGGGTCACAACCATCTGCCATGAGGTCTTGTGCCCTCTTTTGGCTACAGTAAGAAGAGGTGGAGAGACAGCTCAGTGGTTAAGAGCATTGGTTGCCCTTCCAAAGGTCAGAAGTTCGATTCCTGGGAACCACGTAATTGCTCTCAAAAGGAGGTTTGGCGCCCTCTAGTGGCACCAAAAGGAAGAGGAAGGAAAGATGGCTCTGTGGTAAAGAGCTTTGCCTGCAGAGTTTGATGAGGCCAAGAACAGACATAGAGTCGGGGCACAGGGCCAGGGCCCACGTTGTTGTGACTGAATGAGGCAAAAGCTCTTGTTAGGATGTTAAAGACTCACAGCTCTATCACCATGAGCCAGCGTGCTTCAGAGACAACACCAAGTAGAGTAAGGCAAGATGGCTAGAAGAAGAAAATACTGGCATGTTCATGTGCCTGAAGAAGAACTCATATCCAAGACAATCAAAGGACTACAAACACCAGCAAAATGTTAACCTATTTAAAGCCAGAGAAACAATTTATCTAGACCTCCTCTATGAGGTACATGAATGGCCAATAGGTCCATGCAGACCCCTGTACTCCACAAGTCAGGGAAATGGAGATGTGATCCACACACCACATTGACTAAAGCTGGTTTAGTAAAAGAAGTTGAAAAACGGGTTGGAGAGGTGGCTCAGTGGTTAGTGCGATTCCTGGAAATCACATAATTGCTCTCAAAAGGAGGTTTGGTGCCCTCTACTGGCAACATAAGGAAGAGGCATGAGAGATGGCTCCGTGGTTAAGATCATTGCCTCCTCTTCCAACCTCCTGAATTCAATTCCAGGCAACCACATAATGGCTCACAACCATCTGCAATGAGGTCTTGTGCCCTCTTTTGGATACAAAAATAAGAGCTGGGGTGTTAGCTCAGTGGATAAGAGCTTTGGCTGCCCTTCCAAAGGTCAGAAGTTCCATTCCTGGCAATCCCATAATTGCTCTCAAAAGGTAGATTTGGTGCCCTTTACTGGCAAAAAAGAAGAGGCATGAGAGATGGTTCAGTGCTTAAGAGCATTGCCTGCTCTTAGAACCTCCTGAAATCAATTGCAGGCAACCACATAATGATTCACAACCATCTGCCATGAGGTCTTGTGCCCTCTTTTGGCTACAGTAAGAAAAGCTGGAGAGATAGGTCAGTGGTTAAGAACATTGGCTGCCCTTCCGAAGGTCAGAAGTTCGATACCTGGCTACCAAATAATTGCTCTCAAAAGGAGGTTTGGCGCCCTCTAGTGGCACCACAAGGAAGAGGCAAGAGAGATGGCTCTGTGGTAAAGAGCATTGCCTGCTGAGTTTGATGAGACCACATACAGACATAGAGTCAGGGCCAAGGGCCAGGGCCCGCGTTGTTGTGACTGAATGAGGCAAAAGCTTTTGTTAGGATGTTAAAGGCTCACAGCTCTATCACCACGAGCCAGCGTGCTTCAGAGACAACACCAAGGAGAGTAAGGCAAGATGACTAGAAGAAGAAAATACAGGCATGTTCATGTTCCTGAAGAAGAACTCACATCCAAGACATCCAAAGGACGACAAACACCAGCAAAAGGTGTACCAATTTTAAGCCAGAGAAACAATTTATCTAGACATCCTCTATGAGGTACACGAACAGCAAATAGGTCCACGGAGACCCCTGTACTCCACAGGTTAGGGAAATGGAGATGTGATCCACACACCACATTGAGTAAACCTGGTTTAGTAAAAGAAGTTGAAAAACGGGTTGGAGAGGTGGCTCAGTGGTTAAGAGCATTGCCTGCTCTTCAAAAGGTCAGAAGTTCGATTCCTGGGAATCACATAGTTGCTCTCAAAATGAGGTTTGGTGCCCTCTACTGGCAACAGAGGGGAGAGGCAGGAGAGATGGCTCAGTGGTTAAGAGCATTGCCTGCTCTTCCAAGTTCGATTCCGTAAATCAAATAATTGCTCTCAAAAGGAGGTTTGGTGTCCTCTACTGCCAACAGAAGGAAGAGGCAGGAGAGATGGCTCAGTGGTTAAGAGCATTGCCTGCTGAGGTTGATGAGGCCAAGTGGACACATACAGCCAGGGCCCACGTTGTTGTCTCAGAATCAGGCAACACATTTTGTTAGGATAATAAAGACTCACAGCTCTATCAGCATGAGCCTGCATGCTTCAAGGACACCACCAAGCAGAATGAGGAAAGATGGTTAGAAGAAGAAAATACAGGCATGTTCATGTTCCTTAAGAAGAACTCACATCCAAGACATCCAAAGGACGACAAACACCAGCAAAAGGTTTACCAATTTAAAGCCAGACAAACAATTTATCTAGACTTCATCTATGAGGTACGCGAACGGCCAATATGTCCATGGAGACCCCTGTACTCCACATGTTAGTGGAATACAGATATGATCCACACACCACATTGAGTAAACCTGGTTTAGTTCAAGAAGTCGAAAAACGGGTTGGAGAGATGGCCCAGTTGTAAAGAACATTGCCTGCTCTTCCAACCTCCTGAACTGAATTCCAGGCAACCACATAATGGCTCACAACAATCTGCAATGAGGTCTTGTGCCCTGTTTTGGATACAGAAAGAAGAGCTGGGGAGATAGCTCAGTGGTTAAGAGCTTTGCCTGCCCTTCCAAAGGTCAGAAGTTCGATTCCTTGCAACCACATAATTGCTCTCAAAAGGAGGTTTGGTGCCCTCTACTGGCAACAGAAGGAAGATGCAAGAGAGATGGCTCAATGGTTAAGAGAATTGCCTGCTCTTCCAACCTCCTGAATTCAATTCCAGGCGACCACCTAACAGGTCACAACCATCTGCCATGAGGTCTTGTGCCCTCTTTTCGCTACAGTAAGAAGAGCTGGAGAGACAGCTCAGTGGTTAAGAGCATTGGTTGCCCTTCCAAAGGTCAGAAGTTCTATTCCTGGGAACCACGTAATTGCTCTCAAAAGGAGGTTTGGCGCCCTCTAGTGGCACCACAAGGAAGAGGCAGGAAAGATGGCTCTGTGGTAAAGAGCTTTGCCTGCTGAGTTTGATGAGGCCAAGAACAGACATAGAGTCGGGGCACAGGGCCAGGGCCCACGTTGTTGTGACTGAATGAGGCAAAAGCTCTTGTTAGGATGTTAAAGACTCACAGCTCTATCACCATGAGCCAGCGTGCTTCAGAGACAACACCAAGGAGAGTAAGGCAAGATGGCTAGAAGAAGAAAATATTGGCATGTTCATGTGCCTGAAGAAGAAGAACTCATATCCAAGACAATCAAAGGACTACAAACACCAGCAAAATGTTAACCTATTTAAAGCCAGAGAAACAATTTTTCTAGACCTCCTCTATGAGGTACATGAATGGCCAATAGGTCCATGCAGACCCCTGTACTCCACACGTCAGGGAAATGGAGATGTGATCCACACACCACATTGACTAAAGCTGGTTTAGTAAAAGAAGTTGAAAAACGGGTTGGAGAGATGGCTCAGTGGTTAAGAGCATTGCCTGCTCTTCCAAAGGTCAGAAGTTCGATTTCTGGAAATCACATAATTGCTCTCAAAAGGAGGTTTGGTGCCCTCTACTGTCAACATAAGGAAGAGGCATGAGAGATGGCTCTGTGGTTAAGATCATTGCCTCCTCTTCCAACCTCCTGAATTCAATTCCAGGCAACCACATAATGGCTCACAACCATCTGCAATGAGGTCTTGTGCCCTCTTTTGGATACAAAAATAAGAGCTGGGGTGTTAGCTCAGTGGATAAGAGCTTTGGCTGCCCTTCCAAAGGTCAGAAGTTCCATTCCTGGCAATCCCATAATTGCTCTCAAATGGTAGATTTGGTGCCCTTTACTGGCAAAAAAGAAGAGGCATGAGAGATGGTTCAGTGCTTAAGAGCATTGCCTGCTCTTAGAACCTCCTGAAATCAATTGCAGGCAACCACATAATGATTCACAACCATCTGCCATGAGGTCTTGTGCCCTATTTGGCTACAGTAAGAAAAGCTGGAGAGATAGGTCAGTGGTTAAGAACATTGGCTGCCCTTCCGAAGGTCAGAAGTTCGATTCCTGGCTACCAAATAATTGCTCTCAAAAGGAGGCTTGGCGCCCTCTAGTGGCACCACAAGGAAGAGGCAAGAGAGATGGCTCTGTGGTAAAGAGCATTGCCTGCTGAGTTTGATGAGACCACATACAGATAGAGTCAGGGCCAAGGGCCAGGGCCCGCGTTGTTGTGACTGAATGAGGCAAAAGCTTTTGTTAGGATGTTAAAGGCTCACAGCTCTATCACCACGAGCCAGCGTTCTTCAGAGACAACACCAAGGAGAGTAAGGCAAGATGACTAGAAGAAGAAAATACAGGCATGTTCATGTTCCTGAAGAAGAACTCACATCCAAGACATCCAAAGGACGACAAACACCAGCAAAAGGTGTACCAATTTTAAGCCAGAGAAACAATTTATCTAGACCTCCTCTATGAGGTACACGAACGGCCAATAGGTCCACGGAGACCCCTGTACTCCACATGTTAGCGAAATGGAGATGTGATCCACACACCACATTGAGTAAACCTGGTTTAGTAAAAGAAGTTGAAAAACGGGTTGGAGAGATGGCTCAGTGGTTAAGAGCATTGCCTGCTCTTCCAAAGTTCAGAAGTTCAATTCCTGGGAATCACATAGTTGCTCTCAAAATGAGGTTTGGTGCCCTCTACTGGCAACAGAGGGGAGAGGCAGGAGAGATGGCTCAGTGGTTAAGAGCATTGCCTGCTGAGGTTGATGAGGCCAAGTGGACACATACAGCCAGGGCCCACGTTGTTGTCTCAGAATCAGGCAACACATTTTGTTAGGATAAGAAAGACTCACAGCTCTATCAGCATGAGCCTGCATGCTTCAGGGACACCACCAAGCAGAATGAGGAAAGATGGTTAGAAGAAGAAAATACAGGCATGTTCATGTTCCTTAAGAAGAACTCACATCCAAGACATCCAAAGGACGACAAACACCAGCAAAAGGTTTACCAATTTAAAGCCAGACAAACAATTTATCTAGACTTCATCTATGAGGTACGCGAACGGCCAATATGTCCATGGAGACCCCTGTACTCCACATGTTAGTGGAATGCAGATATGATCCACACACCACATTGAGTAAACCTGGTTTAGTTCAAGAAGTTGAAAAACGGGTTGGAGAGATGGCCCAGTTGTTAAGAACCTTGCCTGCTCTTCCAACCTCCTGAACTGAATTCCAGGCAACCACATAATGGCTCACAACCATCTGCAATGAGGTCTTGTGCCCTCTTTTGGATACAGAAAGAAGAGCTGGGGAGATAGCTCAGTGGTTAAGAGCTTTGCCTGCCCTTCCAAAGGTCAGAGGTTCGATTCCTGGCAACCACATAATTGCTCTCAAAAGGAGGTTTGGTGCCCTCTACTGGCAACAGAAGGAAGATGCAAGAGAGATGGCTCAATGGTTAAGAGAATTGCCTGCTCTTCCAATCTCCTGAATTCAATTCCAGGCTACCACATAACGGGTCACAACCATCTGCCATGAGGTCTTGTGCCCTCTTTTGGCTACAGTAAGAAGAGCTGGAGAGACAGCTCAGTGGTTAAGAGCATTGGTTGCCCTTCCAAAGGTCAGAAGTTCGATTCCTGGGAACCACGTAATTGCTCTCAAAAGGAGGTTTGGCGCCCTCTAGTTTCACCACAAGGAAGAGGCAGGAAAGATGGCTCTGTGGTAAAGACCTTTGCCTGCTGAGTTTGATGACTCCAAGAACAGATAGAGTCGGGGCACAGGGCCAGGGCCCACGTTGTTGTGACTGAATGAGGCAAAAGCTCTTGTTAGAATGTTAAAGACTCACAGCTCTATCACCATGAGCCAGCGTGCTTCAGAGACAACACCAAGGAGAGTAAGGCAAGATGGCTAGAAGAAGAAAATACAGGCATGTTCATGTTCCTGAAGAAGAACTCACATCCAAGACATCCAAAGGACGACAAACACCAGCAAAAAGTGTACCAATTTTAAGCCAGAGAAACAATTTATCTAGACATCCTCTATGAGGTACACGAACAGCAAATAGGTCCACGGAGACCCCTGTACTCCACATGTTAGGGAAATGGAGATGTGATCCACACACCACATTGAGTAAACCTGGTTTAGTAAAAGAAGTTGAAAAACGGGTTTGAGAGATGGCTCAGTGGTTAAGAACATTGCCTGCTCTTCCAAAGGTCAGAAGTTCGATTCCTGGGAATCACATAGTTGCTCTCAAAATGAGGTTTTGTGCCCTCTACTGGCAACAGAGGGGAGAGGCAGGAGAGATTCCTCAGTGGTTAAGAGCATTGCCTGCTCTTCCAAGTTCGATTCCGTAAATCACATAATTGCTCTCAAAAGGAGGTTTGGTGTCCTCTACTGCGAACAGAAGGAAGAGGCAGGAGAGATGGCTCAGTGGTTAAGAGCATTGCCTGCTGAGGTTGATGAGGCCAAGTGGACACATACAGCCAGGGCCCACGTTGTTGTCTCAGAATCAGGCAACACATTTTGTTAGGATAATAAAGACTCACAGCTCTATCAGCATGAGCCTGCATGCTTCAGGGACACCACCAAGCAGAATGAGGAAAGATGGTTAGAAGAAGAAAATACAGGCATGTTCATGTTCCTTAAGAAGAACTCACATCCAAGACATCCAAAGGACGACAAACACCAGCAAAAGGTTTACCAATTTAAAGCCAGACAAACAATTAATCTAGACTTCATCTATGAGGTACGCGAACGGCCAATATGACCATGGAGACCCCTGTACTCCACATGTTAGTGGAATGCAGATATGATCCACACACCACATTGAGTAAACCTGGTTTAGTTCAAGAAGTTGAAAAACGGGTTGGAGAGATGGCCCAGTTGTTAAGAACATTGCCTGCTCTTCCAACCTCCTGAACTGAATTCCAGGCAACCACATAATGGCTCACAACCATCTGCAATGAGGTCTTGTGCCCTCTTTTGGATACAGAAAGAAGAGCTGGGGAGATAGCTCAGTGGTTAAGAGCTTTTCCTGCCCTTCCAAAGGTCAGAAGTTCGATTCCTGGCAACCACATAATTGCTCTCAAAAGGAGGTTTGGTGCCCTCTACTGGCAACAGAAGGAAGATGCAAGAGAGATGGCTCAATGGTTAAGAGAATTGCCTGCTCTTCCAACCTCCTGAATTCAATTCCAGGCGACCACATAACAGGTCACAACCATCTGCCATGGGGTCTTGTGCCCTCTTTTCGCTACAGTAAGAAGAGCTGGAGAGACAGCTCAGTGGTTAAGAGCATTGGTTGCCCTTACAAAGGTCAGAAGTTCGATTCCTGGGAACCACGTAATTGCTCTCAAAAGGAGGTTTGGCGCCCTCTAGTGGCACCACAAGGAAGAGGCAGGAAAGATGGCTCTGTGGTAAAGAGCTTTGCCTGCCGAGTTTGATGAGGCCAAGAACAGACATAGAGTCGGGGCACAGGGCCAGGGCCCACGTTGTTGTGACTGAATGAGGCAAAAGCTCTTGTTAGGATGTTAAAGACTCACAGCTCTATCACCATGAGCCAGCGTGCTTCAGAGACAACACCAAGGAGAGTAAGGCAAGATGGCTAGAAGAAGAAAATATTGGCATGTTCATGTGCCTGAAGAAGAAGAACTCATATCCAAGACAATCAAAGGACTACAAACACCAGCAAAATGTTAACCTATTTAAAGCCAGAGAAACAATTTATCTAGACCTCCTCTATGAGGTACATGAATGGCCAATAGGTCCATGCAGACCCCTGTACTCCACACGTCAGGGAAATGGAGATGTGATCCACACACCACATTGACTAAAGCTGGTTTAGTAAAAGAAGTTGAAAAACGGGTTGGAGAGATGGCTCAGTGGTTAAGAGCATTGCCTGCTCTTCCAAAGGTCAGAAGTTCGATTCCTGGAAATCACATAATTGCTCTCAAAAGGAGGTTTGGTGCCCTCTACTGGCAACATAAGGAAGAGGCATGAGAGATGGCTCCGTGGTTAAGATCATTGCCTCCTCTTCCAACCTCCTGAATTCAATTCCAGGCAACCACATAATGGCTCACAACCATCTGCAATGAGGTCTTGTGCCCTCTTTTGGATACAAAAATAAGAGCTGGGGTGTTAGCTCAGTGGATAAGAGCCTTGGCTGCCCTTCCAAAGGTCAGAAGTTCCATTCCTGGCAATCCCATAATTGCTCTCAAAAGGTAGATTTGGTGCCCTTTACTGGCAAAAAAGAAGAGGCATGAGAGATGGTTCAGTGCTTAAGAGCATTGCCTGCTCTTAGAACCTCCTGAAATCAATTGCAGGCAACCACATAATGATTCACAACCATCTGCCATGAGGTCTTGTGCCCTCTTTTGGCTACAGTAAGAAAAGCTGGAGAGATAGGTCAGTGGTTAAGAACATTGGCTGCCCTTCCGAAGGTCAGAAGTTCGATTCCTGGCTACCAAATAATTGCTCTCAAAAGGAGGTTTGGCGCCCTCTAGTGGCACCACAAGGAAGAGGCAAGAGAGATGGCTCTGTGGTAAAGAGCATTGCCTGCTGAGTTTGATGAGACCACATACAGACATAGAGTCAGGGCCAAGGGCCAGGGCCCGCGTTGTTGTGACTGAATGAGGCAAAAGCTTTTGTTAGGATGTTAAAGGCGCACAGCTCTATCACCACGAGCCAGCGTGCTTCAGAGACAACACCAAGGAGAGTAAGGCAAGATGACTAGAAGAAGAAAATACAGGCATGTTCATGTTCCTGAAGAAGAACTCACATCCAAGACATCCAAAGGACGACAAACACCAGCAAAAGGTGTACCAATTTTAAGCCAGAGAAACAATTTATCTAGACCTCCTGTATGAGGTACACGAACGGCCAATAGGTCCACAGAGACCCCTGTACTCCACATGTTAGGGAAATGGAGATGTGATCCACACACCACATTGAGTAAACCTGGTTTAGTAAAAGAAGTTGAAAAACGGGTTGGAGAGATGGCTCAGTGGTTAAGAGCATTGCCTGCTCTTCCAAAGTTCAGAAGTTCGATTCCTGGGAATCACATAGTTGCTCTCAAAATGAGGTTTGGTGCCCTCTACTGGCAACAGAGGGGAGAGGCAGGAGAGATGGCTCAGTGGTTAAGAGCATTGCCTGCTGAGGTTGATGAGGCCAAGTGGACACATACAGCCAGGGCCCACGTTGTTGTCTCAGAATCAGGCAAAACATTTTGTTAGGATAATAAAGACTCACAGCTCTATCAGCATGAGCCTGCATGCTTCAGGGACACCACCAAGCAGAATGAGGAAAGATGGTTAGAAGAAGAAAATACAGGCATGTTCATGTTCCTTAAGAAGAACGCACATCCAAGACATCCAAAGGACGACAAACACCAGCAAAAGGTTTACCAATTTAAAGCCAGACAAACAATTTATCTAGACTTCATCTATGAGGTACGCGAACGGCCAATATGTCCATGGAGACCCCTGTACTCCACATGTTAGTGGAATGCAGATATGATCCACACACCACATTGAGTAAACCTGGTTTAGTTCAAGAAGTTGAAAAACGGGTTGGAGAGATGGCTCAGTGGTTAAGAACATTGCCTGCTCTTCCAACCTCCTGAACTGAATTCCAGGCAACCACATAATGGCTCACAACCATCTGCAATGAGGTCTTGTGCCCTCTTTTGGATACAGAAAGAAGAGCTGGGGAGATAGCTCAGTGGTTAAGAGCTTTGCCTGCCCTTCCAAAGGTCAGAAGTTCGATTCCTGGCAACCACATAATTGCTCTCAAAAGGAGGTTTGGTGCCCTCTACTGGCAACAGAAGGAAGATGCAAGAGAGATGGCTCAATGGTTAAGAGAATTGCCTACTCTTCCAACCTCCTGAATTCAATTCCAGGCGACAACATAACGGGTCACAACCATCTGCCATGAGGTCTTGTGCCCTCTTTTGGCTCCAGTAAGAAGTGCTGGAGAGACAGCTCAGTGGTTAAGAGCATTGGTCGCCCTTCCAAAGGTCAGAAGTTCGATTCCTGGGAACCACGTAATTGCTCTCAAAAGGAGGTTTGGCGCCCTCTAGTGGCACCACAAGGAAGAGGCAGGAAAGATGGCTCTGTGGTAAAGAGCTTTGCCTGCTGAGTTTGATGAGGCCAAGAACAGACATAGAGTCGGGGCACAGGGCCAGGGCCCACGTTGTTGTGACTGAATGAGGCAAAAGCTCTTGTTAGGATGTTAAAGACTCACAGCTCTATCACCATGAGCCAGCGTGCTTCAGAGACAACACCAAGGAGAGTAAGGCAAGATGGCTAGAAGAAGAAAATATTGGCATGTTCATGTGCCTGAAGAAGAAGAACTCATATCCAAGACAATCAAAGGACTACAAACACCAGCAAAATGTTAACCTATTTAAAGCCAGAGAAACAATTTTTCTAGACCTCCTCTATGAGGTACATGAATGGCCAATAGGTCCATGCAGACCCCTGTAATTCCACACGTCACGGAAATGGAGATGTGATCCACACACCACATTGACTAAAGCTGGTTTAGTAAAAGAAGTTGAAAAACGGGTTGGAGAGATGGCTCAGTGGTTAAGAGCATTGCCTGCTCTTCCAAAGGTCAGAAGTTCGATTCCTGGAAATCACATAATTGCTCTCAAAAGGAGGTTTGGTGCCCTCTACTGGCAACATAAGGAAGAGGCATGAGAGATGGCTCCGTGGTTAAGATCATTGCCTCCTCTTCCAACCTCCTGAATTCAATTCCAGGCAACCACATAATGGCTCACAACCATCTGCAATGAGGTCTTGTGCCCTCTTTTGGATACAAAAATAAGAGCTGGGGTGTTAGCTCAGTGGATAAGAGCTTTGGCTGCCCTTCCAAAGGTCAGAAGTTCCATTCATGGCAATCCCATAATTGCTCTCAAAAGGAGGTTTGGCGACCTCTAGTGGCACCACAAGGAAGAGGCAAGAGAGATGGCTCCGTGGTAAAGAGCATTGCCTGCTGAGTTTGATGAGACCACATACAGACATAGAGTCAGGGCCAAGGGCCAGGGCCCGCGTTGTTGTGACTGAATGAGGCAAAAGCTTTTGTTAGGATGTTAAAGGCTCACAACTCTATCACCATGAGCCAGTGTGCTTCAGAGACAACACCAAGGAGAGTAAGGCAAGATGACTAGAAGAAAATACAGGCATGTTCATGTTCCCGAAAACTCACATCCAAGACATGCAAAGAACGACAAACACCAGCAAAAGGTTTACCAATTTTAAGCCAGAGAAACAATTTATCTAGACCTCCTCTATGAGGTACACGAACGGCCAATAGGTCCACGGAGACCCCTGTACTCCACATGTTAGTGGAATGCAGATGTGATCCACAAAACACATTGAGGAAACCTGGTTTAGGTAAAGAAGTTGAAAAACGTTTTGGAGAGATGGCTCAGTGGTTAAGAGCATTGCCGGCTCTTCCGAAGTACAGAAGTTCGATTCCTTGAAATCACATAGTTGCTCTCAAAATGACGTTTCGTGCCCTCTACTGGCAACAGAGGGGAGAGGCAGGAGAGATGGCTCAGTGGTTAAGAGCATTGCCTGCTCTTCCAAAGTTCAGAAGTTCGATTCCTGGAAATCACATAATTGCTCTCAAAATGAGGTTTGGTGCCCTCTACTGGCAACAGAAGGAAGAGGCAGGAGAGATGGCTCAGTGGTTAAGAGCATTGCCTGCTGAGGTTGATGAGGCCAAGTGGACA
Source organism: Chionomys nivalis (assembly GCF_950005125.1). Taxonomy (NCBI): domain Eukaryota; kingdom Metazoa; phylum Chordata; class Mammalia; order Rodentia; family Cricetidae; genus Chionomys; species Chionomys nivalis. The sequence goes on along the minus strand of NW_026646884.1, from coordinate 362,983 downwards.
CATACAGCCAGGGCCCCCGTTGTTGTCTCAGAATCAGGCAAAATATTTTGTTAGGATAATAAAGACTCAGAGCTCTATCACCATTAGCCTGCATGCTTCAGGGACACCACCAAGCAGAATGAAAAAAGATGGTTAGAAGAAGAAAATACAGGCATGTTCATGTTCCTTAAGAAGAACTCACATCCAAGACATACAAAGGACTACAAACACCAGCAAAAGGTTTACCAATTTAAAGCCAGACAAACAATGTATCCAGACTTCATTTATGGGGTACACGAACGGCCAATATGTCCATGGAGTCCCCTGTACTCCACATGTTAGTGGAATGCAGATATGATCCACACACCACATTGAGTAAACGTGGTTTAGTTCAAGAAGTTGAAAAACGGGTTGGAGAGATGGCTCAGTGGTTAAGAACATTGCCTGCTCTTCCAACCTCCTGAACTGAATTCCAGGCAACCACATAATGGCTCACAACCATCTGCAATGAGGTCTTGTGCCCTCTTTTGGATAGAGAAAGAAGAGCTGGGGAGAGAGGTCAGTGGTTAAGAGCTTTGCCTGCCCTTCCAAAGGTCAGAAGTTCGATTCCTGGCAACCACATAATTGCTCTCAAAAGGAGGTTTGGTGCCCTCTACTGGCAACAGAAGGAAGATGCAAGAGAGATGGCTCAATGGTTAAGAGAATTGCCTGCTCTTCCAACCTCCTGAATTCAATTCCAGGCGACCACATAATGGGTCACAACCATCTGCAATGAGGTCTTGTGCCCTCTTTTGGCTACAGTAAGAAGAGCTTGAGAGATAGCTCAGTGGTTAAGAGCATTGTTTGCCCTTCCAAAGGTCAGAAGTTCGATTCCTGGGAACCACATAATTGCTCTCAAAAGGAGGTTTGGTGCCCTCTATTGGCAACAGAAGGAAGAGGCAGGAGAGATGGCTCTGTGGTAAAGAGCTTTGCCTGCTGAGTTTGATGAGGACAAGAACAGACATAGAGTCAGGGCACAGGGCCAGGGCCCACGTTGTTGTGACTGAATGAGGCAAAAGCTCTTGTTAGGAGGTTAAAGACTCACAGCTCTATCACCATGAGCCAGCGTGCTTCAGAGACAACACCAAAAAGAGTAAGGCAAGATGGCTATAAGAAGAAAATATTGGCATGTTCATGTACCTGAAGAAGAACTCATATCCAAGCAATCAAAGGACTAGAAACACCAGCAAAATATTAACATATTTAAAGCCAGAGAAACAATTTATCTAGACTTAAACTATGAGGTACATGAATGGCCAATAGGTCCATGGAGACCCCTGTACTCCACATGTTAGGGGAATGGAGATGTGATCCACACACCACACTGAGTAAACCTGGTTTAGTAAAAGAAGTTGAAAAACGGGTTGGAGAGATGGCTCAGTGGTTAAGAGCATTGCCGGCTCTTACAAAGTTCAGAAGTTCGATTCCTGGAAATCACATAGTTGCTCTCAAAATGAGGTTTGGTGCCATCTACTGGCAACAGAGGGGAGAGGCAAGAGAGATGGCTCTGTGGTAAAGAGCATTGCCTGCTGAGTTTGATGAGACCACATACAGACATAGAGTCAGGGGGAAGGGCCAGGGCCCACGTTGTTGTGACTGAATGAGGCAAAAGCTTTTGTTAGGATGTTAAAGCCTCACATATCTATCACCATGAGCCAGCGTGCTTCAGAGACAACACCAAGGAGAGTAAGGCAAGATGACTAGGAGAAGAAAATAAGGCATGTTCATGTTCCTGAAGAAGAACTCACATCCAAGACATCCAAAGGACGACAAACACCAGCAAAAGGTTTACCAATTTTCAGCCAGAGAAACAATTTATCTAGACCTCCTCTATGAGGTTCAAGAACGGCCAATTGGTCCATGGAGACCCCTGTACCCCACATGTTAGGGAAATGGAGATGTGATCCACACCACATTGAGTAAACCTGGTTTAGTAAAAGAAGTTGAAAAACGGGTTGGAGAGATGGCTCAGTGGTTAAGAGCATTGCCTGTTCTTCCAAAGGTCAGAAGTTCGATTCCTGGAAATCACATAATTGCTCTCAAAATCAGGTTTGGTGCCCTCTACAGGCAACATAAGGAAGAGGCATGAGAGATGGCTCCGTGGTTAAGATCATTGCCTGCTCTTCCAACCTCCTGAATTCAATTCCAGGCAACCACATAATGATTCACAACCATCTGCAATGAGGTCTTGTACCCTCTTTTGGCTACAGTAAGAAAAACTGGAGAGATAGTTCAGTGGTTACGAACATTGGCTGCCCTTCCAAAGGTCAGAAGTTCTATTCCTGGCTACCAAATAATTGCTCTCAAAAGGAGGTTTGGCGACCTCTAGTGGCACCACAAGGAAGAGGCAAGAGAGATGGCTCTGTGGTAAAGAGCATTGCCTGCTGAGTTTGATGAGACCACATACAGACATAGAGTCAGTGCCAAGGGCCAGGGCCCGCGTTGTTGTGAATGAATGAGGCAAAAGCTTTTGTTAGGATGTTTAAGGCTCACAGCTCTATCACCATGAGCCAGCGTGCTTCAGAGACAATACCAAGGAGAGTAAGGCAAGATGACTAGAAGAAGAAAATACAGGCACGTTCATGTTCCTGAAGAAGAACTCACATCCAAGACATCCAAAGGACGAAAAACACCAGCAAAAGGTGTACCAATTTTAAGCCAGAGAAACAATTTATCTAGACCTCCTCTATGAGGTACACGAACGGCCAATAGGTCCACGGAGACCCCTGTACTCCACATGTTAGGGAAATGGAGATGTGATCCACACACCACATTGAGTAAACCTGGTTTAGTAAAAGAAGTTGAAAAACGGGTTGGAGAGATGGCTCAGTGGTTAAGAGCATTGCCTGCTCTTCCAAAGTTCAGAAGTTCGATTCCTGGGAATCACATAGTTGCTCTCAAAATGAGGTTTGGTGCCCTCTACTGGCAACAGAGGGGAGAGGCAGGAGAGATGGTTCAGTGGTTAAAAGCTTTGCCTGCTCTTCCAAAGTTCAGAAGTTCGATTCCTGGAAATCACATAATTGCTCTCAAAATGAGGTTTGGTGCCCTCTACTGGCCACAGAAGGAAGAGGCAGGAGAGATGGCTCAGTGGTTAAGCGCATTGCCTGCTGAGGTTGATGAGGCCAAGTGGACACATACAGCCAGGGCCCCCGTTGTTGTCTCAGAATCAGGCAAAACATTTTGTTAGGATAATAAAGCCTCACAGCTCTATCAGCATGAGCCTGCATGCTTCAGGGACACCACCAAGCAGAATGAGGAAAGATGGTTAGGAGAAGAAAATACAGGCATCTTCATGTTCCTTAAGAAGAACTCACATCCAAGACATCCAAAGGACGACAAACACCAGCAAAAGGTTTACCAATTTAAAGCCAGACAAACAATTTATCTAGACTTCATCTATGAGGTACGCGAACGGCCAATATGTCCATGGAGACCCCTGTACTCCACATGTTAGTGGAATGCAGATATGATCCACACACCACATTGAGTAAACCTGGTTTAGTTCAAGAAGTTGAAAAAGGGGTTGGAGAGATGGCTCAGTGGTTAAGAACATTGTCTGCTCTTCCAACCTCCTGAACTGAATTCCAGGCAAGCACATAATGGCTCACAACCATCTGCCATGAGGTTTGTGCCCTCTTTTGGATACAGAAAGAAGAGCTGGGGAGATAGCTCAGTGGTTAAGAGCATTGGTTGCCCTTCCAAAGGTCAGAAGTTCGATTCCTGGCAACCACATAATTGCTCTCAAAAGGAGGTTTGGTGCCCTCTACTGACAACAGAAGGAAGATGCAAGAGAGATGGCTCAATGGTTAAGAGAATTGCCTGCTCTTCCAACCTCCTGAATTCAATTCCAGGCGACCACATAATGGGTCCCAACCATCTGCCATGAGGTCTTGTGCCCTCTTTTGGCTACAGTAAGAAGAGCTGGAGAGACAGCTCAGTGGTTAAGAGCATTGGTTGCCCTTCCAAAGGTCAGAAGTTCGATTCCTGGGAACCACGTAATTGCTCTCAAAAGGAGGTTTGGCGCCCTCTAATGGCACCACAAGGAAGAGGCAAGAGAGATGGCTCTGTGGTAAAGAGCATTGCCTGCTGAGTTTGATGAGACCACATACAGACATAGAGTCAGGGCCAAGGGCCAGGGCCCGCGTTGTGACTGAATGAGGCAAAAGCTTTTGTTAGGATGTTAAAGGCTCACAGCTCTATCACCACGAGACAGCGTGCTTCAGAGACAACACCAAGGAGAGTAAGGCAAGATGACTAGAAGAAGAAAATACAGGCATGTTCATGTTCCTGAAGAAGAACTCACATCCAAGACATCCAAAGGATGACAAACACCAGCAAAAGGTGTACCAATTTTAAGCCAGAGAAACAATTTATCTAGACCTCCTCTATGAGGTACTCGAACGGCCAATAGGTCCAGGGAGACCCCTGTACTCCACATGTTACGGAAATGGAGATGTGATCCACACACCACATTGAGTAAACCTGGTTTAGTAAAAGAAGTTGAAAAACGGGTTGGAGAGATGGCTCAGTGGTTAAGAGCATTGCCTGCTCTTCCAAAGTTCAGAAGTTCGATTCCTGGGAATCACATAGTTGCTCTCAAAATGAGGTTTGGTGCCCTCTACTGGCAACAGAGGGGAGAGGCAGGAGAAATGGCTCAGTGGTTAAGAAGATTGCCTGCTCGTCCAAAGTTCAGAAGTTCGATTCCTGGAAATCACATAATTGCTCTCAAAAGGAGGTTTGGTGCCCTCTACTGGCAACAGAAGGAAGAGGCAGGAGAGATGGCTCAGTGGTTAAGAGCATTGCCTGCTAAGGTTGATGAGGCCAAGTGGACACATACAGCCAGGGCCCCCGTTGTTGTCTCAGAATCAGGCAAAACATTTTGTTAGGATAATAAAGACTCACAGCTCTATCAGCATGAGCCTGCATGCTTCAGGGACACCACCAAGCAGAATGAGGAAAGATGGTTAGAAGAAGAAAATACAGGCATGTTCATGTTCCTTAAGAAGAACTCACATCAGAGACATCCAAAGGACGACAAACACCAGCAAAAGGTTTACCAATTTAAAGCCAGACAAACAATTTATCTAGACTTCATCTATGAGGTACGCGAACGGCCAATATGTCCATGGAGACCCCTGTACTCCACATGTTAGTGGAATGCAGATATGATCCACACACCACATTGAGTAAAACTGGTTTAGTTCAAGAAGTTGAAAAACGGGTTGGAGAGATGGTTCAGTGGTTAAGAACATTGCCTGCTCTTCCAACCTCCTGAACTGAATTGCAGGCAACCACATAATGGCCCACAACCATCTGCAATGAGGTCTTGTGCCCTCTTTGGGATACAGAAAGAAGAGCTGGGGAAATAGCTCAGTGGTTAAGAGCTTTGCCTGCCCTTCCAAAAGTCAGAAGTTCGATTCCTGGCAACCACATAATTGCTCTCAAAAGGAGGTTTGGTGCCCTCTACTGGCAACAGAAGGAAGATGCAAGAGAGATGGCTCAATGGTTAAGAGAATTGCCTGCTCTTCCAACCTCCTGAATTCAATTCCAGGCGACCACATAATGGGTCACAACCATCTGCCATGAGGTCTTGTGCCCTCTTATGGCTACAGTAAGAAGAGATGGAGAGACAGCTCAGCGGTTAAGAGCATTGGTTGCCCTTCCAAAGGTCAGAAGTTCGATTCCTGGGAACCATGTAATTGCTCTCAAAAGGAGGTTTGGCGCCCTCTAGTGGCACCAAAAGGAAGAGGCAGGAAAGATGGCTCTGTGGTAAAGAGCTCTGCCTGCTGAGTTTGATGAGGCCAAGAACAGACATAGAGTCGGGGCACAGAGCCAGGGCCCATGTTGTTGTGACTGAATGAGGCAAAAGCTCTTGTTAGGATGTTAAAGACTCACAGCTCTATCACCATGAGCCAGCGTGCTTCAGAGACAACACCAAGGAGAGTAAGGCAAGATGGCTAGAAGAAGAAAATTTTGGCATGTTCATGTGCCTGAAGAAGAACTCATATCCAAGACAATCAAAGGACTACAAACACCAGCAAAATGTTAACCTATTTAAAGCCAGAGAAACAATTTATCTAGACCTCCTCTATGAGGTACATGTATGGCCAATAGGTCCATGCAGACCCCTGTACTCCACATGTCAGGGAAATGGAGATGTGATCCACACACCACATTGACTAAAGCTGGTTTAGTAAAAGAAGTTGAAAAACGGGTTGGAGAGATGGCTCAGTGGTTAAGAGCATTGCCTGCTCTTCCAAAGGTCAGAAGTTCGATTCCTGGAAATCACATAATTGCTCTCAAAAGGAGGTTTGGTGCCCTCTACTGGCAACATAAGGAAGAGGCATGAGAGATGGCTCCGTGGTTAAGATCATTGCCTCCTCTACCAACCTCCTGAATTCAATTCCAGGCAACCACAAATTGGCTCACAACCATCTGCAATGAGGTCTTGTGCCCTCTTTTGGATACAAAAATAAGAGCTAGGGTGTTAGCTCAGTGGATAAGAGCTTTGGCTGCCCTTCCAAAGGTCAGAAGTTCCATTCCTGGCAATCCCATAATTGCTCTCAAAAGGTAGATTTGGTGCCCTTTACTGGCAAAAAAGAAGAGGCATGTGAGATGGTTCAGTGCTTAAGAGCATTGCCTGCTCTTAGAACCTCCTGAAATCAATTGCAGGCAACCACATAATGATTCACAACCATCTGCCATGAGGTCTTGTGCCCTCTTTTGGCTACAGTAAGAAAAGCTGGAGAGATAGGTCAGTGGTTAAGAACATTGGCTGCCCTTCCGACGGTCAAAAGTTCGAATCCTGGCTACCAAATAATTGCTCTCAAAAGGAGGTTTGGCGCCCTCTAGTGGCACCACAAGGAAGAGGCAAGAGATGGCTCTGTGGTAAAGAGCATTGCCTGCTGAGTTTGATGAGACCACATACAGACATAGAGTCAGGGCCAAGGGCCAGGGCCCGCGTTGTTGTGACTGAATGAGGCAAAAGCTTTTGTTAGGATGTTAAAGGCTCACAGCTCTATCACCACGAGCCAGCGTGCTTCAGAGACAACACCAAGGAGAGTAAGGCAAGATGGCCAGAAGAAGAAAATACAGGCATGTTCATGTACCTTAAAGAGAACTCACATCCAAGACAATAAAAAGGACTACAAACACCGGCAAAATGTTAACAAATTTAAAGCCAGAGAAACAATTTATCCTGACTTCCTCTATCAGGTACATGAACAGCCAATAGGTCCATGGAGACCCCTGTACTCCACATGTTAGGGGAATGCAGATGTGATCCACACACCACATTGAGTAAACCTGGTTTAGTTAAAGACGTTGAAAAACGGGTCGGAGAGATGGCTCATTGGTTAAGAGCATTGCCTGTTCTTCCAAAGATCAGAAGTTCGATTCCTGGACATCACATAATTGCTTCAAAATGAGGTTTGGTGCCCTCTACTGGAAGCAGAACAAAGAGGCAGGAGAGATGTTCTGGTGGATAAGAGCATGCCTGCTGAATTTGATGACGCCAAGTGCAGACATACAGACAGGACCCAGGTTGTAGGGACTGAATCAGGCAAATATTTTGTTAGGATAATAAAGACTCACAGCTCTATCACCATGAGCCAGCATGCTTCAGAGACACCACCAAGCAGACCAAGGCAAGATGGTTAGAAGAAGAAAATACTAGCATGTTCATGTGCCTGAAGAAGAACTCACGTACAAGACATACAAAGGAACAAACACCAACAAAAGCTTAACCAATTTAAAGCCAGTGAAACAATTTGTCTAGACCTCCTCTATGAGGTACACGAATGGCCAACAGATCCATGGAGACCCCTTTACTTCAAATGTTAAGAAAATGCAGATGTGATCCACACATCATTGAGTACATCTGGTTTAGGTAAAGAAGTAGAAAAACGGGTTGGAGAGATGGCTCAGTGTTTAAGAGCATTTCGTGCTCTTTCTTCCTCCTGTATCCAATTTCAAGCAACCACATAATGGCTCACAACCATCTGCACTGAGGTCTTGTGCCATCTTTTGCATGCAGAAAGAAGAGCTCGAGAGATAGCTCAGTGGTTAAGAATACTGGCTGCCCTTCTAAAGGTCAGAAGTTCTATTCCTGGCAACCACAGTTTTGCTCTCAAAAGGAGATTTGGTGCCATCTACTGGCAACAGAAGGAAGAGGCAGGAGAGATGGCTCAGTGCTTAAGAGCATTGGCTGCTGTGTTTGATGAGGCCAAGTGCAGACATAGAGTCAGGGCAAAGGCCAGGGCCCACGTTATTGTGACTGAATTGGGCAAACGTTTTTTTAGGATGTTAAAGACTCACAGCTCTATCACCATGAGACATCGTGCTTCAGAGACAACACTAAGGAGAGTAAGGCAAGATGGCTAGAAGAAGAAAACACTGGCATGTTCATGTGCCTTAAAGAGAACTCACATCCAAGACAATCAAAGGACTACAACCAGCAAAATGTTAACCAATTTAAAGCCAGAGAAACAATTTATCCTGAACTCCTCTATGAGGTACATGAACAGCCAATAGGTCCATTTAGACCCCTGTACTCCACATGTTAGGTGAATGCAGATGTGATCCACACACCACATTGAGTAAACCTGGTTTAGTTAAAGAAGTGGAACAACGGGTCGGAGAGATGGCTCAGTGGTTAAGAGCATTGCCTGATCTTCCAAAGATCAGAAATTCGATTCCTGGACATCACATAATTGCTTCAAAATGAGGTTTGGTGCCCTCTACTGGAAGCAGAAGGAAGAGGCAGGAGAGATGTCTTGGTGGTTAAGAGCATGCCTGCTGAGTTTGATGAGGCCAAGTGCAGACATACAGCCAGGACCCAGGGTTTTGGGACTGAATCAGGCAAAATATTTTGTTAGGATAATAAAGACTCACAGTTCTATCACCATGAGCCAGCATGCTTCAGAGCCACCACCAAGCAGAGTAAGGCAGGATGGTTAGAAGAAGAAAATACTAGCATGTTCATGTGCCTGAAGAAGAACTCACATCCAAGACATACAAAGGAACAAACACCAACAAAAGCTTAACCAATTTAAAGCCAGTGAAACAATTTGTCTAGACCTCCACTATGAGGTACACGAATGGCCCACAGATACATGGAGACCCCTGTACTTCAAATGTTAGGAAAATGCAGATGTGATCCACACATCATTGAGTACATCTGGTTTAGGTAAAGAAGTAGAAAAACGGGTTGGAGAGATGGCTAAGTGTTTAAGAGCATTTCGTGCTCTTTCTTCCTTCTGTATCCAATTTCAAGCAACCACATAATGGCTCACAACCATCTGCAATGAGGTCTTGTGCCCTCTTTTGGATACAGAAAGAAGAGCTGGGGAGATAGCTCAGTGGTTAAGAGCTTTGCCTGCCCTTCCAAAGGTCAGAAGTTCGATTCCTGGCAACCACATAATTGCTCTCAAAAGGAGGTTTGGTGCCCTCTACTGGCAACAGAAGGAAGATGCAAGAGAGATGGCTCAATGGTTAAGAGAATTGCCTGCTCTTCCAACCTCCTGAATTCAATTCCAGGCGACCACATAATGGGTCACAACCATCTGCAATGAGGTCTTGTGCCCTCTTTTGGCTACAGTAAGAAGAGCTGGAGAGATAGCTCAGTGGTTAAGAGCATTGTTTGCCCTTCCAAAGGTCAGAAGTTCGATTCCTGGGAACCACATAATTGCTCTCAAAAGGAGGTTTGGTGCCCTCTATTGGCAACAGAAGGAAGAGGCAGGAGAGATGGCTCTGTGGTAAAGAGCTTTGCCTGCTGAGTTTGATGAGGACAAGAACAGACATAGAGTCAGGGCACAGGGCCAGGGCCCACGTTGTTGTGACTGAATGAGGCAAAAGCTCTTGTTAGGAGGTTAAAGACTCACAGCTCTATCACCAGGAGCCAGCGTGCTTCAGAGACAACACCAAGGAGAGTAAGGCAAGATGGCTATAAGAAGAAAATATTGGCATGTTCATGTGCCTGAAGAAGAACTCATATCCAAGCAATCAAAGGACTAGAAACACCAGCAAAATATTAACATATTTAAAGCCAGAGAAACAATTTATCTAGACTTAAACTATGAGGTACATGAATGGCCAATAGGTCCATGGAGACCCCTGTACTCCACATGTTAGGGGAATGGAGATGTGATCCACACACCACACTGAGTAAACCTTGTTTAGTAAAAGAAGTTGAAAAACGGGTTGGAGAGATGGCTCAGTGGTTAAGAGCATTGCCGGCTCTTACAAAGTTCAGAAGTTCGATTCCTGGAAATCACATAGTTGCTCTCAAAATGAGGTTTGGTGCCATCTACCTGCAACAGAGGGGAGAGGCAAGAGAGATGGCTCTGTGGTAAAGAGCATTGCCTGCTGAGTTTGATGAGACCACATACAGACATAGAGTCAGGGGCAAGGGCCAGGGCCCACGTTGTTGTGACTGAATGAGGCAAAAGCTTTTGTTAGGATGTTAAAGCCTCACATATCTATCACCATGAGCCAGCGTGCTTCAGAGACAACACCAAGGAGAGTAAGGCAAGATGACTAGGAGAAGAAAATAAGGCATGTTCATGTTCCTGAAGAAGAACTCACATCCAAGACATCCAAAGGACGACAAACACCAGCAAAAGGTTTACCAATTTTCAGCCAGAGAAACAATTTATCTAGACCTCCTCTATGAGGTTCAAGAACGGCCAATTGGTCCATGGAGACCCCTGTACCCCACATGTTAGGGAAATGGAGATGTGATCCACACCACATTGAGT